>NC_132915.1:36017025-36320775 GCF_047675955.1 Chlorocebus sabaeus
TATGCTTTGGCTGTGTCCCCACCCAAATCTCATCTTGAATTGTAACTCCCATAATTCCCACATGTCATGGGAGGAACCTGTTGGGAGGTGATTGAATTATGGATCAGGGCTTTCCTGCACTGTTCTCCTGATAGTGAATGACTCTCATGAGATCTCATGGTTTTAAAAACCAGAGTTTTCCCACACAAGCTCTCTCTTTTTTCATGCTGCCATCCATGTGAGACGTGACTTGCTCCTCCTTGCCTTCTGCCAAGACTGCGAGGCCTCCTTAGCCATTTGGAACTGTAAGTTCATTAAACCTCTTTTTCTTCCCAGTCTCAGGTATGTCTTTATCAGCAGCATGAAAATGGACTCATACATTAAATTGGTACTGGTAGAGTGGGGCACTGCTGTAGATACCCAAAAATGTGGAAGCGACTTTGGAACTGAGTAACAGACAGACATTGGAACAGTTTGGAGGGCTCAGAAGAAAACAGGAAAATTTGGCACTCCCTAGAGACTTGTTGAATGGCTTTGGCCAAAATGGTGATAGTATTATGGACAATAAAGTCCAGGCTAAGGTGGTCTCAGATGGAAACAAGGAACTTGCTGGGAACTGGAGCAAAGGTGACTCTTGTTATGTTTTAGCAAAGAGACTGGCAGCATTTTACCCCTGCCCTAGAGATTTGTGGAACTTTGAATTTGACAGAGATGACTTAGGGTATCTGGTGGAAGAAATTTCTAAGCATCAAAGCATTCAAGTGGTGACTTGGGTGCTGTTAAAGGCATTCAAGTTTATAAAGGAAGCAGAGCATGAAAGATTGGAAAATTGCAACCTGACAATGCAATAGAAAAGAAAATCCCATTTTCTGAGGAGAAACTCAACCTGGATGCAAAAATTTGCATAACTAATGAGGAGCTGAATGTTAATCCCCAAGACAATGGGGAAAATGTCTTCAGGAAATGTCAGAGGTCTTCATGGCAGCCCCTCCCATCACAGGTCCAGAGGCCTAAGAGGAAAAAGTGTTTATGTGCTGGGCCCAGGGTTCCTGTGCTGTGTGTAACCTAGGGACTTGTTGTCCTGCATCCCAGACACTCCAGCCATGACTAAAGGGGGCCAAGGTACAGCTCAAGCTGTTCCTTCAGAGGGTGGAAGTTCTAAGACTTGGCAGCTTCCATGTGGTGTTAAGCCTGTGGGTGCACAGAAGTCAAGAATTGAGGTTTGGGAACCTCAGTTAGGAAGTCAGACTATCTCTGTTGTAGACAATATGATTCTATAACTAAAAAAACCCTGAAGGCTCTGTCCCAAAGCTCCTAGATCTGATAAAGAACTTCAGCAAAGTTTCAGGATACAAAATCAGTATACAAAAATCAGTATCCACCAGGAGCAGTGACTCACGCCTGTAATCCCAGAGCTTTCGGAGGCCTAGGCTGGGGGATCACTTGAGACCAGGAGTTTGAGACCCACCGGACCACCATGGCCAAACCCCATCTCTGTAAAAAATACAAATTAGCCGCGCATGGGGGCACACACCTGTAGTCCTAGCTACTTGGGAGGCTGAGGCACAAGTATTGCTTGAACCTGGGAGGCAGAGGTTGCAGTGAGCCAACATCACACCACTACGCTCCAGCCTGGGTGACAGAGTGAGATTCTGTCTCAAAAAAAAAAAAAAAAAGTGTTTCAGTCCCACTGGACCAGCCTGGGCAGCATAGCGAGATCCTGTCTCTATTTTTTAAAAATAAATATAATTAAATTAAAACAGAAAATTGACAAATGGGACCTAATTAAACTAAAGAGCTTCTGCACAGTAAAAGAAACTAGCAGCCAGGTGCAGTGGCTCACACCTGTAATCCCAGCACTTTGGGAGGCTGAGGCAGGCGGATCACTAGGTCAGGAGATTGAGACCATCCTCACAAACATGGTGAAACCCCATCTCTACTAAAAATACAAAAACATTAGCTGGTCGTGGTGGTGGGCGCCTGTAATCCCAGCTACTCGGGAGGCTGAGGCAGGAGAATGGCATGAACCCAGTGGGGCGGCAGGAGTGACTGGACATCATGCCACTGCACCCCAGCCTGGGCGACAGAGCGAGACTCTGTCTCAAAAAAAAAAAAAGAAAAGAAAAAAAGAAACTATCAACAGAATAAAAAGACAACCTACAGACTGGGAGAAAACATTTGTAAACTATGCATCCAACAAAGGTCTAATATCGAGAATCAATAAGGAACTTAAACAAATTAACAAACCAGAAAACAAACAACCCCATTAAAAAGTGAGCAAAGGACGGTCGGGTGTGGTGGCTCACACCTGTAATCTCAGCACTTTGGGAGGCTGAGGCAGATGGATCACCTGAGGTCAGGAGTTCAAGACCAGCCTGTCCAACATGTTGAAACCCCATCTCCACTAAAAAAAAAAAATACAAAAATTAGCTGGGCATGGTGGCAGGCGCCTGTAATCCCAGTTACTCGGGAGGCTGAGGCAGGAGAATCGCTTGAACCTGAGAGGTGAAGGTTGCAGTGAGCCGAGATCACGCCATTGCACTCCAGCCTGGGGGACAAGAGTGAGACTTCATCTCAGAAAAAAAAAAAAAAGGTGAGCTAAGGACACGAACAGATAATTTTCAAAAGAAGACATACACTTGGCCAACAAGAAAAAATGTTCAATATCACTAATCATTAAAGAAATGCAAACCACAATGAGATACCAACTCACACCAGTCAGAATGACTATTAAAAAGTCATAAAGTAACAGATGCTGGCTTGTAATCCCAGCACTTTGGGAGGCCAAGGCAGGAAGATCACCTGAGTTCAGGAGTTCAGAACCTGGCCAACGTGGCAAAACCCCATCTCTACTAAAAATACCAACAATTAGCCGGGTATGGTGGCAGGTGCCTGTAGTCCCAGCTACTCCGGAGGCTGAGGCAGGAGAATGGCGTGAACCCGGGAGGCGGAGCTTGCAGTGAGCTGAGATCCGGCCACTGCACTCCAGCCCGGGCTACAGAGCAAGACTCCGTCTCAAAAAAAAAAAAAAAAAAAAAATTTTAGCCATTGTTTCTTCAAATTTTTTTTTTGTACTGCACTTTTTCTCCTTTCCTTCTGGAACTCTGATGTCATGATTATCAGCCCTTTGGTATTGTTCACTGATTCCTGAGACTCTTTTAGTTTGGTGGGGTGGGGAATTTTTTTGTTTGTTTGTTTTTTGAGACGGAGTCTTGCTCAATTGCACAGGTTGGAGGGCAGTGGGGTGATCTAAGAATCGCTTGAACTCAGGGGCCTTTGACTCTAAGGCCCTCCTTGAGGCTCCTTCTCCTTCCTTGGGGCATTTGACCCAGAAAATAAGGTCAAAAACTGCTGCCGCAAACATCTCCAATGCCAGTAGCCAAGGTCTGGGGAGACCCATAGGGTCTTACTAGGAGGCTGAGGCAGGAGAATCGCTTGAACCCCGGAGGTGGAGGTTGCAGTGAGCTGAGATCGTGCCATTGCACTCCAGCCTGGGTGACAGGGTGAGACTCTGGTTTTTTTAAAAAAAAAAAACAACCGGAAAACCTAGGTCTAGGTCTAAAAAGGAAAAAATCAATCAGCAAACATAAATGTGACTTTTAAGAGACATCCTTGTAGAAAAAAATGCTGCTGACAAAGGATTACTAATATGAAAATAATAAGGGATGAAACAGACTAAACAATACAGCTGCTAGGTAATCAACTAATCCTCTTGTCTTAAGTAGAGCTAATGAAATTAGGTCGACTGAAATGGTTTTGTCAGTGGTGGGGGCTTTACCCCTTTAATGGCATCACTGAGGCACTTCGTTCAAGCAAAATCACATCTACCTTGTACACAACTATCACCAGCACTCCGCACAATTCAGGGCACATGGGAGGTATGAGGCACATTTTCATTTATCGAGTTAACAAACAACAAGGATTATCAAGAGTGTGCATCTTTAGTCTCACTTATGTTGCTGTTAACTGTTATTAAATAAGGAGAAGCTAGAACAAAGAGTAACAATATTTTCTGCTTCCTTTTTTATTTTTTTGAGAGGGAGTCTCACTCTGTCACCCAGGTTGGAGTGCAGTGGTGCGATCTTGGCTCATTGCAACCTCTGCCTCCTGGATTCAAGCGATTCTTCTGCCTCAGCCTCCCTAGTAGCTGGGATTATAGGTGTATACAACCAAGCCCGGCTATTTTTCGGTATTTTAGTAGACACAGGGTTTCGTCATGTTGGCTAGGCTGGTCTGGAACTTCTGGCCTCAAGCGATCCACCTGCCTTGGCCTCCCAAAGTGCTGGGATAACAAACGTGAGTCACCATGCCTGTCCCAGATTTTCTGCTTTCTATATGGAATCCGCAGCTAGTCAAATTCACTCGACTTGTTGGGGTGGGGGACACCTGGCAGCTAAGTGACTCACTAATGTGAAATCCTCTCTAATTTTTCTTTTTGAAATAAGGTCTTATTATGCTACCCAGGCTGGTCTCAAACTCCTGGGCTCAAGCAAGCCTCCCATCTTGGCCTCCCAAATTATTGGGATTACAGGTGTGAGACATCACATCCGGCCCCTCTCCAGTTCTACGTAAAAAATCAGCTTCATCCAGATAATAACACTGTGTTACCTCTAAGGGGTGGGGTGGGTGGGGAGGCAGACTGACCTCTGGAGCCTCAATAGCAACAGCGTTTGGAAAAAAAATATTTCCAAACATAGGATAACTCAGGATCTAATTCACATGTGATTTCCTTGAAAAACTAGTAACAGCTGCCAGGCACAGTGGCTCCTGCCAAGGCAGGAGAATTGCTTGAACCCGTGAGGTGGAGGTTGCAGTGAGCTGAGATCATGCCACTGCCCCCTCCAGCCTGGCAACAAAGTGAGACTTTGTCTCAAAAAAAAAAAAAAGAAAGAAAAAAAAAAACTAGTAACAGCTTAATTTTTAAAAATATTTATAATAGAGACAGGGTCTACTATGTTGACCAGATTAGTCTTGAATTCCTGACCTCAAGCAATCCTCCTGCCTTGGCCTCCCAATGTACTAGGATTACAGGCATGAGCCACCACCCCCAACCAACAGCTTAATTTCTGCCAGGTAAGGCTGTCTTTATTGTCCTTGATGGAGGTTTGGGCACACAGACTCCAGGAGTGGTGTGCTCCAGGGTTGTGGGGAAGCAGAAGAGTCCTTGGGATGCTGAGAGGGGAGAAGGACTGCAGAATGAACCAGGGCAAGGTAGTGGGTGGGGAGGGCAGGCCATACCTGGGGCACTGAGAAAGCTAGGCAGTGCTAATACCCTGCAGAAACATGCCTCCAGCAGATTTACGGGATGGTGGTGCACAGCCAGCCCTCTTCCTCCTCCTATTCCTCCTGGTCCACCTCCTGGTCCCTCTCCTCCCCAGCCCTTTCACCTTTGACCCCATGGGTCTCCCCAGACCTTGGCTACTGGCACTGAAGATGTTTGCAGTGGCAGTTTTGACCCTATTTTCTGGGTCAAACGCCCCAAGGAAGGAGAGGGAGCCTCAAGGAGGGCCTTAGAGTCAATGGAGCATCTCAGGACTGAGAGTCAGGGAAAATTTAATCTTTATGATGATAATGTTCCCTCCAACCTACAGTTCTCAAACTTTCTGGTCTCAAACCTTCTTAATGTTGAAAATTGTCTTCATGGGTATATCCATCAATATTTGTTATATTTTAAAACCGAGAAAAATTTAGGCCAGCGATGGTGGCTTGCACCTATAATCCCAGCACTTTGGGAGGCCAAGGCAGGAAGATCGCTTGAGCACAGTGGTTTATGACCAGCTTGGGCAACATAGTGAGACCCTGTCTCTACAAAAAATAAAAAATTAGCCGGTGTGCTGTTGTGTGCCTGTAGTCCCAGCTACTTGGGAGGCTGAGGCTGGAGGATTGCTGTAGCTTAGGATTACAGAGGAGCTGTGATGGCACCTCTGCACTCCGGCCTGGGGAAGAGAATGAGGCCCTATCTCCAAAACAAAAAACAAAAAAATAAAAAACTGCCATCTATATTTATTGTATTATATTACATTATATTATATTTTATTTTTTTGAGATGGAGTCTCACTCTGTTGCCTATGCTGGAGTGCAGTAGCATGATCTTGGCTCACTGCAACCTTCGCCTCACAGGTTCAAGAGATTCTCCTGCCTCAGCCTCCCAAATAGCTGGGATTACAGGTATGTGCCACCATACCTGGCTAATGTTGTGTTTTTAGTACGGTGTTTCACCATGTTGGTCAGGCTGGTCTTGAACTCCCAACCTCAAGTGATCCACCTGCCTCGGCCTCCCAAAGTGCTGGGATTACAGGCATGAGCCACTGTGCCTGGCATACTTTTTGTTCTTTAGTAGAGACAGGGTTTCACTGTGTTGACCAGGCTGGTCTCGAACTCCTGACCTCAAGTGATCTGCCCACCTTGGTCTCCCAGAGTGCTGGGATTACAGGTGTGAGCCACCATGCCCAGGCAGCCATTTTATATTTTAAAAGAGAAAAGTTTAGGCCAAGTGTGGTGCCTCACACCCGAAATCTCAGCGCTTTGGGATGCCAAGGTGGGAGGATCACTTGAGACCAGGAGTTCCAGACCAGCCTGGGCAACATGGCAAAACCTCATCTTTAAGAAAAAAAATTAGATGCTTGGGAGGCTGAGGCAGGAGAATGGCGTGAACCCGGGAGGCGGAGCTTGCAGTGAGCTGAGATCCGGCCACTGCACTTCAGCCTGGGTGACAGAGCGAGACTCCGTCTCAAAAAAAAAAAAAAAAAAAAGAAAAAAAATTAGTCAGGTCTGGTGGTGCACACTTCTGGTCTTAGCTACTCAGGAGTCTGAGGTGGGAGCGCTGCTTGAGCCCAGGGGGTTGGGGCTGCGGTGAGCCAAGATCCCTCCACTGCATTTCAGCCTCAGTGATAGAGCAAGACTCTGTCTCCAAAAAACCAAACCAAACAAACAAACAAAAAACCTGAGCCCAGGAGTTCGAGACAATTTAAGACACAAGAACATAGGAATATACATTCTCTTAGCCTTCAGGGCAATGGAGTTTTCTGGAAACACTCCACTGTATGCTCCTGAGTGAATGGTAATGGAAAAGTCAGATAATGTCATAGTATTATTATAAAAATGGTTTTAACCTTGCCAGTTTCTGGAACAAATTTTGAGAACCACTGCTCCAGAACATCTATGCCTGCACAACTTAGAGCAGGGCCTTTGCTGCTTGAGCAGCCCGCTTTGATCCAGAATTTAGAGGGAGTGTCCTGGGATGCCATCCCTATCACTGCCTTACTGGCATTTGCCCTTCAGTCCACGGAGGATTTCTTTCTAAGAAAGAACAGAGGCTGGGAGTGGTGGCTCACACCTGTAATCCCAGCACTTTGGGAGGCTGAGGCAGGCAGATCATGAGGTCAACAGATCGAGACCATCCTGGCCAACATGGTGAAATCCCGTCTCTACTAAAAATACAAAAATTAGCTGCGTATGGTGATACGTGCCTGTAGTCCCAGCTACTTAGGAGGCTGAGGCAGGAGAATCGCTTGAACCCAGGAGGTGGAGATTGCAGTGAGCCGAGATCACACCACTGCACTCCTGCCTGGCGACAGAGTGAGACTCCGTCTCAAACAAAACAAAACCAAACAAGACACACCAAGTCAGTTGCTGAGGATAACTTTCACTTGAAAGGAAAATAACAGGCCAGGTGTTGGCCAGGTGCAGTGGCTCATGCTTGTAATCTCAGCACTTCCGGAGGCCGAGGTGGGCGGATCATGAAGTCAGGAGTTCGAGACCATCCTGGCCAACACAGTGAAACCCTATCTCTACTAAAAACACAAAAATTAGCTGGGCATGGTGGTGGGTGCCTGTAATCCCAGCTACTTGGGAGGCTGAGGCAGGAGAATCATTTGAACCTGGGTGGTGGAGGTTGCAGTGTGCCACTGCACTCCAGCCTGGGCGACAGAGCTAGACACCCTCCCAGAAAACAAAACCAAAAACAGGCCAGGCGCAGTGGTTTACACCTGTAATCCCAGCACTTTGTGAGGCCGAGGCCGGTAGCTCACTTGAGCCCAGGAATTCGAGACCAACCTGGGCTATGTGGTGAAACCCTGCCTCTACTAAAAACACAAAAATTAGCTGGGTGTGGTGGCACGCACCTATGAGGGAGGCTAAGGCAGGAGAATCACTTTAATCCGTGAGGCAGAAGTTGTAGTGAGCAGAGATCACACCACTGCACTCCAGCCTGAGTAACACAGCAAGACTTGGTCTCAAAAAAAAAAAACAATGAAAAAATAAACAGGAATTGGCAGGGCACGGTGGCTCACGCCTGTAATCCCAGTACTTTGGGAGGCCAAGGCGGGTGGATTACCTGAAGTCGGGAGTTTGAGGTGAGCCTGACCAGCATGAGAAATCCTGTCTCCACTAAAAGTACAAAATTAGCCAGGCGTGGTGGCACATGCCTGTAATCTCAGCTACTAGAGAGGCTGAGGCAGGAGAATCGCTTGAACCTGGGAGGTGGAGGTTGCAGTGAGCCGAGATCGCGCCATTGCACTCCAGCCTGGGCACTCCAGCCAGAGGAAAATGTACTTGCTGTGGTGTAGGCCAAGAAGAAAATGTAAGGCAATTTGTGGAAAAGCTGAAGTTCATATTAAAATAATGAACAAGAATTTAGAAAATTTTTTAGAGGTAAGACAGCTAGCTCTTCACAGCTGGGCGCAGTGGCTCATATCTGTAATCTCAGCACTTTGGGAGGCCAAGGTGGATGGATAACGAGGTCAGGAGTTTGAAACCAGCCTGACCAATATGGTGAAACCCTGTCTCTACTAAAAATAAAAAAATTAGCTGGGCGTGGTGGCACACGCCTGTAACCTGAGCTACTCAGGGGGCTGAGGCAGGAGAATCGCTTGAACCTGAGAGGCAGAGGAGGTTGCTGTGAGCCGAGATCGTGTCATTGCACTCCAGCCTGGGTGACAGAGCGAGACTCCATCTCAAAAAAAAAGAAAAGAAAAGAAAAGAAAAAAGGCTCTTCACTAAGCAAAAGCACTTGAAGTAAAAGTGAAGCATAGCTTCTGTCTTATTATAGGAAGTTGGAATAGCCAAAACACCAAGTTCAGGAACAACTTAAAGTACATCATTGGTTTCCAAAAAGAGAGGAAAGAACCTCGATTATAAAAATGGTGATGCTAAAGTCTTGAATAATTCTCTTAAGTTTGACACTGAGGAGAAAAGTAATAGAAAAGAAATTGTATTATCCGAATTAGCCAATGGAGAGCCAGGGGCTCACCAAGGTCAGAAAGTGAAAGACAGAGAAGGCAGTTCTAGCTGCTAGTACTGCATAATAAACAACCTCAAAACGTAGTGGTTTAGAGGAGCAATGGTTTATCATTTTTTACTATTCTCTGGGTTAGCTGACAGTTACCTGCTGGTTTTGCCTGGGCTTGCTTTTGTGGCTGCATTCAGTAGGAGGTGGTTGGGCTGGAAGGTCAAGATGGCCTCACTTACCCATCTGGCAGCTGGTGCTGGCAGTCCACTGGGTAGGTACCTTGGTTATTTTTTCATGAGACCTCCCATCCTCTGGTAAGCTAGACCAACTTCCTTACATGGCAGTCTCAGGACAGTATCATAAGAGAGTGAAAGCAGAAGCTGCAATGTATGTAACGTCTAGCTTTGGAAGTCACATCACATCACTTCTGTCATATTCTGTTAATCAAAGCAAGTCAAAAGATCAGCCTAGGTCGGGCATGGTGTCTCATGCCTGTAATCTCAGCACTTTGGGAGGCTGAAGCTGGCGAATTGGTTGAGCTCATGAGTTAGAGACCACCTTTGGCAACATGGCGAAACCCCGTCTCTACAAAAAATACAAAAATTAGCCAGGCATGGTGGTGCACACCTGTAGTCCCAGCTACTAGGGAGGCTGAGGTGGGAGGATGGCTTGAGCCCAGGAGGTAGAGGTTGCAGTGAGCCAAGACTGCACCACCGCACTCCAGCCTGGGTAACAGACCCAGACCCTGTCTTAAAAAAACAATAATAATAATCAGCCTAGATTCAGCAGGTGGGGAAATAGCTGACCTCTTGATGGAAGGAAGGGCAAAGTCACATTGCAAAGGATCATGGGAGGATCTTGTGGCTACATTTTACAATTTATCACAACACGGAATGGGTATGACAAGGACCCAAACTATATTAACATTAGATCAAGAAGTGAGAACCCATTTGTAACTTTAGCTGAGTGATGAGATCTCAATTATGCATAATCAGGACACTTAAGGAAGATGAAACAGGATAGTTGTTCACTATAGTCAGCTCAAGGCCCCTAGAAAATGTATTATAAAGCTGCAAGCTGAAAATCGAGCTCATTAATCAGACAGGATACCTTCTGGAAGAATTTGAGTAGAAAAGAAAAATCAGAGCAATCAGGTACGGAGAAAGGGAAATATTAAAATCAGTGAATTCAATAAATAAACTACAGAATGTGAAAATATCTTACAAGACAACATTTTGTTCTGCAGAAGAAAGCCCATGACAATTGGGTCCTTGTTTGTGATACCAAAAGAGCTGTTGCTGGAGAGATTAAGCAAGCCACATTCCTGAGTTAAAAATGAACAGAGGAACAAGTAAAACAAAAAAATTGGTAAAGTTCTCAAAACCAGGGACTTTTTTCTTTTTCTTTTTTTCTTTAGAGTTTCGCTTTTGTTGCCCAGGCTGGAATGCAATGGTACGATCTCAGTTTACTCCAATCTCCGCCTCCCGGGTTCAAGCGATTCTACTGCCTCAGCCTCCCGAGTAGCTGGGATTACAGGCATGTGCCACCACGCCTGGCTAATTTTGTAATTTTAGTAGAGATAGAGTTTCACCATGTTGGTTAGCCCGATCTTGAACTCTTGACCTCAGGAGATCTGCCCACCTCGCCTTCCCTGAAATTATAGATGTGAACCACCCACTCAGCCTAAAACCAGGGATTGTTAAAGCAATTTCCAAAAAGTTACATTGTGGTCTCTTTCCAACTAATATATGCATTTCACTTATATACGCCAAGTGTTCTATTTCCTGTTATAATCAGAGACTTTATAAAAATAGCAATAACATATCTGTGTTCCTCAATGAAGAAATCTTTTAAGTTCATGCCTGAGGTGGAGTAGCATTTTATCCCTCAGTGATGAAAGATGTCCTGTGATATTCCAGGCACTCTATGATCATTAATGGAAGAAGTGTGCTTGGACTGAAACCCATGCCTCACCTAGTTCTAGGGGACCACTAAGGAGTCAGAAATAGCAGCTGCTTTTGATCTGAGCCCTGATGTAACTACAATACTAATCAGTGTCTCAAGAAGTTCCTCTCCTTCTACCCCAACGGATGGCTTGGTTGACTCTGGCACAAATCCTAATCCTTATCAGGAATGGCCATGATAAGCTCACCTAGAGCAGAACTTCTTCCTGGACCATCTTTCCAATGACAAGGATTTCATGGACCTAAAACTTTTCTTCCACCTCTTATTTCTGAAAGTCTTCCAACTCAGGCCTAAGAGTAAGCATACCTGGCATTTACCTGAAATAATGGACTTGTTCCGTGATTATTAAATCTATAAACACTGACCTCTATCTTTCATTTGTAGTGTCTTGGTCTATTTCGTGGTGCTATAACAGGATACCACAGACTGCATCATTTATTTTTATTATTATTTTTAATTGAGATGGGGTCTTGCTATGTTGCTCAGGCTGGTGTTGAACTCCTGGGTTTAAGTGATCCTCCTGCCTCAGACTCCCAGAGTGCTGGGATTACAGGTGTGAGATCTCACCTGGCAGACTGGGTAATTTATAATGAACAGAAATTTATTGGCTCACAGTTCTTGAGGCTAGAAAGTCCAAGACTGAGGGGCTGTATTAGGTGAGGGACTTTGTGCTGCATTATCCCATGGCAGAAGGACAAAGAACAGGAGAGAAGGGGATGAACCCATTCCTGCAATTATGGCATTAACTCATTAATGAGGGCAGAGCCCTCATGGACTAATCACCTCTCATTTTTCCTGTATAAATAACATGCAAATTTGATAAAGGTAAAGGTAAATACAAACAGTAAGTATTACTATCATTCAATGCCTTTTTTTATTTTTTTTTATTTTTTTAAGACAGAGTCTTGCTCTGTTACCCAGGCTGCAGTGCAGTAGTGCAGTGGCGATATCTTGGCTCACTGCAACCTCCGCCTCCAGGGTTCATGCCATTCTCCTGCCTCAGCCTCCCGAATATCTGGGACTACAGCTGCCCGCCACCTTGCCTGGCTAATTTTTTGTATTTTTAGTAGAGATGGGGTTTTACTGTGTTAGCCAGGATGGTCTTGATCTCCTGACCTCAGGTGATCTGCCCGCCTTGGCCTCCCAAAGTGCTGAGATTACAGGCATGAGCCACCGCAGCCAGCCTCATTCAATTCTTTGTATTTGTCTTCTTTTCTTTCTTTCTTTCTTTTTTTTTTTTTTCCTGAGATGGAGTTTTGCTCTTGTCATCCAGGCTAGAGTGCAGTGGTGCTATCTTGGCTCACTGGAGCCTCTGCCTCTTGGATTCAAGCGATTCTCATGCCACAGCCTCCTGAGTAGCTGGGATTACAGGCATCTGCCACCATGCCCAGCTAATTTTTGTATTTTTAGTAGAGACAGGGTTTTACCATGTTATCCAGGCTGGTCTTGAACTCCTGACCTTAGATGATCTACCTGCCTTGGCTTCCCAACATGCTGAGATTAGAGGCATGAGCCACCAAGCCCAGCTTGATTATTTATATTTGTAAAAAGTGTAGTGTACTTCAATAGATTCAAAATTAGACTATTATTTAGAAGTATATCAATGTGCAGCCAGGACAGTGGCTCACACCTGTATTCTCACCACTTTGGGAGGCTGAGGCAGGAGGATCACTTGAGCCCAGGAGTTTAAGACTAGCCTCTACAAAAAAATTAAAAAATTAGCCAGGTGTGGTGGTGTGTGCTTGTCGTCCCAGCTGCATGGAAGGCTGAGGTGGCAGGATTCCATGATCCTAGGAAGTGGAGGCTGCAGTGAGCCATGATAGTGCCACTGCACTCCAGTCTGGGCAGGAGTCAAGATCCTGTCTCAAAGTCCAAAAAAAAAAAAAAAAAAAAAAAAAAAAGAAGCATAAAAATTTGTTGCATTATATATATTTTAAGAAGCTTATAAGTATTGGCCAGGCATGGTGGCTCATGTCTGTAATCTCAGCACTTTTGGAGGCGGAGGCTAGTGGATCACTTGAGCTCAGGAGTTTGAGACCAGCCTGGCTAATGTGGCGAAACCCTGTCTACAAAAAATACAAAAATTAGGCCAGGCATGGTGGCTCATGCCTGTAATCCCAGCACTTTGGGAGGCCGAGGTGGGTGGATCACGAGGTCAGGAGATCAAGACCATCCTGGCAAACACAGTGAAACCCCGTCTCCACTAAAAATACAAAAAATTAGTCAGGTGTGGTAGCACGCGCCTGTAGTCCCAGCTACTCGGGAGGCTTAGGCAAGAGAATCACTTGAACTCAGGAGGCGGAGGTTGCAGTGAGCTGAGATCGCGCCATTGCACTCCAGCCTGGGCGACAGAGTGAGACTCTGTCTGAATTAAAAAAAAAAAAAAAAAAATTAGCTGGGCATTATGGCACATGCCTGTAATGTCAGCTACTCAGGATAATGTGGCACGAGGCACAAGAATTGCTTGAACCTGGGAGGTCAAAGCTGCAGTGAGCTGAGATGGCGCCACCGCACTTCAGCCTGGGCAACAGAGCAAGACTCTGTCTCGAAAAATAAAATAAAATAAAATAAAAACAAGTATTGTCTCCGAGGTGATCTGATGATCTGGACATTAGTTCCCATTACATATAAACTTCAAGGGGAATCTATGTATTGTTTATACAGCCTTCCATTAATATATTGCAATTGGGATTTAAAAAATAGAATCTAAATAAAAAATTTACTATATGGCTAAAATGTTTTCATGATAATTCAGAATATGGGGGTATTTTAATACATTAGGGACACAATGCTGCTCTCAGTGCCACGAGTCCAGTTGATTTTCTAGTAGGCTGTCTTCAATTTCCAGACTGTGAAGCACTTAATAGATTCACACAGTGCTTTACAGCTTTTGAAGTGTTTTGACATTTTATCTTCCTTAAAATTAAAAAGTGCTCAGTGAAGTCCGCAAGGTTAGTATATCCACTTTAGTTCTTCAGGTTAAAAAAAGTGATACTCTAATTCACAATGGTAAATAAATGTTATTTGTGCATCTGCAAATTCTGAAGAAAATGGATTTCAGGTTTCCAGATTTTTTATTTTGGTGCACAAGATTGCTATTATAATATAGCATATGGCTTCCAAAAGACCCTAGCTGTTTCATTGTGGGCATATTAATCTCTATGCTTCAGTTTCCACATCTGTAACAATGAGGTATTAACAGTATCTATTCATTGAATTATTATATTTAGTTAATACATGTGAAGCTCTTAAGACAGTGTCTAGCTCACTATAAGTTATAAATAAATGTTGGGCTGCATATTTATTATCTGAGCATATCCAATTTACTTGTAAGGATGGCTTGGATCCTGACAATACATGCACACATTTGGAAAATTCCCAGTTGAGTATACGTTAGGCAAGTTCAGAAGTGTGTGTGGCCGGGTGCAGTGGCTCACACCTGTAATCCCAGAACTTTGGGAAGCCGAGGCGGGTGGATCATCTGAGGTCAGGAGTTCGTGACCAACCTGGCTAACATGTCGAAACCCCTGTCTCTCCTGAAAATACAAAAATTAGCTGGGTGTGGTTGTGGGCTCCTGTAATCCCAGCTACTTGGGAGGCTGAGGCAAGAGAATCTCTTGAACCCGGCAGGCGGAGGTTGCAGTGAGCCGAGATCACGCCACTACACTCAAATTTGGGCGACAGAGCAAGACTCCGTCTCAAAAAAAAAAAAAAAAAGTGTGCGTTTGGGTAGCAGAACTTTGTTTTTAACAACTAAAGAAATATGGTGACCCAATAATCCCGTTAGCCTTAGCTCAATTAACCACATTCCATCTGTCCTCACAATGTTCATCCCAGTGAGAAACGAGTTCAAGGGCGTGGTAAATGGTGTCGATATATTTTTAAAAAGCTGATATCAGTATAATGTAACAGAAAATTCAGCATATTAGACAGCCCAGCTTTGCTCACTGATGTGAAGATATGCCTAATATTTCTTAGCTAAGACGTTAGAGTAAGCGCCACAAGGGACCCAGCTGGGAGCTCTGCAGGAAGTTTAAAAAAAAAAATCATTCAGCTTTGCAAAACATCTGATGCTCAACCATCTGTCTTCTGCAGTACAGGGGCTTAAGGTCTGGTTGGTTCCTTCTGACACCTCGGAAGGCGGAGTTACAGAGAAGCAACAAGTTGTAGGACGTTAACTTATCTAAGTCTCAGACGCTGGAGGCACCTGCATTTCTAGTCACTTCAGTTCAGGCCAAATTGTTATCAACTCTAGTTTTTGAGGGACCGCCAGCCCGGGTTTCCTATTTGGGTCACCTCTGTGCCTCCTTATCTTAAGAGCACACTTGGGCGGGTCGGGGCGGGACGTGCTCGGTGAAGGCTGACTCGAACACCGGACAGTTTCGCTTCCAGAGGCTGACAAAACGCTCCTGCTCAGTAGTTACTTGTTAAAGGTTTGGGACACGCAGATACTCTTCGCCCATTCGGGATCTCCCATTGTGGGAAGGAGGTTCAGAGGTCCCGGCCACCGGGTGAAGGGAGAACGGGCACACAGCGCTGTCATCGCCGGACAGCTGCGAGCCCCGACTTTCTCGCCAGGCTCTCCAGGACATTCCGAGGCTCCACCCCTGGCAACGCCACGCTGACGTTCGCGCGTCGGAGGCCGCCATAGGTGCGCGTCGGAGCCCAGGAGGACGTGTGGCGCGTGGACTACATCAGGTCCAGCCCTGCGGGACCCCAGCAGGCGCTTCCGGGCAAGGTTCTGTGCACCTGTTTTCTCCTTCTACGCGAGTACCTTCCCCCTCCGGAAAGAATGGGATATGCTTGTGTCCAAAGGACAAGAAGATGCGAACCAGCAAGCCCAAGTTAACCAAAGCGCGGAAGTTGAGCCCAAACCAAGAGCGTGCCGGGCACCTTTAAGCTGTTTGTAAGCTCACGTGATTCACCAAGTGCGGGCCCCAGCGGTCACGTGACGGCGCGCGCGCCCTCGCGCAGGGAGAGCCGGCGGTGTGCGCGCCTTCGCCGCTGCCTCCCACCCACCGCCTCGACGGGAGGGTGAGGCGCGGCGCAGTGATCGGGCGGCCGGGTCCTGTGCGCGTGCGCAGCGAACAGCTGTCACCTAGTGCGGAACAAGTCTTCCGAATTTCCCAAATCTCCCTGGGCCGGAGGCCACTGTCTTCTTCTTTTCCTCCTCCACCGGGTCGTGCTCTCGCCCCAGCCCGCGCGCCAGGTAACCGCTTTTCCGGAGTCCGGAGGCCAGGGCGGGGGGAGGGGCCGGAGAGGTCTTCCCGGCACTGCCCCCCTCCGCGTGCGGCATGGGGGTGCTGGCGTCCGGGCGAGCGGCGACGCCGGGGCAGAGACGCTCCGTCCGTGACTGCCGCGACTGTCACGCTGGGGAGGGAGCGGCCGGCCGCGGCCGCAGGGGAGGGATGCGGGGGCCGGTGACAGCCCGCTCCGACCCTTACCGAGGTTCGGTGCCCGCGCTCGCCGTTTTCCCTGGATCCGGAGTCGGGGTCGCCTCCTTGGGGCACAGGAGCGCTCGGGCGGTCCGGGGATGCGGACCTCTTAATGCCCCCAGTCGGTCTGTGGCTGACTCCAGGAAGGCCGGGCCTGGTGCACCCCTCGGGGCCCTCCCTTCCCTGGGAGTGTCACGACCCGCGGGGTGAGGGTGGGAGCTCCTCTCCTGACCACCCGTTGCAGGCAGTCAGCCCGTCATTCGGGGTCGTCTTCAGCCCTCGCGGCTGTCCTTTTGGTGTTTCTTTCCCCCGGCATGGGGCCATTTCTTCTTGCAGTGCATGGAGGAACCATGATGCGGTGTAGACAGCGGGTGCTTAATAAATGCGAGTTGGATTAGGGCGCGTGGACTGCCAGGCACAGAACGTGGCGTGCAGTGGGGACGTGGAGGAGGGAGCCACACAGGCCGGGGCTGCAGGCTGGAGCTTGGGGTTTTTCCTGCGTGCTCTGCCAGTAAAGCCAGCAGGCGGGATTCAGATGCTTTCCGCGTGGACTCGATGCTCGGCTCCCTCTTCGCTGCGCGGTGCAAGCCTGCGCTGACTCGCTCTGATTGTGGGCGATTCCGGGAGGGGTTTTGTCAGGTTCCTTTTTCCGGAAGAGACAGGGTAAACTTTTTTTGCACTTGATAAACTAACCTCGAGAGGTGATTTATAAAGCACTGTTCGGAAATGTAGGTTAGAAAAGCAGAGTCACCTTTATCCCGGTGAAAGTTACTAGTAGGTTCCGGCCACTTAGGTTCACACTAAACTTTGCCCTATTTTCACCCATTTCAGTTTGCGGTATTTAAAAAAATGTTTAAATTCCGGGCAACTTGGCTTTACTGTTTCTATGGCAACGGTGACTGATATTCTCATTTCGAAGTGCTGTGGTTGAAAACTAGTGTTTTTAATTTTTAAAGATCCATTTTTTACTAGCAAGCAGTCGGCTCTCCTTTGCGATTATCGCTTGTTTTCTTACCTTGCTGGCTTCCGCGCAGCCCTCCCATAGTTTGTTTTGGAACGGATTACACGCTTGTTCGGGTTTTTAGGTCCTTTTTCTCCCAATTTCAGTGTTATGAAGAGTTTTGACGTAAGCTTCTACTGTACCCCACAAACTTGGTAATGCAGTACAATTTAAACCGAAGTCTTACTTCTTTTTATTAACAGACTTTAGTCAGTTGCTTTTATAAAGTTGAAAATCAGGCCAGGAGCCGTGGCTCCTTGTGTCTGTAATCCCAACACTTTGGGAGGCCGAGGCGGGTGGATCACCTGAGGTCAGGAGTTCAAGACCAGCCTGGCCAAAATGGCGAAACCCCGTCTCTACTAAAAATCCAAAAATTAGCCGGGCGTGGTGGCGGGCGCCTGAAATCCCAGATGAGATAGGAGAATCACTTGAACCCGAGAGGCGGAAGTTGCAGTGAGCCGAGATGGCGCCACTGCACTCCAGCCTGGGTGACAGACTGAGACTCCCATCTCAAACAAAAAAAGTAAAAATACAAATAAATAAATAAATAAATAAAAAATAACTTTTAGTAAATGAATAGTCTTGTGCAACCATCACTACAATGAATTTAAAAAATTTTTTTTATCATCCCCAAAAGAAGCTATGTTCCTATTAGCTGTCATTGCCTAGTTCCCTCCAATTCTCTCCCCTTCTATCCCTAGGCAACCACTAATCTGCTGTCTGTCTCAATAGATTTGGCTATTCTGGACATTTTATATATGTGGAATCATACACTATCTGGTCTTTTGTGAGTGACTTCTTTCACTTGGCATAGTGTTTTTTAAAGTTCATTCATGTTGCAGCCTGTATCAGTACTTCATTCCTTTTAATGGCTAATATTCTATTATGGATACATCACATTTTGTTTATTCATCAGTTGATAGACATTTGTGTTATCTCTACTTTTGGCTGAATAATGCTGCTATGAATATTTGTGAACTAGTTTTTGTGTGGACATGTGTTTTCTTTACTCTTGGGTATATATATTTATAATTGGTGGGTTAAACATCTTCTGTTGAATGACTGCATGCGTAAGGAGTGATAGTCTTGGGGAATACTCTTTCAATCCTTGAAGGATCGTGTTGACCTTTCCCTGCTCCATTACCAACTTCAGTTCTCTAAAGTGAGGCTTTATCCTATGGCTAGTGCTGTGTTTTCTTTTTCTGGATGTCTTTTTTTTTTTCTTTTTGTGAGATGGAGTCTCACTCTGTGCCAATGGCGCGATCTCGGCTCACTGCAACCTCCACCTCCCAGGTTCCAGCGATTCTCCTGCCTCAGCCTACCCAGTAGCTGGGATTACAGGCACCTGCCATCATGCCTGGCTAATTTTTGTGTTTTTGTAGAGACAGGGTTTTACCGTGTTGGCCAGACTGGTCTTGAACTCCTGACCTCAGATGATCTGCCCACGTCAGCCTCCCAAAGTGCTGGGATTATAGGCGTGAACCTCTGCGCCTGGCCTCTGGATGTCATTATTAAGATCATCCTGTTCTTTTTTTTTTTTTTTTTGGAGACAGGGTCTAACTCTGATGCCCAGGCTGGAGTGCAACAGTGGCACAGTTTCGGCTCACTGCAACCTCTTTGCCTCCTGTGCTCTGGCAATCCTCCAGCCCCAGCCTCTCAAGTAGGTGGGACTACAGGTGCATGCCATCATGCCTGGCTAATTTTTCTGATCTTGCCATGGTACCCAGGCTGGTCTCAAACTCCTGGGCTCAAGCAGTCTGCCTGCCTCAGCCTCCCAAAGTGCTAGGATTACAGGTGTGAGCCACTGCACCTGGCCTGATCATCCCTTCCTGTTAGCACAGTCTTTATACTGCTCATGGTTATTCCCTTGATATTCACTTATTTGCTCTATATTTATTAGGGATATAGTGATAAGACACGTACATTCTGTGCTTTGATTAAGCTCAATATCTACTGAAAAATTTATGTTCCCTTTTGTTAAATATTAATATTTAATGCTTCTCCCCCAACCTCTTCTTCTTTTTTCTTTTTCTTTTTTTTTTTTTTGAGACGGAGTCTCCCTCTTTCACCCAGGCTGGAGTGCAGTGGTGTGATCTTGGCTTACTGCAATCTGCAACCTCCAACTCCCTGTAGCAATGCTCCTCCTCAGCCTCCGGAGTAGCTGGGATTACAGGCATGTGCCTCCACGCCCAACTAATTTTTATGTATTTTTAGTAGAGAGAGGGTTTCACCATGTTGACCAGGATGGTCTCAATCTCCTGACCTCGTGATCCGCCCACCTCAGCCTCCCAAAGTGCTGGGATTACAGGCGTGAGCCATCATGCCCGGCCATTTTTCTTTTTTTTATTATACTTTTAAGTTCTAGGGTACATGTGCACAACGTGCAGGTTTGTTACATAGGTGTACATGTGCCATGTTGGTTTGCTGCACCCATCAACTCATTATTTACATTAGGTATTTCTTCTAATGCTATCCCTCCCCCAGCGCCCCACCCCCTAACAGGCCTCGGTGTGTGATGTTCCCCTCCCTGTGTCTATGTGTTTTCATTGTTCTTTCTTTTTTTTTCAATTAAAAGAATTCTTTTTGTAGAGATGGGATCTCACTGTGTTGCCCAGGCTAGTCTCAAAATTCTGGGCTCAAGTGATCATCTTGCCTTGACTTCCCACAGTTCTGGGATTACAGGTGTGAGCCACTGTGCTTGGCCTACAAGCTCTATTTCTGATATGAATTTCTTTTTTTTTTTTTTTTTTTTAAATTTTTTTTTTTTTTGAGACGGAGTCTCGCTCTGTCGCCCAGGCTGGAGTGCAGTGGCGCAATCTCGGCTCACTGCAAGCTCCGCCTCCTGGGTTCACGCCATTCTCCTGCCTCAGCCTCCCGAGTAGCTGGGACTACAGGCGCCCGCCACTGCGCCCGGCTAATTTTTTTCTATTTTTTAGTAGAGACAGGGTTTCACCATGGTCTCGATCTCCTGACCTTGTGATCCGCCCGCCTCGGCCTCCCAAAGTGCTGGGATTACAAGCGTGAGCCACCGCGCCCGGCCATATTAGGTATTTCTTCTAATGCTATCCCTCCCCCAGCGCCCCACCCCCTAACAGGCCTCGGTGTGTGATGTTCCCCTCCCTGTGTCCATGTGTTTTCATTGTTCTTTCTTTTTTTTTCAATTAAAAGAATTCTTTTTGTAGAGATGGGATCTCACTGTGTTGCCCAGGCTAGTCTCAAAATTCTGGGCTCAAGTGATCATCTTGCCTTGACTTCCCACAGTTCTGGGATTACAGGTGTGAGCCACTGTGCTTGGCCTGCAAGCTCTATTTCTGATATGAATTTCTTAGGAGGTATATAATAAGGAGGTATATAATAAAGTCACTGTATGTTTTTTATCCCTACAAATCTATACCATTTTGTGGAGCCTAAAATATAAATTTAAAATATTAGGTCATTGTCTTTTTTTTTTTTTTTTTTAAGCTGGAGTCTTGTTCTTGTTGTCCAAACTGGAGTGCAGTTGCGTGATTTCGGCTCACTGCAACCTCCGCCTCCTGGGTTCAAGCGATTCTCCTGCCTCAGCCTCCCAAGTAGCTGGAATTACAGGCGCCTGCCACCACGCCCAGCTGATTTTTGTGTTTTTAGGAGAGACAGGGTTTCACCATGTTGGCCAGACTGCTCTCGAATTCCTGACCTCAGGTGATCCGCCTGCCTCAGCCTCCCAAAGTACTGGGGGATTACAGGCATGAGCCACCACACCCGGCCAGGTCATTGTCTTTTTTACTTCTCCACCCCCTGAAGATTCCCTACTTCCTTATCCTCCTTACCCTTCGGGGGTTACAACCTTCTAAATCCACACTTGCTGGGCCTAATCCTTTCCCCATACTAACAGTCAGAATAATTCCGTTAAGGAAGCCTATCCCCGCTGCTCCTGCTTCAAGGCTGCTTTCTCTAGGGAATAGCTCCTGATTATCAGCTCTGTGTGTGACTTTGCCCAGCCAGTCTCCTTCCTGCCAAACTCATCTTTCTTCCTAGTTCCCTGAATGGGCTTGGTACTCTGCCCATGCTGTTGTTCCCTGTGCCTGGACTGCTACCCCAGTTGTACTTCTTTGGTTGATTCCATCTCACCCTTCAGGAAGCTCAGCTCAGTTGTCAACTTCTTCAAGTTAGTCATCCCTCAACCCTGCACACTGGCCATAGGAGCGCTCTGTAGTCTCCTTCATAGTCTTAAGTAATCATGCCATTATTTATGTATCTCTCTTCCCTTCCTACCTTCATGCATGCTCAGAGAAAAGTTTCCACAAAAATATTGACAATAGTTGGT
The DNA here is from genome assembly GCF_047675955.1 of Chlorocebus sabaeus. Taxonomy (NCBI): domain Eukaryota; kingdom Metazoa; phylum Chordata; class Mammalia; order Primates; family Cercopithecidae; genus Chlorocebus; species Chlorocebus sabaeus. Next base: position 36,038,937 of record NC_132915.1, read on the forward strand.
AACTTCTGGGTGATGGAATTGTGGGTAATTTGTTTCCTTTGTGTTTATGAGCATTTTCTAAATTTTCTCCTATGAATCAGTGTTACCTTTGTGATCAGGGAAAGTAAGTGAATAAAAATTCATGTTTGTTAGAAAAGCTGGGAAACAGGAGAAGATAGAGGAAAAAGAAAAATAATCAGTTATTGCCATTTTCACATTGGAGAATTCCCTTTTTTTTTTTTTTTTGATATGGAGTTTCCCTCTTGTTGCCCAGGCTGGAGTACAAATGTAGTGATCTTGGCTCACTGCAACCTCTGCCTCCGAGTTTCAAGCAGTTCTCCTGCCTCAGCCTCCTGAGTAGCTGGGCTTACAGGCTTGTGCCACCATGCCCGGCTAATTTTTTATTTTTAGTAGAGACAGCAGTTTCTCCATGTTGGTCAGGCTGGTCTCGAACTCCCGACCTGAGGTGATCTGCCCACCTCGGCCTCCCAAAGTGCTGGGATTGCAGGCATGAGCCACTGCTCCCGGCCATAATGCACTTTTAACAGTTTTTGTTTTGTTTTAATAACTTAGATGAGATTTTGTTATAGTTTCAGCATCAAGCTTTTATTACATTTTAGCTATTTCTCGTATTACTCAGAGACTTCTAGAGAATGGTAGGAGTACTTACAATAGGCTGCCCAGTTGGAATTTCTGATGCTGAAATTCAGCTAATTCTTAGAGAACAGAATATAGCATTAGATATAGAGTAGCATAGAACAGAATATAGACTATTAGGGTATGAGCACTAAGTGCTAAATAACTCTTTTCCCTTTTTCCTTGAAAAATGTCCTAATTGGTTGATTTGTATGTTTCATAGTACAAAGATTCCCCTTGCACCGTTGCTCATTGTTTGCACTGTTTGTTTTATTTTTGATGGGTGGTTTATTCTGCATAGTAGTGAATACAATTCTTCAGTAGATTAACTTGTACTATGTGCCATACACTGTGTCAGATGTGGACAGCAGTGAACACAATAGGCCAGATTCCCTATGATTTCATAGAAATGGGTTATTTTAAGAGTGTGGGCCGGGCGCGGTGGCTCAAGCCTGTAATCCCAGCACTTTGGGAGGCTGAGACGGGTGGATCACGAGGTCAGGAGATCAAGACCATCCTGGCTAACCCGGTGAAACCCCGTCTCTACTAAAAAATACAAAAATCTAGCCGGGCGAGGTGGCCGGCGCCTGTAGTCCCAGCTACTTGGGAGTCTTGAGGCAGGAGAATGGCATGAACCCGGGAGGCGGAGCTTGCAGTGAGCTGAGATCCGGCCACTGCACTCCAGCCTGGGCGACAGAGCGAGACTCCGCCTCAAAAAAAAAAAAAAAAAAAAAAAAGAGTGTGAATGTTTAGTTATACTGTTGCACTGTATACTGTTCAGATACACATGGTATTTCAGCTACTATGGTATTTACGAGCTGCTACTGCATAAAGTCTCAAATTTATTCTGAATTCTTCTGGTTTTATATTGTATATTACTATGGGTGGATGTTTAAGGAGCAGAATGATGAGTCATCAAAGCGTTTGTGCTAATGACTTCTTTTTTTATATCTCCATCCAGTTCCAGGTATTAATTTGGCATCTCTACTTGTTAACTGTAACAAATGGAACTCTGATCTTTCCTCTCAGCTCTGCTTCTCTGGGATTTCTCATGCATCTCATCTCATTTCATTGCTCACTCATTTCATTATGAGTTATCCAACACTTTATGGTTCCTCAGCCCTCACATCCAAAGTATCACTTACACCTTGTCACTTTTGCTTCAGGAATAATACAGTTATCCTACCATTCACTCCCAGCCTCCCTCCAATCTCTTTTCAGCCTGATCTTTAAAATGCCTATTGGATTATTCTCATAGGCCTCAGGATATTTAAAATTCCTGCCATATCTCTTTCTACCCCAAGCTCCACCCAAGTCTTATCTAGATAGTTCTTCATTTTCTCTCTACCTATTGGCTTTTCTTTTCTTCAAACTGTATACAACTTTCTGAATGTGCCGTTTTTTGCCTGACTGATTTCTCCTCTCATTTTCCTCCTTTTCATACATCTTTCTGATCTCTACTTGAATGTACTTCTTCAGAGAAACCTGACCTGTTTACTCATTTCTCTTTTCCAATTAAATCAGCTTCCCTAATGATGATCTATCTTAATTCCCTATATTTTTCCCTAACACTTAGTGGTTTATAGTCATATATTTATGTGATTATTTGATTGTTTCTACCCTGTAAAGATTCTACAAGGGCAGAGACTAAGTATTTTTATTCCCTTCTATTACTTCTGTATAGCACACTGTTGCCTCACCAGCACTATAGTATAGGTGCTCAACAAACATTTGTTGCACAAATTAATGACTTTTACATGTATACAAAAATAGAAACTGTAAAACCAGGACACACATAAGAAATACATCTTACCCATCATGACCCAACACACACAAATATATAAAATTGAAACAAAAGTTTCACAAAACTTTACCACCTGTGCTGTCCTCTGTTTTCTTTTTCTTTTTTTTTTTCGGGGGGATGGAGTCTTGCTCTGTCACCGAGGCTGGAGTGCAGTGGCATGATCTTGGCTCAGTGCAACCTTCTCCTCCTGGGTTCAAGTTATTCCCCTGCCTCAGTCTCTCGAGTAGCTGGTAGTACAGGGGTGCGCCACCACACCAGGCTAATTTTTGTACTTTTAGTAGAGACAGGGTTTCACCATGTTGGCCAGGCTAGTCACGAACTCCTGACCTCGGTAATCCGCCCACCTCAGCCTCCCAAAGTGCTGGGATTATAGGCATGAGCCACTGTGTCTGGCAAAGTAAATATTTTAAAATATATGAAAATATATTCTGTAGGTTGAGTATTCCTTATCTGAAATACGTGAATTTTGGATTTTTTTCAGATTTGGGAATATTTGCATTATATTTACAGTTGAGCATCTGTAATCTGAGAATTTGAAATCTGAAATGAGCATTTAGTTTGAGTGTCATGTTTGCCCTCAAAACTTTCAGATTTTGGAGTATTTCAGATTTTTGGATTGGAGATGCTCAACTTATATATGATAATCGTACAAAAAGCTATCATTTTAAGTATTGATTTGCTGTTTACTGGGAAAGAATGGGAAAACTTTTGAAATTAGAACTGTCAGAGTTAGGACAGTTGGCCCCCTTTGGTGAAGGTCTCTTTGTGGGACATTTTATGGGGGTTCATAGTCCTCCCACTTTTAGCATTGAACATTTAGAAATAAGAACTTTTCCAGTTGACCGAGAGTGTCAGGCATTGGAAGACTAATGTCTTCGGCGTCGTTCCCTAGTTAAACTGGCAAGAAGAACTAGAACCTGGATCTCAAGTGCTGTGTCTGCCCATTAGGGCTGTTTCTAGAAAGTCCTGGTCCCTGGGAAAGCACGTAAATGATCACACATTGTTTGGTGACAGGTAGGCCCCAGCTGATGGGTAGTGTTGAACAGGATGTTTTCTTTTTTTTTAACCTGCTGGGCTTCCCTGACCCTTGAACATTCACCTCTGCTTATCAGAACGTTCTTCTCTGCCAGTGCGCTTTCTCTTGTTGAGCAAGGAAGAAGCAGATACATTCCTTCATTTGGCTCCCTTTTTTCCTCCATCTTTTCATTCGTTTTTGTACTAAATGTTTGTTTAAATTCCAGTTCCGAGGACATGCTTTGTCTGATCGTTAGTGTATTGTTGATTCTGTTCTGTTTTGAGAGTCCATCAGATACTTTGAAAGGTCGCAGGCATCTCTTTGAATGGGTGAACTGAAGTTTTTTTTTTTTGCAGGTAGGCGGGTAGTTTATTTAACTTTCTTTTTTGCTTTTTTTTTTTTTTTTTTGAGACGGTGTCTTGCTCTGTCACCCAGGCTGGAGTGCAATGGCATGATCTCGGCTCACTGCAACCCCTGCCTCCCAGGTTCAAGCGATTTTTCTGCCTCAGCCTCCTGAGTAGCTGGGACTACAGGCGCCTGCCACCATGCCTTGCTAATTTTTGTATTTTTAGTAGAGATGGGGTTTTGCTGTTTTTAATAGAAGCAGGGTTTGGCCATGTTGTCCAGGCTGGTCTTGAACTCCTGACCTCAGATGACCTGTCCGCCTCAGCCTTCCAAAGTGCTGGGATTATAGGCATGAGCTGCTGTGCTCGGCCATCTATTTAACTTTCAAAAAGGAATCCTTCCCTAAAATTTGGGCACGTAAAGTGATACCTCTCAGTCTATAATATTCAGGCAGCTTTCGTTAGCAGGAAGAATCTGGCCCTGAGATAGGTAAATTCATTTTCCTTTTTTGATAATTTTTATGTATTTTTCTAAATTTGTATTATGTATACACATATAATATTTCTTTTATTATTTTCAAATAGGCAGTACAAGGTGTATAACAAGATATAAAATTCAGAAGGTATGAAAGGGTAAAATGTACATGGTTCTCACTTTTAGCCTTTAGACAGCTAGTTCCTTTCTTCTGGTAAACCCCTGTTAAGGTTTCTTTTAGGGAATTTTAGAGATATTGTATATAAATTTATGTTTATGTTTAAATTTTTTTTTTTTACACAAATGGTTGTCTTCATGCTCCCTCACTCCTCAATAACTCAATGTGTATTTCCTACATTTTTCTCTGTAACTGCAGTATATCCATCAAAATCAGGAAATTAACACTGATATATTACTGTCATCTAATTTTTAGATTCTTCATATTTCACTGTTTGTTATAGTAATTAATGTTCTTGGTAGCAAAAGTATCCAGTGCAGAATTGTGCAATGTATATTCTTGTTTTAGTTCTTTTAAGCATCCTTCAATCTCAAATATGGATTTGAGAAGGATTTTCATGATCTTGATTTTTTTTTTTCCTTGATCTTCATGGTCTTGATTTTCATGATCTTGGCACTTTTTGTTTTTCTTTCTTTTTTTTTTTAAAAGATGCAGTTTCTCTCTGTTGCCCAGGCTGGAGTGCAGTGATGTAATCTCGGCTCACTGCAACCTCCGCCTCCCGGGTTCAAGCAATTATACTGCCTCAACCTCTTGAGTAGCTGGGACTACAGGTGCCCGCCACCACGTCTGGGTAATTTTTGTATTTTTAGTAGAGGTGGGGTTTCACCCTGTTGACCAGGCTGGTCTCGAACTCCTTACCTCTCGGCCTCCCAAAGTGCTGGAATTACAGGCGTGAGCCACTGCACCTGGCCTGGAGTTTGTTCATTTTAAAAAGGAAATTTTCATCAATACTCTTAAATGAAGCTGGTTTGCAGTTTTCTTGGGTCGTTTTTAAGTTTTGTTACTCATTTTAGGCTTCTTAAGAAAGGATTTCTAACCTTGCTATTTTTTTTTTTTTTCCATGCATTCTGGAACATCTTAAATAACATGTTATACATTTCTGAAAAATTGATCAGAATTCTTTACCTAGTGGAGAGAAGATTTGTTTCTTGTTTAGTGAGCCTTGGTGTGAACTTTTTTCTTTTTTTCTTCTCTTCTCTTTTCTTTTTTTGGCAGCTGGAGAGCCTAGCAAAGAGGTCAGTTATATTTGGGATCTGGGTCCGGGATACAAAACTTGCAGTCAGTTCGTTGCACTTATTTGCTGTTTGACCTTAGAAAATTTATTTCCATTTCTGAGCCTTGGTTTCATCATTTCTCAGATGGGAATAATCACAGCCTGCTAACATCGTAGAGAACTTTTAAGAATGAAAATGAAGTAATATATGTTAAAGCACAGTAAAGAACCAAGTAAATGCAAGACTTTTTTAATAAGAAGGTTCTTTTTAATAAGATGTCAGTACTCGAAGAGTTGTCAATGAGGATAGCTCTCAGTGTTATGCTACTGAAGGAGTTTGTGTAGATGGACAGTGCCTCCTTCTGCTCCAAGAGCAAGCACATGGAGAAAGGGTCAATGGAGACATTTGTTTTGCTATTTAACAACAAAGAAAAATTATGAATTAGACTAAATGTAGTCTAGATAGAATTTATTTTTGTGAACATTGATAAGGATTTGGTCATGTATTTATTAAAACCATGTGTTAGGCCAGGCCTGGTGGCTCATGCCTATAATCATAACACTTTGGGAGGCTGAGGCGGGTGGATCACCTGAGGTCAGGAGTTTGAGACCAGCCTGGCCGACATGACGAAACCCTGTCTCTACTAATAATACAAAAATTAACCGGGCATAGTGGTGCATTCCTGTTACCCCAGCTACTTGGGAGGCTGAGGCAGGAGAATTGCTTGAACCTGGGAGGCGGAGGTTGCAGTGAGCTGAGATCGTGCCATTGCACTGCAGCCTGGGCAACAAGAGTGAAATTCCGTCTCAAAAAGAAAAAAAAAAAATAACTACCAAAAAAAATCCCCATGTGTTGTAAATCAAGGAAAAATGTTGGGTAACAGACTATGACTTTATTTTGTGCTTGTATCATGATTGTATTTAATTTTCCTATAAGTTGGTTAAGTATTTGAGACTGGGGAAATTAAACTTGTCAAACTGTCAACTTATCAGTTTGGATTTATGGTTTCCTATTTCATTTTGTAGATATTGAAAACACATTTAGATGTGTTTTCATGTCAAGGAAGCTGTGTATTGGTATCAGGATTGAGGGAATACATGATCAACAAATACTTTTGCAAGTTTCAGTGTCACAGATTGCATATGGCATATGTCAAATTCATTTCCCTCAGGTTTTTTTTTTTGACACATAGTTAACAAAAAATGTGCAAATTGCCATAATTCTCTAAAATAGTATTTCTTGCATTCATTAATAATGAAAAAAGCAAGGATGGTCAGATTATTTTGTTTGATGTTTTTCAACCTCTTTTTTTTTTTTTCTATATAGACGATATCATATATGGTTTTTGCGATTTTGATTTTTTTTTTTTTTTTTTTGAGACAGAATCTCGCGATCTCGGCTCACTGCAACCTCTGCCTCCCTGGTTCAAGCAATTCTTCTGCCTCAGCCTCCAGAGTAGCTGGGACTACAGGTGCGTGCCACTACTTCCAGCTAATTTTTGTATTTTTAGTAGAGACGGGGTTTCACCATATTGGCCAGGCTGGTCTCAATCTCCTGACCTTGTGATCCACCCGCCTCAGCCTCCCAAAGTACTGGAATTACAGGTGTGAGCCACTGTGCCCGGCCATGAATCTTTTTTTTTCCCTTTTTAAGAGATGAGGTCTCTCCAAGCTGCCCAGGCTGGTCTCAAACTCCTGAGCTCAGGTGATCCTCTTGCCTCGGCCTCCCCCTCCCAAAGTGCTAGGATTACAGGTGTGAGCCACTGCACCTGGCCTGATTGTGAATCTTTAGGAATAATTGGAAAGTTTGCATATTAAATTGTCTTGAATTATGTTTTCTAAGTATTTCAACTTTTTAAATTTGTTTATTTATTCATTTATTTATTTATTTATTTATTTTTTGAGACAGAGTCTCCCTCTGTTGCCCAAGCTGGAGTTCAGTGCCATAACCTCTGCCTCCCGGGTTCAAGCAATTTCCTGCCTCAACCTTCTGAGTAGCTGGGTTTACAGGCAGGTGCCATCACGGCCAGCTAATTTTGTGTTTTTAGTAGAGACGGAGTTTCTCCATGTTGGTCAGGCCTGGTCTCGAACTCACGACGTCAGGTGATCCACTCACCTTGGCCTCCCAGAGTGCTGGGATTGCAGGCGTGAGTCACCGCGCCCGGCCAGTATTTCAATTTTAAGGCTTAGTTTATATGTTTTAAACTAAGAATGAGTAGTTTATGTGGCCTCCCCTGAGTCCTTCTGATGGGACTAAAGAGACTGGGTAATCTCATAAAAGTCACAATATAGAATTGCTGGAAAGCAATGGTCCAGGCAACAGGTGGGTGCAGAGGCAGTGCAGTCTGCTAGTTGGTGAGGGGCTTGCTACCCAGGCTGAGTGCTGGAGGGCCTCAGTGGGTGACCTGGGTGGTAGTTGCCAGGAAGCCACAGCAGGCCCAAGGGGTTGTGACCTACCTGGGAGACTCAGGTAGCCTTTGCAGGTGTTGGGAAGCCTCTCCCCATTTCAGCCACCAAGAGGGATACAGTGCAAGCCCAGCAGGCTTTTAGTGTGAACTCACAATCCTGTGGAATGCAAATTTTGGAAACTGTTGGAATGGCTTTGTTTGGCTGCCTTCTGCTTTATCAATTGAGTTACATAAAAATAAGGATTTAGAAAGTGAATGAGTTAGGTTTCTAAATTAATATTCGTAGGAGAACAGTCTGTTTTTCTTTTTTCTTTCTTTTGATACAGAGTCTTACTCTGTTGCCCAGGCTGGAGTGCAGTGGCGCGATCTCGGCTCACTGTAACGTCAGCCTCCTGGGTTCAAGCAATTCTGCCTGAGCCTCTCAAGTTGCTGGAATTACAGGTGCCTGCCACCACGCCCGGCTAATTTTTGTATTTTGGTAGAGACGGGGTTTCACTATGTTGGCTAGACTGGTTTGTCTTTTTTTTGAGACAGAGTCTCGCTCTTGTTGCCCAGGCTGGAGTGCAATGGCATGATCTCGGCTCACCACAACCTCTGCCTCCCGGGTTCAAGCGATTCTCCTGCCTCATTCTCCCAAGTAGCTGGGATTACAGGCATGCACCACCATGCCTGGTTAATTTTGTATTTTTAATAGAGATGGGATTTCTCCATGTTGGTCAGGCTGGTCTTGAACGCCCGACCTCAAGTGATCCATCTGTCTCGGCCTCCCAAAGTGTTGGGATTACAGGCGTGAGCCACTGTTCCCAGCCGGCCAGGCTGGTCTTGAACTTCTGAGCTTAGGTGATCCACCCACCTTGGCCTCCCAAAGTGCTGGGATTATAGGCGTGAGCCACTTTGCCCAGCCAGAACAGCGTCTTTATCTATTCAAGCTCAGAAATATGTGTTGGCATTGATTACGTAGATATTTGGTCCTGTCTGGACCCAAATTTTAGCGTAGTTTTGTAATTTTTCTAGAAGTGAGGTTTAGTGTTTTTTTTTTTTGAGGCGGAGTTTCACTCTTGTTGCCCAGGCTGGAGTGCAATAGCACGATCTCGGCTCACCGCAACCTCCGCCTCCCAGGTTCAAGCAATTCTCCTGCCTCAACCTCCCTAGTGGCTGGGATTATAGGCATGTGCCACCAGGCCCAGCTAATTTTGTATTTTTAGTAGAAACGAGGTTTCTCCATGTTGGTCAGGCTGGTCTCGAACTCCCAACCTCAGGTGATCCACTCGCCTCGGCCTCCCAAAGTGCTGAAATTACAGGCGTGAGCCACTGCGCCCGGCCTTTGATTTAGTTTTTTTAAGCACAAATTTACTGACAACTGTTCAGAATTTTTCTTTTTTTAACTTTTCATAAGGATCACATCTCATATCGGATACAGTGTTAGGTTTGCAAGTTTTAAAAAGTGATTTTAACAATCTTTGTAACTTTTTTCTTTTTTTTTGAGATGGAGTCTCGCTCTGTCGCCCAGGCTGGAGTGCAGTGGCACAATCTCGGCTCACTGCAAGCTCCACCTCCTGGGTTCATGCCATTCTCCTGCCTCAGCCTCCTGAGTAGCTGGGACTACAGGCGCCCCCCACCATTTCCGACTAACTTTTTGTATTTTTAGCCGAGACGGGGTTTCACCGCATTAGCCGGGATGGGCTCGATCTCCTGAGCTCGTGATCCACCTGCCTCGGCCTCCCAAAGTGCTGGGATTACAGGCATGAGCCACTGTGCCTGGCCACAGATTTCTTATTTAGAATTATTGTTGTTTGTAAATTTTCTTGTCCCCTCCCCCACAGCCATGAATGGCATATTTATGTCGAGATTTGCTACCATATCAAAAGATATTGGTAGGGTGCATAATATACAAATAATTTCCTTTTTTTTTTTTTGAGACAGAGTCTCACTCTGTCGCCCAGGCTGGAGTGCAGTGGCACGATCTTGGCTCACTGCAAGCTCTGCCTCCCAGGTTCTCGCCATTCTCCTGCCTCAGCGTCCCGAGTAGCTGGGACTACGGGTGCCCGCCACCATGCCCGGCTAATTTTTTTTTTTTTTTTGTATTTTTAGTAGAGACCGGGTTTCTACTACATCCTGTTAGCCAGGATGATCTCGATCTCCTGACCTCGTGATCCGCCCGCCTCGGCCTCCCAAAGTGCTGGGATTACAGGCGTGAGCCACCGCACCTGGCACAAATTATTTTCTTTCAATTTTTTTCTTTTTCTTTTTTGAGACGGAGTTTCATTCTTTACCTATGCTGGAGTGAAGTGGCACCATCTCAGCTCACTACAACCTCTGCCCCCTGGGTTCGAGCAGTTCTCCTGCCTCAGCCTCCTGAGTAGCTGGGATTCCAGGTGCGTGCCACCCCCCATGCCTGGCTAATTTTTCTATTTTTAGTAGAGAAAGATTTCACCTTGTTGGCCAGGCCGGTCCCAAACTCTTGACTGCAGGTGATCCACCCATCTCGGCCTCCCGAAGTGCTAGGATTACAGGTGTGAGCCACAGTGCCTGGCTTTTCTTTTTCTTTTTTTTTGACAGGGTCTCACTCTGTCACTGAGGCTAGAGTGGAGTGTTGAGATCATGGCACACTGCAGCCTCGACCTCCCAGACTCCAGTGATCCTCCTGCCTCAGCCTCCTGAGTAACTGGGATTACAGGTGCACACTACCATGGCTGGCTAATTTTTAAATTTTTTTGGAGAGACAGAGTCTCCCTATATTGCCCAGCCTCGTCTCGAACTCCTGAGCTTAAGCGATCCTCCTGCCTCAGCCTCCCATTGTGCTGGAATTACAAGCTGTGTCCAGCCACAGTGTGCAAATGCTACCATAAATTACTATTTTTAGGCCGGGCGCGGTGGCTCAAGCCTGTAATCCCAGCACTTTGGGAGGCCGAGACGGTCGGATCACTAGGTCAGGAGATCGAGACCATCCTGACTAACACGGTGAAACCCCGTCTCTACTAAAAAATACAAAAAACTAGCCGGGCGAGGTGGCGGGCGCCTGTAGTCCCAGCTACTCTGGACGCTGAGGCAGGAGAATGGCGTAAACCCGGGAGGCGGAGCTTGCAGTGAGCTGAGATCCGGCCACTGCACCCCAGCCTGGGCGACAGAGCCAGACTCCGTCTCAAAAAAAAACAAAAAACAAAACAAAAAAAAAAAACAGAAGCAGATACTTTAGACAAATTATTGTTTATTTAATGCCAATGTCGTCGATATTATAGTTTATGATTATTTAGAAGTTAAAGGTATTTTACCAAATGAGCTACTCTTGATTGTCCATTTAATCTGTCAGTTTTATGTGTATAGGTATTCATAAGCCAGGCGTAGTGGCTCATGCCTATAATCCCAGCACTTCCAGTGGCTGAGATGGGTGGATCACTTAGGCCAGGAGTTTGAGACTAGCCTGGTCAACATGGTGAAATCTTGTTTCGACTAAAACAAAAATTAGCTGGGTGTCATAGCGCATGCTTATAATCCCAGCTACTCAGGTCGCTGAGACAGGAGAATTGCTCGAACCCAGAAGACGGAGGTTGCAGTGAGCCAAGACTGCACCATGGCACTCCAGCCTGGGTGACGGAGTGAGACTGTCTCAAAAAAAAAAAAAAGAAAATGTATAGGTATTCGTAGATGTGTTACTGGTTGTGTAATAGAGTAAGATTGGGGGAAGAGACCTAGGCAAGTTATTTCCTTTTTAAGGTCTTGGATACAAATGCATAACCAAACCCTAGGCATTTGTTTTATTTATTTTTATTATTTATTTGTTTATTTTTGAGACAGAGTCTCGCTCTGTCGCCCAGGCTGGAGTGCAGTGGCACAATCTTGGCTCACTGCAAACTCTGCCTCCTGAGTTCAAGCAATTCTCCTGTCTCGCCTCCTGAGTAGCTGGGACTACAGGCGCATGCCACTACATCTGGTTAATTTTTGTACTTTGAGTAGAGACGAGGTTTCACCATATTGGTCAGGCTGGTTTCAAACTCCTGACCTCAAGTGATCCACCTGCCTCCGCTTCCCAAAGTGCTGGGATTACAGGTGTGAGCCACCGTGCCTGGCCACTCTAGACATTTACATTAAAGTAATGTAACAAAATACAATGAAAAAACAGTTTACAGTCCTCTGTTGGGGTTCACAGTCCTTCACTGGGCATGCAGGTTTGTCTTCCTTTAGGTAATATACAAACATATGGAATTGTCAAATTAAAAAACTTAGAGTAATTGCTTGACATACAGAAGGATTTCTTAAAGAATAGTTTTAGGCCGGGCGCAGTGGCTCATACCTGTAATCCCAGTACTTTGGGAGGCTGAGGTGGGCAGATCGCTTGAGCCCAGAAGTTTGAGACCAGGCTGGGCAACATGGCAAGACCCCTTCTCTACTAAAAATACAAAAATTAGCCAGGTGTGGTGGCACACACCTGTAATCCCAGCTACTTGGGAGGCTGAGGCAGGAGAATCACTTGAACCTGGGAGGGGGAGATTGCAGTGAGCTGAGACTGTGCCACTGCACTCCAGCCTGGGTGACAGGGTGAAACTGTTTAAAAAAAATTAGTTTTAACATAGAATTAAAACATTTTCTTGCTGATATTTATAGAAATATGTTACCTATATTGATTGTTTCATCTTTAAAAAAGGTAAAAGACATAATATAGTTCTATGAATTCACCCAGATAACTGTGTGTTTCTCTTCTACCTCATCTACCTTCTCTCCTTGGCAACTGTGTCCTGATTTTTGAGTTCCATATGCCCTTGCTTTAAAAAAATGGATTTTTTATGCATTTATCCTTAAAGAGTAGATTAAATTTTATTTTTTAGATCGTGAAAGTGGACTTACACTTTGGTTAGTTCAAGACTTTCTAGGATTCATCCATATTTATTTTCTTTTTTTGAGATGGAGTCTCGCTCTGTTGCCCAGGCCGGAGTGCAAGTGCAGTGGCACAGTCTCGGCTTACTGCAACCTCCGCCTCCCAGACTCAAGCAATTCTCCTGTCTCAGTGTCCGGAGTAGCTGGGATTGCAGGCATGTGCCACTACACCCACCTAATTTTTGTATTTTTAGTAGAGATGGGGTTTCACCATGTTGGCCAGGCTGGTCTCGAACTCCTGACCTGAAGTAATCAGCCTGCCTGGCCTCCCACAGCGCTGGGATTACAGGCATGAGCCATTGCGCTTGGTGATTCATCCATATTTCTGGGAGTAGCTATGATTTGTTAGTTTTCACTGCTGTGTAGTTCCATCAGGTGAATATATTGTGATTCATTTACTTATTCTCTTGTAGATTGACTTTTGAGTTTTCAGTTTTTAACTGTTACAAAAATGCGGTAATGAACATTATTGTACATGTCTATTGTTGAACTTATGCTAGCATTTCTGTAGGCACTAGCAAAGGGTTTTTTTTTTTTTTTTTTGAGACGGAGTTTTGCTCTTGTTGCCCAGGCTGGAGTGCAATGGCACAAGCTCGGCTCTTCGCAACCTCTACCTCCCAGGTTCAAGCAGTTCTCCTGCCTCAGCCTCCAGAGTAGCTGGGATTACAGACATGGGCCACACACCCGGCTAATTTTGTATTTTTAGTAGAGACAGGGTTTCTCCATGTTGGTCAGGCTGGTCTCGAACTCCTGACCTCAGGCGATCTCGGCCTCCCAAAGTGCTGGGACTACAGGCGTGAGCCACTGCGCAAATGATTTTTAAACTGTTGCACTACTGATGTTTTGGTGCTTGGCAGTTGCTTGTTGTGGGGACTTCCCTATGTTTAACAGCATATCTGGCTTCTACCCATTAGATGCAACTTGCACTCTTCCTCTTGTGACAAAAATGTCTCCAGGCATTGCCAATGTCCCCAAGGATACAAAATCACCCCGGTTGAGAACCATTGTTACTTTTGATACATGAACAATTAAAAATTATTTTTGTGTGTTGCCTATATCCCAAAGAAGGATAACACACCTTTCTCTTTTTTCTTTTTAGAGATGGAGGCCTCTGTCTCCTGGACTAGAGTGTAGTGTGCGATCATAGCTCACTGAAGCCTTGAGCTCCTGGGCTCAGGGTAGTCTCCTGCCTTAGCCTTTTGGGTAATTGGAACTACAGGAATTACAGGTGCATGCCACCATGTCCAGCTCAATGCATCTTTCTTTGCTTTTTTGAAATGGAGTCTCGCACTGTTGCCAGGCTGGAGTGCAGTGGCACGATCTTGGCTTACTGCAACCTCTGCCTGCTGGGTTCAAGCAATTCCTGCCTCAGCCTCCCCAGTAGCCGGGACTGCAGGTGCATGCCACCACGCCCAGCTAATTTTTTGTATTTTTAGTAGAGACGAGGTTTCCACCATGTTGGCCAGGATGGTCTTAATCTCTTGACTTCCCAGTTTGCTACGATTACAGGCGTGAGCCACCGTACCTGGCCTCAACACATCTTTCTTTGGCTCAAGTCCCATTTATCTTCAAGGCCCGTCTCAAACTCACTTTTTTTTTTTTTTTAAAGATGGAGTTTCGCTCTTGTTGGCCCAGACTGGAATGCAGTGGCGCTATCTTAGCTCACTGTCACTGCAACCTCTGCCTCCTGGGTTTAAGCGATTCTCGTGTCTCTGCCTCCCGAGTAGCTGGGATTACAGGCGCATGCCACCGTGCCTGGGTAATTTTTGTGTTTTTAGTAGAGATGGGGTTTCACCATCTTGGCCAGGCTAGTCTCAAACTCCTGACCTCATGATCCACCCGCCTTGGCTTCCCAAAGTGCTGGGATTACAAGCGTGAGCCCCCGCGCCTGGCCTCAAACCCACTTTTTAAAGCCTTCTCCTACTGGGCCCGTTTTTAGTCTTATCTTTTCCCCAGGAATTCCTATAGCACTTAGGTTTACCCTGCAGTTTTTATTGTCTTTGTCTCGTAACTTTTCCAGGATTCCTCACCCTTCTGTATTTTCACCCCCTACCCCCAGGTACGGAAAGAATGGATTTTCGCTTCCTAACAAAGAGGGAGAAATCTGTAGTCAATTGTCTAATCTGTATTGCTGTTGTTGATTTCCTTTGGACTTTAGTCAATTTAGGCAGCTATCTGGGAAGAATACTTTTTTTTTGTTTTTGAGACGGAGTCTCGCTGTCTTGCAGGCTGGAGTGCAGTGATCTCGGCTCATTGCAAGCTCCGCCTCCCGGGTTCATGACATTCTGCTGCCTCAGCCTCCCGAGTAAGTGGGACTACAGGCGCCCGCCGGCACTCCTGGCTAATTTTTTGTATTTTTAGTAGAGACGGGGATTCACTGTGTTAGCCAGGATGGTCTCGATCTCCTGACCTTGTGATCCACCCGCCTTGACCTCCCAAAGTGCTGGGATTACAGGCGTGAACCACCGCACCTGGCCGAATTCTTTTTATTAATATTATACTTTTGGTGTTTTCATCTACAGCAGGGTGGAAGCAGGACTTAAGCACCCAAAGCTGTCTACACCTTTCTGCCGCTTAAGTTCTCAGCAAAACCTCAGTAACTCCTAGGCTTTCTCTTTTCGAAGCTAATTTTGAGTAGGTTTGTTAACCTCTTGATGTTCATGTTAAGTACTTAAATGTTAGCTGCTCTAGCTGTTAGTCATGCAAAGATTCTTCCTTCAGCTTCAGCTGGGCACATCTCCGGGGGCTGATGGGAGGACTTTTAGAATGACAATGTGGTCTGCCTCATTTTATCTTTTCTGTTGTGAGTGTAGCTCTTTCAGTAGTGAATGCCTGTGTTTTACATTTTTGAGATTGTTCCCTTTACCTAAGACAAGAAAGTTGTTATCTCTGTTCTCATTGCCCCCAGGTCCTTGAAGTTAAAGTTTTTTTTTTTTTTTTTCTGAGACTCAGTCTTGCTTTGTCGCCCAGGCTGGAGTGCAGTGGCATGATATTGGTTCACCGCAACCTCCACCTGCCTCCACCATGTTTGGCTAATCAAATGTAACATTCTTAACAAGTCATCCTCTAGATTTAAAATGGTTTGTAATTGCAAACTAAAATGGTTTCCAATTGCAAACCGTAAAAACTTGAAATTCTTAAGTTTGACAGTCAAGATAACTAGTCCCATCATTCTATCATTTTTCTTCAAAACAAACAGCTTTTCAGGCCTCCCCCCCTCCCCGTAAAGACAGAATCTCAGTCTGTTTCCCAGACTGGAGTGCAGTGGCAAAATATAGCTCACTGCAGCCTTGAACTCTTGGTCTCAGGAAATCCTCCTGCCTCAGCCTCCTGAGTGGCTGGTACTGCAGGCATGCTACCATGCTTGGCTAATTTTTTCTTTGTTTTTTTTTTTTTTTTTTGAGATGGAGTCTCGCTTTGTTGCCAAGGCAGGAGTGCAGTGGTGCGATCTCAGCTTACTGCAACCTCTGCCTCCTGGGTTCAGGCAATTCTCCTGCCCCAACCTCCTGAGTAGCTAGGATTACAGGCACCTGCCACCACCCTGGCTAATTTTTGTGTTTTTAGTAGAGACAGGGTTTCACCATGTTGGCCAGGCTGGTCTTGAACTCCTGACCTTAGGTGATCCTCCCGCTTGAGCCTCCTAAAGTCTTGGGATTATGGGCATGAGCCACCTCACCCATCCTGGTTTTCAGGCCTTTATAGCTAAATAATTTATTCACTCAAGTAACAACTCTCTGCTTCCACAGCTAAATACAAAGATCTATCAGATTTTTCCAAGGCCCGGTGCAGTGGCTCATGCCTGTAATAGCAGCACTTTGGGAGGCTGAGCCAGGAGGATCACCTAAGGTCAGGAGTTTGAGACCAGCCTGGCCAACATGGTGAAACCCCGCCTCTACTAAAAATACAAAATTTAGCTGGGCATGGTGGCACATGCCTATAATCCCACTTACTTGGGAGACTGAGGCAGGAGAATCTCTTGAACCCAGGAGGCGGAGGTTGCAGTGAGCTGGGATCATGCCACTGCACTCCAGCCTGAGTAACAGAGCAAGACTCTGTGTCACAGTGTTACATTTGTGAGATCTATCTAGGTGGAGGTTTGGTGTCTTTTTTTTTTTTTTTTTTAGTGAGAAAGAGTCTCACATTTGCCCTGACTGGAGTGCAGTGGCCCGGCCAATTTTTTTGTATTTTTGATAGAGACAAGATTTCACCATGTTGGCCAAGCTGGTCTTGAACTCCTGACCTCAGGTGATCTACCTGCCTTGGCCTCCCAAAATGCTGGGATTACAGGCCTGAGCTACCTTGCCCAGCCCGATTAAAGTATTTTGATATGAAAAGACTTAGATTCAAAACTGAGCAGAGTAAGGAGAGAGTGGAAACCTGTAAGGCATTCTTCTTGCTGGAGCAGATCTAGCAGAAGTAGCTTGGGTCTGAAGAAATAGTTCTGGCACGATTCCTGACCCGCAGATCATAACTAATTTGATGTGTTCATGAAACAAACAGATGCCACAGTAACTTCATGCTCCCCAGATCTCAGCCAAGGTGCTATGAACTTGGACCCTGATTTTCTATTTGTAGTAGCAGTGGCAGTTCCCTAGACAGTTCCTGCTGCAACAGTGTTCTGGGAGACTTCCCTGGGGATCCAGCTGAGAGCCTGCTCTTGCAACCTTCAACAGTGCTCTAACACCAGTCAATATCAAATCCCTTTCTGCTTAAGTTAACCAGAGCAGTGTCTACTATGGGTAATTGAATCATGACTGATACAATTATCAAATATAAACTGATGACAATGGCAAGTGGGAAACCTGCTGTTTTACAAATACCAGATGTGCATCACATGGAGGTTTATTCACTCTTATTTGTGTTTTGATAATAATCCTTTCTAATAATTGGTTCCTTGGTGTAATCTTTATGAAATTAACCTGAATGGCTCAAAATTCATTTTGTATCACTGAATGCAATTACTAATTGAGCTATTTAACCAAACTAACCAGCCACCTACAGCTACTTAATCTTACTGGCCTACTATAGTAGAAGCTCTGAATCACCCTTATCTTAACGAGATAAGGGATACCATACATTCTCTCTAAAGAACACCACTGACGCTCACACACTTGGCTAAATAGGCTATGCTTATTAATATATCCAAGTACCAGTTGAATACTCAGCAAGTCCACAGTATTTCCAATCTAGTTTATGCCAGCTGTGTAAGTATGAGATATAATTAAAAATTATGTAAGTAGATTAGCTGTGAATACAACAATGTTATTGTTTCTACCAAATTTAACTTGAATCCTTTGGAAAGCACCATTAAAGAAGAGGTAATTTATTTTTAATCTCAAATGAGATGTGAGAATTGTAACAGTAAAAAGTTAGGAGATCGGGAATTTGTAAACATCTACAAGGATTCTGGCTCATATTGCTTCTCAAGTATCCTAATTCTCGTACTACTGTTAAAAACAACCCCCCCACCCAACACACAAAAACAAAAGAGAAACTGGCCAGGTGCTGTGGCTCACACCTGTAATCCCAGCACTTTGGGAAGCCAAGGCAGGCAGATCACTTTGAGCTCAAGAGTCCAAGACCAGCCTGGAAACATGGCAAAACCTTGTCTCTCCAAAAAAGTATGAAAATTAGCCGGATGTGGTGCTTTCCACCTGTAATCCCAGCTACTTGGGAAGGCTGAGGCGGGAGAATTGCTTGAACCCGGGAGGTAGAGGTTGCAGTGAGCCGAGATTGCGCCATTGCACTCCAGCCTGGACAACAAGAGTGAAACTCCATCTCAAAAAAAAAAAAAAAAAAGACTTTAATCATATTTGGAATGTCAAATATAATGTAGATTTCAGCTCTCCAGAGTGCAGTCTCTTGAAGGTGCAGATGCTTCAGGCATCGAGCACGTGATTTTCATTATGCCTGTGATGATTCAGTCTTGGCTTTCTCGTCCCTTCATCTTTTTTGGGGCCTTGCATTCTCTTGACTCTACTTTTCTCTGCTGATTTCTTTCCTTCTCTCATTCTTTGTTTATGCATATAGCAGACAGTGGGTGCCGTAGCCCCTCATGACGTTGTCTTTGCTCTCTAGTTCTGAGTCCCCGGGGAGTGATTGTGCCAGCTTAGTCAATTGTAGTCTGTAGGAGTGGCTGCCTGAATTTACCCCTGTAGGCTGGGAAGCTTCTTTGGGGCAGGGGCTTTTTCTGAATGGTCTTATTACAAGGGCCAAGGTAGAGTTGATTCTCATTATTTGCAGTAGTTATGCTCTATAAAGTCATTATAAACAATGAACTAGTGAATGCTGAAATGTTGCTCGTAGTGGAAGTACAAGTTTAGGTTCCTGTCAGCCTCTGGTCAGAACATTTTCATCAATTGATCAATATATAATCTTGTTTTTTGTGTGTTTTCTTTTTAAAGACACTGTATTTAATATATAATTGTTGATTTGTTAACACTGAACTCATGGCCAACAGCACTGCAACTCATGACTGAACCAACCTTATGAAACATGTATTTTTGTTATAAGCCATGTAGCTATAAGCCATAAACCATACTATTCTTGTACTTAGAAACACAAGACAGCGCTTCAGCATTATGCTTGGGGGCCATTTTAAGCAGCTAAATCACCAACAGACAGTGCAAAAGTGCAAAAATCATGGCACTAAACAGACCATAGAATGGACACTTGTTTGCATTATGAGAGCTGAAACAAGAAAGCCTTTGTTTGGCCTCCGCTGGGAATGTGTGCATTAGGCAATTCAAATTTTTCATTGCTCTGTGCATGTCTGTGAATGACCGTACAAGTGGTGAATTTTTTTTTTTTTTTTTTTTTTTGAGATGGAGCCTCACTCTTGTGCCCAGGATGGAGTGCAGTGGCGTGCTCTTGGCTCACTTGCAACCTCCGCTTCCTGGGTTCAAGCTGTTCTCCTGCCTCAGCTTCCTGAGTAGCTGGGATTAAAGGTGCCTGCCACCATGCCCGGCTAATTTTTGTGCTTTTAGTAGAGACAGGGTTTCATCACATTGGCCAGTCTGGTCTCGAACTCCTGACCTTGGGTGATATGCCCGCCTTGGCCTCCCAAGTGCTGGGATTACAGGTGTGAGCCACCGTGCCCGGCCTGGTTATAAATAAATTTTAGTAAGTAGGTAAATTTGTAGATACGGAATCTATGAATAATGAAGATTGATGACGCCTGTGTGGAGTGTGGGTGAGGAGAGCATTTAAAAAGAACGTTATCAGTTGGTGGGTAGTGTTACCCGAAAAGCTTTGTAAGGGAGTCAACATGTAAGATAAAGTCTGAAAGATGAGTTTTGCTAGATAGGCACCACTGAGGATAGGACAAGCAAATAGCAAAGCAGTTATGAGTAGAATCTCAGATTAGGCGGCAGTTCCCATCTTCTGCTCCTACTAACTTGGGACTTTGAGCAAGCATTTTATTCTCCATCATTAGTGAAATAGGGATATTCATGGTCACTCTCTCAATGGAGTTCTTATGGGATTTAATGAAGAGAATGAACATTAATGCACTTAACAGATGTCTCGCTCACAGAAAGTATTCGGAACGGCATACATGTGACACATATGTCTGTATACAGTGCCAGCAAAGGAGGGAAATGGCTTCACTCCCTTGGGAACATCGAGTGGCTTTAAGTGAAACAAAGGTTTCAAGTGGGCAAAAGGGGTCTTTGAGGGCCAGGCGCGGTGGCTCACACCTGTAATCCCAGCACTTTGGGAGGCCGAGGCGGGCGGATCACGAGGTCAGGATATCGAGACCATCCTGGCTAACACGGCGAAATCCCGTCTCTACTAAAAATACAAAAAATTAGCCGGTCGTGGTGGCAGGCTCCTGTCATCCCAGCTGCCGGGAGGCTGAGGCAGGAGAATGGTGTGAACCCAGGAGGCAGAGCTTGCAGTGAGCTGAGATTGTGCCACTGCACTCCAGCCTGGGCGACAGAGCGAGACTCCATCCAAAAAAAAAAAAGAGTTGGGGGGTCTTTAAGGAGGGAGGGGAAAGGCAGGAGCTAGATTCATGGCTCCGTACTGGAACGATATTGAGCTATTGAAGAGTTTCAAAGAGGGATAACATCATCAGTTTTGTGTCCAGAAAGTTTGCTTTATGTTTTTATAGATGTATAGAAGAGTATTGAGGGTGATGAACTAAAGGGAAAATCAGCAAAGGCTCTTGGGGTGGTTGAAGAAAAAAAACGACAAAAGTCACTCGGGATAGTAATAGTTGGTATGGAGACTAGAGAATGGATATGAAAGATGCTCAGGATGTTTAATTGACTACAAAGGTCGCCACTCAGGCGTGGAGAGTAAGAGGAGGTAGGCTTGGGAAGGCTCTTGGGATTCTGATGTTGGCCTTGCAGTAGAGGATGGGCTTGGTGTATAGGAGATGCTTTCACTTTTCACTTCTTTCTCCATCTTTACCCTGGTGAAAGGTGGCTCCCACTGTTCTTGTTCTAAAGGCTTTTGTGGTGCTTTGTGCTCTTTATTGCAGCACCTGACCTGTGGTATAATAACCATCTGTGTACTTGTTCTTTCCTGCACTTGTAAGCTCTTTGAGGATTAGCTGTGGTCAGTGCTGCCCACAAAGAGGCAACCTAAACTGTGGATGGATTGAATGAATAAGGACTGAAACTGGGATAGAGAAGCAGATTTTGGAGGACAGATTCCTTTTTATCCTTGTTAAGTTTCAGATTCATTGTTGTCTCTATACAGCTTTATATTCATCTTCAGATGGCTGTGCCAGCAGGCACTTAAATTTACTGGACTGAGATTCATGGGAGAGAGGCCCAGGTAGCATTTTTCCGAGGTATTGGGAAGGACAGTTGAGGCCAGCGTGGATGAAGTCTCCCATAGTGTCTATGTTTGGTGGAAAGGGAAGATGACTGCAGAAAGGGCCTTGTAGCATACCAGTAGTGGAGGGGTTGGCTGAGGAGTTAGGGGCATGGAAAGGAATTCCAGAGAGGGCAGTGACCATCAGAGAGTGAGGAGGGGCTGGTTTCCCACCACCCACAAAAGCTGTGCCTGGAGAGGCCTTTCCAGTTTCAGAGGCTGCAGAAGGGTGGGTAAGAGGACTAAAAACAACATAATGGTTGTAGCAATTAAAAAGTCACTGGCAACTTTTTCATTTCAATCCACTGGTGGAGGCAGACATCAGATTGCAATGGGGATGAAGATTTGAGTTAGGAGGTGAACTGGACAAAGTGAGTGGAGGCCATTCTCTGTTGGGGTTTGTCTATGAGAGGTTGGGCAGAGAAGGCTGTAGCTTGGGTGAGTCTAGGAGGGGACATGGTATACAGGAAGCCTTTGAAAATTATATGGGAGAAATTTGAGCATCTGTAGGCAGTGAGGAAGAAACTCATCGAAGATATTTAATTTGAATGTTTTTTCTTTCTTTCAAAGCCAGCATGCAGATGTTACTATAACCTGGCAATATGCTAAATTCTTATATTTAGTGGCTTATTGGATCCCCATCACAATGCAGTTGGTTAGGTCATGTTACCCCATTTTACTGATGGGGAAGCAGAGGCCTTGTTTAAGTAACTTTCCTGAGGTCACACAGCTACTAAGTGGAGGGGGCATGTGGGAGGGATTAAAATCCAGTTATTTTTTTCTGATCCTGAGGAGAAAATAAAAATCCAGTTAGATGTGTTATGTCCTGCCTCAGCCTCCCAAGTAGCTGGGACTACTGGTACGTGCCACCACGCCTGGCTAATTTTTTTGGTATTATTAGTAGAGACAGGGTTTCACCATGTTAGCCAGGCTCATTGTGAACTCCTGACCTCCAGTGGTCTGCCTGCCTTGGCCTCCCAAAATGGTGAGATTACAGGTGTCATCTCACCACACTCGGCCCACTATGTTCTTTATAGCAAAAGAAAGAGGAAAAAAAATCTGTTTGATCTAGGATCCAAGGCACTCTGTCCCAAAACTATCTCCTTGAGTCTGCCCTTCCATTCCTCCCCTGGCCTCAGCAGGCTGGTGGAACAAGATGGAGTGGTGATCAGAATGGGATGAAAGGGATGAAATAAAAGCGGCCTGGACTTCTGAGAGAGAAATGAGGCCTGGCTCAGTCAAAAATGGTCAGGGGGCTTAG
Source organism: Chlorocebus sabaeus (assembly GCF_047675955.1). NCBI lineage: Eukaryota > Metazoa > Chordata > Mammalia > Primates > Cercopithecidae > Chlorocebus > Chlorocebus sabaeus. The sequence continues at coordinate 36,061,786 of NC_132915.1, forward strand.
GGAGTTTCTTTGCTGTGTTGCTTTCTAACGTGGGGCCCAAGCCTGGGGGGCCCCTTCAAGCCCTCTTGTGGTTCAATAACTGGGTAGATGTGCTAACGGTTAATGGAGAGTTGTGGAGGTGGCCTGCGACTTCCCTTTTCCTCCCCAGTTTAGAAACATTTGAGAAGGATGAAGTTAGATGAAAAGTCTTAGTATTAGGAGCTTTGTTGTTGATAAAGCTAAGATTGGAGAACGTGGTCCTCTTCTCCTTTCCCTCCAGTCTAGCCCTTCATGCCTGTATTAGTTTCCTAGGGCTAGTGTAACTAATTATCACAAACTGGGATGGCTTAAAGCAAGAGAAGTCTATCCTTTGACAGTTCTGGATGCTAAAGGTCAAAATCAAGGTGTTGGCAGGACCATGTTTTCTCTGAAGGATTTAGGGAGGAATCTGCTCAGTGCCTTTCTTGTAGTTTCTTGTGTTTGCCGGGAGTCCTTGACATTCCTTGGCTTGCAGCTGCATGACTCCAGTCCCTTTCTCCATCTTCACATGGCACTCTTTCCTGTGTCTCTTCTCCTCTTCCTCTTTTTTTTTTTTTTGAGATAGAGTCTCACTCTGTCACACAGGCTGGAGTGCGGTGGTGCAATCTCGGCTCCCTGCAAACTCTGCCTCCCGGGTTCAAGCAATTCTCCTGCCTCAGCTTCCCCAGTAGCTGGGATTGCAGGCACCTGCCACCTTGCCTGGCTAATTTTTTTGTATTTTTAGTAGAGACAGGGTTTCGCCATGTTGGCCAGGCTGGTCTTGAACTCCTGACCTGGTGATCTGCCTGCCTTGGCCTCCCAAAGTGCTGGGATTACAGGCATGAGCCACTGCGCCTGGCCTCTTCTTTTCCTAAAAGGACACCAGTCATAGTGGATCAGGGCCGACCCTAATCAAAATATGACCTCATGTTACCTTGATTACATTTGCTAAGACTTTATTTCCAAATAAGGCCACATTCACAGGTGTTGAGGGTTAGGTTTCAGCGTGTCTTTTGGGGGGAAACACAAGTCAATCCCTAAAAATGCCCAACCAAAGTAGTGTGCAGAGCGGAAGCTTGCTTGGCTCCTGTGAGGCCACACCCAGTGTGCTGAGTGTTGGGATTGAAAGGCCAGACTCCATCACCTCAGGTGGGGCCCAGAATCCTTCTTTTTCTAGCCAAAGACGTAGTCTGCTAACTGCGAGTGCCTGGGTTCCTAGAGGGCTGTGTTTTAAAGTAGATACTGAAGTGTTCTCTTCAGAGGCAGTTAGCAGTGCACATCAGTTCTGTGGCCGGCTTTGTTGAAAAAACTAGTACATGATGAGAGCTGTCAGTTTTTACTCCTCCCACAGAAGTTGTTTAAGAGAATACAAGTCAGAAACACAGGTGTACACAGGGAAGGAGGGCATTGTCGGATAGACTATTACATTTGGCCGGAAAGCATCAGCCTTGGTTTCTTCTTTATTACCAAATAAAGACACATTCTCATTAGAACAAAGAGAGTAGATGTTTGTCCTTTATCATAATGTAAAAAATTTCAGAAACAAACATGGGTTGTAATATGAGTTAGCGCTGGACTTTATTCAATGGAAAGGTCTTTAGCTTATTAAAAAAATTATTAGGGTACTTGCTATAAATATTGTTTTTGCTGTAGGTGGTCTCAGAAACATTGAAGACCAGCTCTGTGGAAGCAAGATAACAGTTGCCATCAGAGATAGTATTGTCATTCACTTTGGGGACTCAGTCAAAAGAAGGGTAGCATTTTAAAAAATGATTATTACCTTCAGCTAAAAATCATAGTGGTGCTTGTTGTAAGATATACCTCTCTTCCTATGACTTGGAAATATTACTGGAAGAACCTTTTAAACTTCTATTTCTTCTTGGTTCAGAAAAATAAAGGTAAAAGAGAAACAAGAGGGACTGGGGATTTAATTGTAGTATGATTAAGTTTAGTAATAATAAATATGGACTAGGAGGAACTCAAGGAATGGAACATTTATTAATATAAATACCTTTTTTTTTTTTTGAGACGGAGTCTCACTCTGTCGCCCAGGCTGGAGTGCAGTGGCCGGATCTCAGCTCACTGCAAGCTCCGCCTTTCGGGTTCACGCCATTCTCCTGCCTCAGCCTCCCGAGTAGCTGGGACTACAGGCGCCCGCCACCTCGCCCGGCTAGTTTTTTGTATTTTTAGTAGAGACGGGGTTTCACCCGGTTAGCCAGGATGGTCTCGATCTCCTGACCTCGTGATCCGCCCGTCTCAGCCTCCCAAAGTGCTGGGATTACAGGCTTGAGCCACTGCGCCTGGCCAATACCTTTTAAATGTAATGAATATAAGTAGGCACCTCCCCAAAAAAGAAATGAAAATGGCTATGTGTGTTCAAAAATGATCACTGTCACTAACAATCAAATAAATGAAACTTAACCAGACTTTTTTCCTATCGTATTGGCAAAGATCTGGGTGGTGTAGAAGGTGTTAGATCATTTAACATATTTAAAATTTTATGATTATCCTATGTTAACTGCAAAGATAGAAAAAGGTCTAAAACCTAAGCTACCTAGGTCTTTATCTGATTTGTAGGTAGAAATAGTTTTGTGTAATCAAGGGAGTAGTGATGCTGGAAACTGGCAGAGTATGTTTCCTAGACCAGTTAGCAAACTAGGTCAAAGGCTGGGTTTAATTCTAGTAGCTATTAATTTGCTGCATGTCTTAACAATCTCTGTGCCTCAGTTTCTTGTCAGAGCCATTTTTTGTTTGTCTGTTTTTTGAAATGGAGTCTCTCTCCGTCGCCCAGGCTGGAGTTGAGTGGCAAGGTCTTGGCTCATTGCAACCTCCGCCTCTGGGGTTCAAGTGAGTCTCATGCCTCAGCCTCCCTAGTAGCTCGGATTACAGGCGCGCACCACCACGCCTGGCTAATTTTTGTATGTTTAGTAGAGACAGGGTTTCGCCATGTTGGCCAGGCTGGTCTCAAACTTCTGACCTCAGGTCATCCGCCTGCCTCGGCCTCCCAAAGTGCTGAGATTACAGATGTGAGCCACCATGCTCAGGCCCAGAGCCATTTTTCTGTCGCTTAGACCAGAAATCTTGATTCCTATTTCTCTTCTATCAAGAAATTGTGTTCAGAATATATTTGCAATCTGCAATCTGACCATTTCCCTCTGCCCATCCTGGGTCCAAGCTACCATCTTAACTTGCCTGAGTTAGTGTGAATTGCCTCCTGTTGACCTCCCTGCTTCCAGCCTTGTCCGTTTTTGATACAAGAGCCAGAATGTGATTTATGATATGTGAGCCAGCTCACTTCTCTGCTTCAGCTGGTCCAGAAGAGTTTCCTTAGAGACAGCCTTATCTCCTTAAAGGGAAATGGATGTTTGAGTACCAAGAACTGGATGACTAAGAAGGGGAGGAACCCCAGGAATCAGTTCCCATCTCATGCAGAGTAAATGCCAAACTCCTTTTCTCCCCAGTTTCATCTCTCACCATTCTTCTTCTTGCTGACTGAGTTCCAGCCACACGCCTCTCTTTGCTGTTCCTTGAAGAGTCCGATAATCTCTCCTTGTTACCTCAGCCTAAAATGCTTTTCTTCTAGGTATCTGTATGATTAATTCCCTCCTTCAGCCCTTTGTCCCTCCGAAGTGCCTTCCCTTGCCTACCTTGTGTAAAATAGCCACCCCTCCCCTTTGCACTCTATCCCCTTACCCTTGGTTCTTCTTCATAGCATGCACTTTTTATTGTCTATTTCATTCCGTTAATGTCAGGACTTTGTTCCCTGGTGAATGACTGCCGAGCAGTTGGGCATTCAGTAACTATTTGTTGAATGACTCATTTTCCTAGTGGCTTCTTCCTCTGCCTAGAGAAATGCTCAGGCCACCCTTGTTCTTTAGCCTGTGGAAGATGAACACTGCCTTCTGTGTACCAAAGGTTTCTGCAGAGGTGATCTGTGGGCTTCTTCCCTGTACTCACTGCCCAGATTTTTCTGTTGCATTATTCTTTACCAGTCATGCAGGCAAATCTGTTTTCTAAGTAACTTTTCTGTGTTTGGAACTAGTGCTTTCCTTTTCCTGAGTTTGGTATCATTATGTAAATATGTTAACAATTTGGCACTTATTCCGTCATTCAGCTGGCAAATAATTATTGCAGCAGATACTGTGAGCCAGGCTGGAGTGCCAGACTGTATGCTAGGGCTTAAAGAGGTGGTGAGCCGGCATTGCCCTGGAGGAGCTGATGGCTCAGTGGGTGGTTGGAAGCGCCAGCAGCTGGGACAGGCAACTGCTATAATGAACGCAGAGAGGGAGTTGGGAACACAGTGATGGGTTAGGCAGGCCTGTTCCAGAGGATTAGGAATCTCAAGGGTGTGCAGGAGTTTGTCAGGTGAGGAAGCAGGCAGAGGCTGCTGTGAGGGGAAGGAATAACGTGCAGAAACACAGAAAGCTTTGCTTGTTTACAGAAGCATGAGTCAGTGAGTATTGTTGGAGCATAAAGTACAGTGCAGACAATGATGATGGATGAGGCCATAGTAGTTGCGCGAGGGCCAGATCCAGATTGTTTTGTTTTTTTTTGAGACAGGGTCCCACTCTTTCATCTAGGCTGGAGTGGGAGTGCAGTGGCACAATCTTGGCTCACTGCACCATCTGCCCCCTGGGGTGGTAAAGCAATCCTCCCATCTCAGCCTCCGAGTAGCTGAGACTATAGGTGCCCGCCACCACGCCTGGCTAATTTTTTTTTTTTTGAGGTGGCGTTTTGCTCTTGTTGCCCAGGCTGGAGTGCAGTGGCGTGATCTTGGCTCACCACAACCTCTGCCTCCTGGGTTTAAGCGATTCTCCTGCCTCAGCCTCCCTAGTAGCTGGGATTACAGGCATGTGCCGCCACGCCCGGCTAATTTTTGTATTTTTAGTAGAGACTAAAGGGTTTAGGGTTTTTCCATGTTGGTCAGACTGGTTTCGAACTCCCAACCTCAGGTGATCTGCCTACATTGGTCTCCCAAAGTGCTGGGATTACAGGCATGAGCCACCGTGCCTGGCCACGCCCAGCAAATTTTTGTATTTTTTTTGTAGAGACAGGGTTTTACCATGTTGCCCAGGCTGGTCTCCAACTCCTGGGCTCAAGTGATCTTGCCTTGACCTCTCAAAGTGCTGGGATTACAGGTGTGAGCCACTGCGCCTGGACCAGATCCAGATGCTTCTAAAGGACTGTGTGTTTACTATATAGAGTGAGGCTGCTATCCTGAAGCCCATGGATTTGGGGGTGCGTACCTGTCTACACGTGAACAGAGGCATGTAGGAAGGTAGTCTGGAAGGTTTTTACCTGTTGCAAGCCCCCTTCCTGAGGCAGGGAGAATCCAGAATATTTTCTACCATATGTTAATATATTTTCGGGCGGATTATTTTCTCCTTTGGATTGTAAATTCCTAAAGGGCGATGAGGTTTAATTTTTATGAATCTCCTACCTCCTCACGTGTGCATTGTGAGATAGATGCTCATTTAAACTTTCTAGGCTGGGTGTGGTGGCTCACGCCTATAATCCCAGCACTTTGGGAGGCCAGGGCAGGTGGGATCGCCTGAGGTCAGGAGTTTGAGATCAGCCTGGCCAACATGGCAAAACCCTGTCTCCTCTAAAAATACAAAAATCAGCTGGGCGTGATGGCGTGCACCTGTAATCCCAGCTACTCTGGAGGCTAAGGCAGGGAATCACTTGAACCCAGGAGGTGGAGGTTACAGTGAGCCAAGGTCACGCCACTGTACTACAGCCTGGGTGAAAGAGTGAGACTCCGTCTTAAAAAACAAAACAAAAAAACTTTATTTTTGGAGTATAGTGGCACAATCTCGGCTCACTGCAACCTTGGCCTCTTGAGTTCAAGTGATTCTCCTGCCTCAGCCTCCCAAGTAGCTGGGATTAAAGATGTCTGCCACCACACCTGGCTAATTTTTATATTTTTAGTGGAGACGGAGTTTTGCCATGTTGGCCAGGCTGATCTTGGACTCCTGAGCTCAGGTGATCTGCCTGCCTTGGCTTCCCAAAGTGCTGGGATTATAGATGTGAGGCACTGCCCACTGCACCCAGGTAAACTTTATTTTTCTTTTTTGTTTGGGACGGAGTTTTACTCTTGTTGCCTAGACTGGTGTGCCGTGGTGTGATCTCGGCTCGCTGCAACCTCTGCCTCCCAGGTTCAAGTGATTCTCCCACCTCAGCCTCCCAAGTAGCTGGGATTACAGGCATGTACCACCACGCCTGGCTAATTCTGTATTTTTTGTAGAGACGGAGTTTCTCCTTGTTGGTCAGGCTGGTCTCGAACTCCCGACCTCAGGTGATCCTCCTGCTTCGGCCTCCCAAAGTGCTGGGATTACAGACGTGAGCCACCTTACCCAGCCAAACTTGCTTTAAATGAATAATGACTACATCACTATCTGTAGCTCTGCTCTGTGTTTTTTTTTTTTTTTTTTTTGAGACAGTCTCGCTTTGTCGTCCAATCTGGAGTGCAGTGGCACGATCTCGGCTCACTGCAAACTCTGCCTCCCGGGTTCACTCCATTCTCCTGCCTCAGCCTCCTGAATAGCTGGGACTACAGGTGCCTGCCATCACGCCCAGCTAATTTTTTTTTGTATTTTTTAGTAGAGATGGGGTTTCACCATGTTAGCCAGGATGGCCTCGATCTCCTGACCTCAAGTGATCGGCCCGCCTGGGCCTCCCAGAGTGTAGGGATTACAGGTGTGAGCCACGCCCTGGCCAGCCCTGCTCTGTTTTAACCTCTCATAACGTTTCGCCCTTTTATCTGCCCCATCCCTCACTTTCAATTTTTCTATTAGGCAGATTAAATTCAGAAACAAAGAAAAAAGAGGAAAACTTTGTTCCAGGAGGATTTGTTGTTTGTGCTGTCAGATGCCAGGTCCTAATGGATTTAGACGAAGGTTGGGGTGGGACTCCTTTCCTGAGGCAGCCACTTCAGTGCTTCTTTGCATTCTCTGTGCCTGTTTCTTGATAGGTGCTCAATAAATGTTTGCTGAAGGGATCATCCTGTTTATTGATAGCAAGACTAAGCCTGTGTTTTCATAGTAAAACCTGCCTACTTTTCTACTTTGATCTCCTATAATCTTTCCTTTCTGTGCTCCAGACACATTATTAAACTCTTCATTCCAGCAGTACTTCCAGATATTTCCGCTGCCTGGAGTGCCCTCTGTCTTCTCTGGCCAACTCCTATACCTTCTTATGAGACTTAACTCTCCTCCTTTCTGGGAAAATGATTGCTCATTAACCCAGGTGGAGTTAGTTACTTCTTCCTGTGTACATTTTTTTTTTTAATTGAAATATAGTGTCACTCCATCCCCCAGGCTGGAATGCAGTGGCACGATCTCGGCTCACTGCAACCTCCGCCGCCCAAGTTCAAGTGATTTTCCTGCCTCAGTCTCCCTAGTAGCTGGGAATACAGGCGTGTGCCACCACGCCCGGCTAATTTTTTGTATTTTTAGTAGAGATGGGGTTTTACCGTGTTGCCCAGGGTGGTCTCAAATTCCTGGCCTCAAGTGATCTGCCCGCCTCCAAAGTGCTGGGATTACAGATGTGAGCCACCACTCCCGGCCCCTGTGTACATTTTTATGTTGACGTTTGTTCAGCCTCTAGACCGCTTGGAAGGTGAAGACAAATCCATCCCTTTCTGTCTCCATCCTCATTCTTTTCTGTGTCTTGCCTGATGCCTGGCTATTTTGCTGAATGGATAACCTGTTAATTGCTGTAGGAAGGCATGATATGACAATCTGGAAGCACACCTGAGTAAACTCTAATGATTTTTAACCTTCTCTACTCAGCCTAGACTAGGCCTTTGTACAGGTGTGTATGTGAGTGAGAGTCTGTTTCAGAACTGGTAGATAGTAGCAACATCTTTTGCAAACTTGCAAGGTTAGAAAATTCATTTTTACAGCTGGACACGGTGGCTTATGCCTGTAATCCGAGCACTTTGGGAGGCCAAGATGGGTGGGTCACCTGAGGTCGGGAGTTCGACACCAGCCTGACCAACATGGATAAACCCCATTTCTACTAAAAATACAAAATTAGTCGGGCGTGGTGGCCCATGCCTGTAATCCGAGCTACTCGGGAGGCTGAGGCGGGAGAATTGCTTGAACCCCGGGGGGTCAAGGCTGCGGTAAGCTGAGATTGTGCCATTTCACTCCAGCTTGGGTAACAGGAGCGAAGCTCCATCTCAAAAAAAAAGAAAAAAAAAATTATTTTTACGTGTGGGCTTGGCTCACATCTATAAATCCCAGCACTTTGGGAGGCCGAGCTTGGCGGATTGCTGAGGTCAGGAATTCGAGACCAGCCTGGCTAACATGGTGAAACTCCATCTCTACTAAAAATATAAAAAAAGTAGCCCTGCATGGTGGCGGGCGCCTGTAATCCTAGCTACTCGGGAGGCTGAGGCAGGGGAATTACTTGAACCTGGGAGGCGGAGGTTGCAGTGAGCTGAGATCGCGCCACTGCACTCCTACCTGGGCAATATAGCGAGATTGTCTCAAAAAAAAGAAAAAAAGAAAATTTATATATTTATTTTTTATTTCTTTATTTTTTGATACAGAGTCTCGCTCTGTTGCTCAGACTGGAGTCTCACTCTGTCGCCCAAGCTGGAGTACAGTGGCGAGATCTTGGCTCACTGCAACCTCTACCTCCCAGGTTCAAGCGATTCTCCTGCCTCAGCCTCCTGAGTAACTGGGATTACAGGCATGCACCACCATGCCCGGCTAATGTTTGTACTTTTAGTAGAGATGGGGTTTCACCATGTTGGCCAGTCTGGTCTCGAACTCCTGACCTCGTGATCTGCCCGTCTCAGCCCCGCAAAGTGCTGGGATTACAGGTGTGAACTACTGCGCTCGGCCCAGAAAATTTATTTTTACTTGGAAGGGTTTTGAGGAGGCTAACAGTACAGTCAGATCAGTGGTTCTCTACCAAGCATAGGGAACTTGGCAAGAGGAATGACTAGAGGCCCTTGTTTGTTCAGGGGTTCAGGCAGAGATAAGGGAGTGAGACTGGTAGAAGGGAATGGGAAGTGACTGAAAGAGAAGGGTTCCTGCTGGGGGAGCTGACATACTGTTTGTTAAAAATGACCTAAAGCACATAATAATTCAGTTCTGTTAACCCTGTTGTCTTTTCTGCAGACACCGCCCTAGCCATCATGGAGGTGGCTGACGCGGAAAGTCCTCTGAACCCCAGCTGTAAGATAATGACCTTCAGACCCTCCATGGAGGAGTTCCGGGAGTTCAACAAATACCTCGCATACATGGAGTCTAAAGGAGCCCATCGCGCGGGTCTTGCAAAGGTGATTTTCCTCAGATGCTTTAAATGAAAAACAATCACTTGGCCTTTAATTTATGTTCTTAGTTTTCATGATGTGGGACATTGTTTCTGAAGGAAGAAATTTGCAAAATCTTTGTTCTTGTTAATCCATATGGAACATTTGATTTCTTCAAATAGTAATTATCTTATTTTTCTTTAAGTATAACTATTCATGCTAGATTGTCTTCTAAGGCTTAAAAAGAAAAATCAAAACCAACCAAGGGTGGCTCGTGGAAACCAAGGAGATCCATGTATGGGTTTCAGAGGTGTGAGCGTATTCATATTTTTTGTTTGTTTCTTTGTAGACAACAATTATTAACCTGAAGCTTAACCACAGTTTCTCTGTCCTTTCCTTCTTCTTTCCTTCTATTTTTTTTTAAATTTTCTTTCTTTTTTTTTTTGAGACAGAGTTTCACTCTTGTCACCCAGGCTGGAGTGCAATGGGGTGATCTTGGCTCACTGCAATCTCCACCTCCTGGATTCAAGTGATTCTCCTGCCTCAGCCTCCTGAAGTAGCTGGGATTACAGGCACCTGCCACCATGCCCCACTAATTTTTTTGTATTTTTAGTTGAGACAAGGTTTCACCATGTTGGCCTGGCTGGTCTTGAATGCCTGACCTCAGGTGATCCATCTGCCTTGGCCTCCCAAAGTGCGGGGATTAAAGCTGTGAGCCACCGTGCCCGGCCTTTTTTTTTTCCATATAATACTTATTGATATATTTTATCATATAATAATACCATATAATGCATCAGTTTAAAGTGTGCAATTCAGTGGTTTTGAGTATATTCACAGAATTATGCAACCATCACCTCTATTGAATTCTATAACATTCTCATCATCTCCCAAAGAAACTTCATATGCATTAAGCAGTCATTCCTGATTGCCTGCTATCACCCCCAGCCCATAGGCAACCACAAACTGACTTATTCTCTCTCTACATTTGCCAATTCTCTTTTCTTTCTGCTTATTTGTTCACCAAATGTGGAGAGTGCCTGCTATGTGCCAGACACTATGCCAGGTGCTAGAGGTAGGGATGTGGTGGAGCAGAACATACAATGTTCCTGCCCCCATGGAGCTTGCTTACATTCTAGTGGTAGCATCTTAGAATGATGAAATAAGGACATTTAAGCACAGATCCAAAGGATCAAAAGAAACCAGCCTTTTCAAGATATGGGGGCAGAAAGAATAGCAAGTCCAGAGGCCTGAAGGCTGACCTGTACTTCGTGGCTGGGAGGAATAGGAAGGTGGTCAGTGGACTTGCCCGGCCATAGTAAGGCATTTGGGATTTTAAGTGTAGACGGAAGCACTGACAGGTTTAAAGTGGGAGAGGAAGATATGGTGGCTGTTTGTTTCTTTCTTTTGCTGTTTTTGGGACATTATTTTGAAAAGGTCACACTGGCTTCTATGTGAAGAATGAATTTGGTGTTGTGGGGGCAGAGCACAAATAAAGCACCTTGTCTGGAATGGTTGTATTTATCTAGTGAGGAGCCAGTGGTGACCCAGACCAGTGAAGATGGGAGAAGTTGTCTTTGGTCTGGATATGTTTGAAAATAATCATCCTGTTCTTACAGGTGCCAAATAATATTCTTAAAAAAAAAAAAAGATAGCAACTTAAGCCTTGTGGGTATAAGTGACATGCCCAGAGTCATGGGGTGGTCAGTGAGGTACTGAGGACTGCATCGCACATTTGGATGCATAGGTCCAAAGTAAGATCTTTGAAAGAGAGAGATCCATTATATAATATAATTCATCGTCCAACTCGAGATGGTTTGTGTGTCCCTTCTATAATGTAAATCTATTTTAATTAAAAAATTTCCTGTGGAAGAATATGTTTTGTTGCATTTATTTCAGTTTATTATTGTTTGAAGGGGTGGCCTGCCCCTCCACACCTGTGGGCATTTCTCGTTAGGTGGAACCAGAGACTTGAGAAAAGAAATGAGACACAGAGACAAAGTATAGAGAAAGAAAAAGTGGGCCCAGGGGACCGGCGCTCAGCTTACAGAGGACCCACGCGGCTACGGTCTCTGAGTTCCCTTAGTATTTATTGATAATTATCTTTACCATCTTAAAGATAAGGGAGTGGCTGGACAATGGGATCATTGTAGGGAGGAAATCAGCAGTAAGACATATGAACAAAAATCTCTGTGACATGAATAAGTTTAAAGGAAAATGCTGTGCCTTGAGATGCATATGCAAACATCTACATAAACCTTTTAGCAGCATTGTTTCAGCCTATCACATGGGGAGAAACCTTGGACAATACCTAGCTTTCCTAGGCAGAGGTCCCTGCTTAGGTGTCCCTGGGTAGTTGACATTAAGAGAATGGTGATGACTTTTAACCAGCAAGCTGCCTTCAGGCACTTGTTTAACAAAGACACATCCTGCACAGCCCAAAATCCATTAAACCTTGAGTCACCACAGCACATGTCTCTTGCAAGGACAAGGTTGGGGGTAGGGTCACAGATTAACAGCATCTCAAATACAGAATAAAATGGAGTCTCTTATGTCTACTTCTTTCTATATAGACACAGTAACAGGCTGATCTCTTTCTTTTCCCCACAATTGTTCTAAATGTTAAATTTATAATCTGGGTTTCTGTAGACTTGTCAATATCACTGCATAAATCCGTGAGCCCTGACAGAGCCTGCTGCCAGGCTGAACCACTCAGTTGCACTTAGGTAAAGTGTTCTCCTTGAAATCCCCAGCTGTGGAGGTCAGATAGCATGGAAAACAGAAGATAGTTGAGGAGAGAACTTCTGGAACTATTGGGATTGGTGTTCCACTCCTCCTGCAAATGGACCTGATGCTACTTGTAACCCACTTTACTGTTTCTGGTATCTGTACCCTGAGGTCTGTAATTAGGTTGTGTGTGTGTGTGGTTTTTTTTTTTTGTTGTTGTTTTTTTTTTTGAGGTGGAGTCTCGCTCTGTCGCCCAGGCTAGAGTGCAGAGGCGTGATCTCAGCTCACTGTAACCTCTGCCTCCCAGTTTCAAGCAATTCTCCTGCCTCAGCCTCCTGAGTAGCTGAGATGACAGGCATGTACCACCATGCCCGGATAATTTTTGTATTTTTAGTAGCGACAGGGTTTCACCATGTTGACCAGGCTGGTCTCGAACTCCTGACATCAAGTGATCTGCCTGTTTTGGCCTCCCAAAGCGCTGGGATTATAGGCATGAACCACTGCTCCTGGCCCCTTCCTAGAAAACTTTTAAAATTTGGGAATATTAAGTTGAGTGAAAATTAATTAGGGGTGGGTGAGAGAGAGAGGAAACAAGATAACGAGAAAACAAAGGGAAACTAAAGCTTTTTAATGACTTTCTCAGATGACCTATCCTTAGTTTAACTTCTTTATTGGGTTAGCTCATCAACAAAAAAAATCTCATTTGGGCTGGGTATGGGGCTCACGCCTGTAATCCCAGCACTTTGGGAGGCCAGGGCAGGCGGATCACTTAAGTTCAGGATGGCCAACATGGTGAAACCCCATCTCTACCAAAAATACAAATTTTAGCCATGCGTGGTGGTGGGTGCCTGTAGTCCCAGCTGCTCTGGAGGCTGAGCCAGGAGAATCGCTTGAACCCAGGAGGCAGAGGGCAGAGGTTAGGGATAACCATCTCTTCTCTTCTCTGGGCTCCGAATGCAGCCCTTTGTACTGTTGTTCTCTCCCACTTTTGTTTCTGGAAAACATGTACTGTGTTCCACTGAGATTAGTAGAGTGTCCTGTGATAGGGTGGCACGTTCAGTAACTTTAGAAGAGGAAACAGCAGCTATCCTCACAAGGGAGCTGCATGCACACAGAGCACACCTGCGTCGCTGTCTGCATTGTGTAACAGAATAAAGTTAATGAGAACTATGATTACAAAACACACCTGAGTCCAGACCGTGCCTCTTTTTTAAAATTGAGACTCATTGACAAAGTTGGAGACATTCATTTATTCAATCCTGTGATAATTTCCTATTACTCATTATTAGGAATACAACAAACTATTTCAAATCGTTTTTGCCATGTTTGACGTCAAGTCACATAAGCTCAGTTTTACCTACTTTCCCTCTTGTTCTGGAAGTTGCAATAGTAGCAAATGTATAAAACTGTACCAAATCAAATCATATTATAAAAATCAAGACTGCATTAATGAAGCTGGTTTGCTTTGGGGGCTAGTCCTGGGGAACCGAGCCACCCGTGATGTTCTTTGTTAATGCCCTATTTTTTTTTTATTTTGATACAGGGTCTTTTCCTGTTACTCAGGCTGGATGGTGTGATCATGGCTCACTGCAGCCTTGACCTCCCACGCTCAAGCAAGTAGCCTGCCAAGTAGCTGGAACTCAGCCTCCCATGTAGCTGGGACTACCCATGCCTGGGTGATTTTTTAAAAATTTTTTGTAGAGATGGAGTCTGCTGTGTTACCCAGACTAGTCTTGAACTCCTGAGCTGAAGTGATCCACCTTGGCCTCCCACAGTGCTGGGATTACAGGCATGAGCCACTGTGCCCGGCCCGTTAATCCACTATTGACAACATTTAATGAATTGGTCTTAATTTATGATTTGAGTAAATTGGTTGAGTAGGTCCAATAGTAGTGACTGTAGCCTCAGATGACAGTCGGTCTTGGTTTTTCTCTTCCCCATTTTTTAGATTCATGCTTTAGATTTAACGTTTATTTTTTGAGTGGAAGGTTTGACACTGTGACTGTCTACAGAGTTGATGGTCAGGTTGGGAAAATGAAGTGACAGTCTTTTCAAATGTGAAACTTGTAGTGTTTTTGTGGAAGGAGATTATGATGAACCTTTTTAATATACGAAGTGGGTGAAATTTGTTCCCAACAGAAATCTGAACATAGATTGTCCTAGACCATAGCTTATGCTTATCATGTAGTTTTATGAACAGCCAAGAGAGTGCAAATAGCTATCTTTGCCCACAAGGTGAAGAAAGATTGTAAGAAGCACCACTCTTTCCCTTCCTCCTCCTTCGTCACTAAGTAGATGGTAGAAATTGCAATTTATTTCAAGACAAGTAGTGCAAATGCACGTTTTAGCAGAAAATTTCCCACAGGGAACAGGGGCCAGGCTGAGTTTGCGGGGATGGTGATAAGAGAAGTTATATTCTATTTTGATATAATCAGGAAGGTGAACTTCAGGAGGAATGGCTTTCCCTCATTTAGATTAACTAAACATAAAGATTTAACTTTAGAATCTTTTAAAGACCTCAGTATGTTGTGTTTCCCTATGCAAGAAAATCTGATGTCTTAGGATTTCAAATTATAGTTAAAATAAGATTTTTGTTATAGACCTGAACTTCTGAAAATATATTCCATTCGAACTCTTTAACTGAAATTAAATGAACTTGTACACAAAAGCACAAGGCAATATTTGGGTTTTTGTAAGTTTATTGTATGCCTTGCTTCTCTTTCTTTAGAAAACTGCTACAAATTATTTTATAGGCAAGCAACTGCCTTTTTCTTTTTAAGACAGAAACATATTTAATTCTACATATAATATTAATTTTGATTGTGGATATCTTTATTGCTAATGAAGAGCCTGAATAAGTCTATATTCATTTTTTTAAATTATTCTGGCTTATTTCTGAGGAAAAAAGTTAGTTTTTATAACATTCTTAAATACAGTGCCCATCACCTTTCAATATGTCATCAAGACAATGTAGTAAGGTTAACCATATTCATATAGTCTGATCATATTCTTTTCAAATATTGAGTGTGGCTGGCATGGTGGCTCACGCCTATAATCCCAGCACTTTGGGAGGCCAAGGTGGGAGACTTGCTTGAGCCCATGAGTTCGAGACCAGCCCTGGCAACATAGCGAGACCACATCTTTACAAAAAAAAATAAAAATAAAAAAAAAAAAGCCAGCCACGGTGACTCACTCCTGTAATCCCAGCACTTTGAAAGGCCGAGGTGGGTGGATCACTTGAGGCCAGGAGTTTGAGACCAGCCTAGCCAAAATGGCAAAACCCTGTCTCTACTAAAAATACAAATATTAGTTGGGCATGGTGGTACACATTTGTAATCCCAGCTCCTCAGGATGCTGGGACATGAGAATCACTTGAACCTGAGAGGCTGAGGTTGCAGTGAGCTGAGATTGCTCCACTGCACTCTAGCCTGGGCAACAGAGTGAGACTCTATCTCAAAAAGCAAACAAACAAATAAACAAACCAAAAGGTAACTGAGTGTAGGGCTATGTGCCTGTAGTCCCAACTACTTGGGAGGCTGAGGTGGGAGGATTGCTTGAGCCTGAGAGGTCCAGGCTGCAGTGAGCTGTGATCATGCCACTGTACTCCAGCCTGGGCAACAGAGTCCCTGTCTCAAAAAAAAAAATGTTAAATAAAATAATGAGGGTGTGATTTCAGTAACATATACTATGAATATGTATGTATCCATTTTATTTATTTATTTTTATTTAGTTTTTTTGAGACAGGGTCTTGTTCTGTCACCCAGGCTGGAGTGCAGTGGTGTGATCTTGACTCAGTGCAGCCTTGACCTCCCAGGCTCAAGCAGTCCTCCCACCTCAGCCTCCCGAGTAGCTAGGACTGTAGGTGTGTGCCACCACACCTGGCTAATTTTTCTATTTTTTTGTAGAGATGAGCTTTTGCCATTTTGCCTAGGCTTGTCTCGAACTCCTGAGCTTAAGTCTTCCTCCCGACTTGGCCTCCCGAAGTGTTGGGATTACATGCCTGAGCCACCGTGCCTGGACAGTGTTCTCATTTTAAACAAACATACCTTGGAGGATATAAAATATGTAGTATCCTTATATTGCTGATGAAAATTAAGGTAAAATTGACAGCTCACTGTGAAGTGATTTTGTTTTTTTTGAGCTAATAACTCTCACTTATAAGCTGTATAGCGTTGGCCAAGTTACTCATCTCCTGACCCCAGGTT
This sequence comes from Chlorocebus sabaeus, assembly GCF_047675955.1. Lineage (NCBI taxonomy): Eukaryota > Metazoa > Chordata > Mammalia > Primates > Cercopithecidae > Chlorocebus > Chlorocebus sabaeus. The sequence continues at coordinate 36,077,980 of NC_132915.1, forward strand.
TCTGTATCTGATGAAGCTTGACTTGAGTTTCACAGTTATAGGTACATTTGTATCTAAATGTGAAAGACAAAACTTTAACACTCTTATAATATAAAGTAGACCATTTTTGTGTCCTTGAGTAGGGAAATATTTTTTTGAACTGAAGATTATAGCAGTACCTATAAAGGCAAATGTGAAAGGTTGGATTACATTAAAATTAAGAATTGATGTTTATCGAAAGATAACATAAAAGCCCATACAAGCCTGGGCAACATAGCAAAACGCTGTCTCTACAAAAATTAAAAAATTAGCCAGGTGTGGTGGTTGCATACCTGTAGTCCCAGCTATTCAGGGAAACTGAGGTGGGAGGATCGTTTGAGCACAGGAGTTTGAGGTTACAGTGAGTTACCCTCGTGCCATTGTACTCCAGCGTGGGTGACAGAGCCAGACTTTGTCTCTTGAAAAAAAGATTGGAGGGCAAGTTACAGGATAAGAGAAGATATTTACATGCTCTTGTGTACGCATGCTTTCTCTCTGTCTCTCTCTCTCTGTCTCTGTCTCTCTCTCTCTCTCTCTCTCTCTCTCTCTCTCTGTATATGCCTACATACACACATACACATCCAAGAGTATTCTCCTTGGATATATAAAATAATATATAAAAGACTCCTATACATTAATAAGAAAAAACCCAACAATGAAATAGTAAAATGGTAAAAAGACTTGAATAAGTACTTTATAAAGGGGAGTATCAGTGAGCTGGGCGTGGTGGCTCACACCTGTAATCCCAGCACTTTGGGAGGCTGAGGCGGGTGGATCACCTGAGATCAGGAGTTCGAGACCAGCCTGGCCAACAGTGAAACCCTGTCTCTACTGGAAATACAAAAAATTAGCTGGGCATGGTGGCAGGCACCTGTAATTCCAGGCAGTATGGAGGCTGAGGCAGGAGAATTGCTTGAACCCAGGAGGTGGAGGTTGCAGTGAGCTGAGATCGCACCATTGCACTCCAGCCTAGGGAACAAAAGAGAAACTTCGTCTCAAAAAAAGAAAAAAAAAAAAAAAAAAGAGTATCAGTAAGGTCAGTAAACATATGTATGAGGAGGTTTCTTTCTTCAGTTATTCGGAAAATACAAATAAAATTCACAGTTGAGTACCACTGTACACCTACCAGAAAGACTAAAAGTTAAATGATGGACAGTATTAGGTGATGATGGAGATGTGGAGAAATGGGAACTCTTGTATGTTGTATTTGGGAGTGCATATTGGTACAACCACTTTGGCAACAGTTGGTAATATCTATTAAATTTGAACTACATGTATCCTATGTGTCAGTAATTTCATTCTTAGAGGTATCTGTGTGTGCATGGATATTGTGGAGACCCATGTGCATATATGCACTAGAATATCTGTATAAGAATATTAATAGCATTATTTGCAGTAGCCAATAATTAGAAAAAGCCACATGACCATCAGTGGTTATCAGTTTATAAATACATAAATATTTATAAGAAAAAATACTGAGTAGTAATGAAAATCAATGAGCTTCAGCTACATAGGCCCTTTGTTTGTTTATTTATTTAGAGACAGAGTCTCACTCTGTCACCCAGGCTGTAGTGCAGTGGTGCGATCTCAGTTCACTGCAATGATTCACCTGCCTCAGCCTCTGGAGGAGCTGGGATTACAGGCATCGACAACCACGCCTGGCTAATTTTTGTATTTTTAGTAGAGACAGGGTTTCACCATGTTGGCCAGGTTGTTCTTAAACTTCTGACCTCAGGTGATCTGTCTACCTTGGCCTCCCAAAGTGCTGAGATTACAGGAGTGAGCCACCGTGCCTGACCTAGACCATTATATTTAAATCTCACAAAGTATGAGTGAAGTATAAAAGATAAACCTCAAATAGTGTATACTGTAGGATTGCATTTTTATACATTTGCAAAACTGGTGAATAGGTATGCATATAGAAGCATAAAACTAAAGCCCAGCAATGAAATAATTGCCATAAACACCATAATTGTGGTTACCTCTTGGGCAATAGGGAAGATGTAGTTGGAAAAGGGCGCTTGGAGGGCTTGTCTTGTGCCAGCAATATCTTGCCCCTTACAACTGGGCAGTGGGTCCTTTGGTGTTTGCTTTGTAATAATTCACAGAGCTGTGTGCTTGTGATTATGCATTTTCTACATGTGTGCTGTTTTTCAATAGGAAAGTTTAAAAAGATTGTTTTAGGCCAGGTGCGGTGGCTCACACCTGTAATCCCAACACTTTGGGAGGCCGAGGTGGGCAGATCACAAGGTCAGGAGATCGAGACCATCCTGGCCAACATGGTGAAACGGTGTGCTACTAAAAATATAAAAATTAGCTGGCGTGATGGTGCGCCCCTGTAGTCCCAGCTGCTCGGGAGGCTGAGGCAGGAGAATTCCTTGACCCTGGGAGGCGGAGGTTGCGGTGAGCTGAGATTGCACCATTGGACTCCACCCTGGGCAACAAGAGCGAAACTCTGTCTCAAACCAAAAAAAAAAGATTGTTTTAAAAAAATTAAAACGACTTCTAAAGGTGGTAAAGTGGCCAGGCGCAGTGGCTCACGCCTGTAATCCCAGCACTTTGGGAGGCTGAGGCGGGTGGATCAGTTGAGCTCAGGAGTTCGAGACTAGCCTGACTAACATGGAGAAATCCTGTCTCTACTGCCAAAAAAAAAAAAAAAAAAGTAGCCGGGCATAGTGGCACATGCCTGTAATCCCAGCCCCTTGGGAGGCTGAAGCAGCAGAATCGCTTGAACCCAGGAGGTGGAGGTTGCGGTGAGCCAAGATCACGCTATTGCATTCCAGCCTGGGCAACAAGAATGAAACTCTGTCTCAAAAAAACCAAAAACAAAACCCAAAAAAGCCCCCAAAAAATAAACAAAAAAGAAAAGTTCCAACCATAGATCGTGAATTTATGGCGTTATACATTCTATTTTTATGTTATTTTATTTTATTTATGAGACGGAGTCTAACTCTGTCTCTCAGGCTAGAGTGCAGTGGTGTGATCTTGGCTCACTGCAGCCTCCATCTCCCAAGTTCAAAGCAATTCTCTTGCCTCAGCCTCCCGAGTACCTGGGATTACAGGTACCTGCCACCACGCCAGGATAATTTTTGTTATTTTAGTAGAGGTGGGGTTTCACCATACTGGCCAGGCGGGTCTCGAACTCCTGGCCTCAAGTGATTTACCATCTTGGCCTCCCAAAGTGCCGAGATTATAGGTGTGAGCCACCATGCCTGGCCGGTACTTTCGTATTTTAAATCCTATCAATATGTATTTTTGGTCTTAATGTTTTCTGGATCTTTTCACTCTTGGTAATGAAGTGCTTAAAAACTAAAGGCAAACACTGGTGTGCTGAGGTACCTTATACTGGCATTTCAGAGTTAACAGTGCGCATCCCTTCCCAGCCGCATATATAGTGATGTCACATTGGTAGGTTCAGATTGGCCATGGTGGGAGTATTATACCATGGAAACGGGTAACAACTACAAATCAAGGTTTCCTCCACCTTTCTGGAAGCTGGTTATTAAACATCTACTAGCATGCCACTGTGCTATCACCATATTGTGTGAGAAGTCTATAAAGAATATAATGTTGGCTGGTCACAGTGGCTCATGCCTGTAATCCCAACACTTTGGGAAGCCGAGGTGGGTGGGTCATGAGGTCAGGAGTTCAAGACCACCCTGGCCAAGATGGTGAAACCCTGTCTCTATCAAAATTAGCTGGGTGTAGTAGCAGGCACCTGTAATCCTGGCTACTCGGGAGGCTGAGGCAGAAGAATCGCTTGAACCCAGGGAGGTGAAGGTTGCAGTGAGCCGAGATTGTGCCACTGCACTCTAGCCTGAGTGACAGAGTGAGACTCTGTCTCAAAAAAAAAAAAGAATATAATGTTGACTATATTTTTACTTATTTTTCTCATAATAATATAAACAGCACATAGCTACTTACTTAGATCATATTCAATAAAGATGAACTTCTTTGGGGAAGAAATTATTTATGTAAATATAATTTCATCTTTTTTTTTTCCCTGAGACAGAATTTCCATGTGTCACCCAGGCTGGAGTGCAGTGGTGTGATCTCGGCTCACTGCAACCCCTGTCTCCTGGGTTCAAGCGATTCTTCTCCCTCAGCCTCCCAAGTAGCTGGAACTACAGGCACGTGCCTCCACACCCAGCTAAGTTTTGTATTTTTAGTAGAGACGGGGTTTCACCATGTTAGCCAGGATGGTCTTGAACTCCTGACCTGGTGATCCACCAGCCTCGGCTCCCCAAAGTGCTGGGATTACAGGTGTGAGCCACTGTGCCCTGCCAATTTCGTCTATTGAGAGGCAGGTTAACATAACTGCTCGGTAATTAGAATCTCAGCTCAAGTAGTCTTTAGCCATTTTAACTTCAAATTATTTTACTTCTTTGTGTCTTTCAATTATATCTTTAAAATCAAGATGTTAATAGTACCTCCTCAAAATGAGTTTAATACAAGTACAGTGTTTAGAATAGTGAGTACTCAATAAATTTTGCTGTTGAATAACAATCATATTGCTTTATTGCAAATATTCATTTTTTATGCATTTGTCATAGAAAGACTGAGAAATTCTTCAGTTGTATTTTATCAGAATACTTAAAAGCTAAATTACTTGGAGTATTTTCAAGATGATATTTTATTTCATTATTTTATTTTTAGGTGATTCCTCCTAAGGAGTGGAAGCCAAGACAGTGCTATGATGACATTGATAATTTGCTCATTCCAGCACCAATTCAGCAGATGGTCACAGGGCAGTCAGGACTGTTCACTCAGTACAACATCCAGAAAAAAGCAATGACTGTGAAGGAGTTCAGGCAGCTGGCCAACAGTGGCAAGTGAGTAGAATCAGTTTGCTATTTCTGTTTCCTTCAAAAATTTATGTAAATATGTTAAGAAACAAAGTAGACAGAGGAGCTTATAAATGAAAAGCAGGAGTCTCCCCTGCAATGTCTTTCACCCTTCATTTAACGGTTTCTGTTTTCTGTTCTTTAGGTGGTTGCCTAAACATTTGGCTTAGTGTTAAAGAAATTGCTTTTTATTATCTCATTCATAGTAGCTATAAATGGAACTTCTTATTCCATAGTTGCCATGAGTTTTTGATTCTACACATGATTCATGTTTGTTGGGCAGTTTTTTTGGTGTATATTTGGTAATGTTTAAGCCTTAAATGATTTGTATGTATTAGAAAATTAGTACTTTTAAAAGCAAACCTTGAAAGACTAGAAAGGCCACCATTGCATTAGTTATTTATTGTTGTGTAATAAATTATCCGAAATTGGCTGGGCGCAGTGTCTCATGCCTGTAATCCTAGCACTTTGGGAGGCTGAGGCGGGCGGATCACCTGAGGTCGGGAGTTCAAGAGCAGCCTGATCAACATGGAGAAACCTTGTCTCCACTAAAAATACAAAATTAGCTGTGCGTGGTGGCTGATGCATGCCTGTAATCCCAGCTTCTCAGGAGGCTGAGGCAGCAGAATTGCTTGAAACCGGGAGGCGGAGGTTGTGGTGAGCCAAGATTGCGCTATTGCACTCCAGCCTGGGCAACAAGAGCGAAACTCTGTCTCAAAAAAAAAAAAAAAAAAAAAAATTATCCCAAATCTTAGCTACTTAAACCAACCCATAATTTCTGAAGGTCAGGAATCTGAGAGTGGCTTAGCTACGTAGTTCTGCCTCAGGGTCTCATGAGGTTGCAGTTAGGGTGTTGCCTGGGCTGCAGTCATCTGAGCATTTAATTGTGGCTGGAAGATTCTCTTACAAGAGTGCTCCCCTTTCATGGCTTTTGATGGGGTCCTCAGTTCCTTGTTATATGGACTGTTCCTCATGTTGTGGCAGCTGGCTTCTCCCAGAACAAGTGATCTGAGAGAGCGAGCAAGAAGGAAGCCACATGTTTTTCCTTTCCCTGTTTCAGAAGTGACATACTGTCACATCTGGCATATTCTTTTTGTTCCAAGCCAGTTGGTAAGCGTAGCCTCCATTCAAGGGGAGGAGAATGAAGCTCTACTTCTTGAAGGGAGGAGTGTCAATGAATTTGTGGGTATATTTAAACATTGTCACAATTATTATTAAACTTCTTTTAAAAAATTCTGATATGATAGTTAAGGCCCCAGAACAAAGCATAAATCTAACAAAAACAAAATAAAACAAAACCTGAAAGACCAACCAGAAATCATAGTTTCCGAATTCCCTGGATGGGTGTGAATGAGATTAAGACTTTGGGTGAATTTAGGTATCTTCCTTTAAAAAAATTATATTTGACATTGTAAGCACATGATGCTACATGAAGACTCTTATTTCTGCATGTTAAATTCCTACTATGGAACATTCTGGCTATTCCAGAGAAATTGAAAATTTTATATTTAATATAATTTGAATCATTTCTTTTGAATTTTTGGGGTAGGTATTAATAGAGTTTTATTCTTTCAGATCTTATTAATCGAGAACATGAAACTTTCAGCGAAGATTGGAAGCATTTTCTTTCGAACTCTTCCAGAATTCTTTTATAAGTACAATGCTGTTGAAACAAGATTGCAGAAGCAATTAAACCTGTTTACGAGTATAAACTATTGATTGTTTTCTGTTACTATGTTTTAGTACCCATTTCCAGTGTCCCTCTTAAAGTGTTAATCGAATAGGTTAGGTCATTGAGTAATAACCCTGCTTGGCTCCTTTGATATTTCAAGGGATAATTTGTACTTAAAAGTAATCAGATTATACTCACTAAAAACTATGGTTAATACTCTTAATAATTATCATAACTGCCATAGGAAAGGTACAAAGTGCTATGAGGTTTCAAAGGAATACAAAGCTTCTGTGGTTGTTTATAAGTAATGGGTAATTTCCTTTTGTAGGCACTGTTGAGATAGATTTTGAAGGATGGTCAGAAACATTTCTACCAGTTACAAAAGTAATATGTGCTTATTTAAAATTTCAAAAATAGGCTGGATGTGGTGGCTCACACTTGTAATCCCAGCACTTTGGGAAGCCGAGGTAGGTGGAATGCTTGAACCCAGGAGTTCGAGACCAGCCTGGATGACATGGCAAACCCCATCTCTACAACAAATAAAAAATTAGCCAGGCAGGTGGTATGTACCTGTAGTCCCAACTACTCAGGAGGCTGAGGATTGCTTGAGCCTGGGAGGTCGATGCTACAGTGAGTCGTGATTGCACCACTGTACTCCAGCCTAGGTGACAGAGCAAGACCCTATCTTGAAAAATATCAAATAAAATTTCAAATATAGCAATATATAACTTTAACTTTGAGAGGCAATCATTGTTTGTATTACTTGGCAATTCAAAATATTGTTAAGACTTGAGACTTGAAGTTCGTTCTTCTCTCGTTATAAAGAAACTTTGATCATCCTCTCTAGCCCATTTGATTATTGCAGCATGGTATCGGTTTTCTACTTCAAGATAATTTTACTGAGTACTAATTTTATACATATCTCTGTTAAATTATTACTCTACTGGCTTGGTTGTAGATTTACTCTTTCTGAAGATAGCCATTCAGGTGACATTGTTTTGTGTATCACTGTGTGCACAGTGCTTGGTATAGTGTCTGGGATATGGTAGGTGCTTTTTCAATATATATTGATGGAATGAATAAATAGTGTTATAAAAACTAAAATACATTTAAAATGGTATAAATTTTTAGGCAAATTGTAAAGATTTACTTATTAAGAGAATATACATTTCTTGACATTCTGGAGTTTAGAGATGTTTTAAAAAATTGTTGGCTTTTTTTTTTAGTTGTAAAATGTAACCATTATGGGAAATTATTTGAAAAATTATTTCTAGCTTTAATTTTCTTTCTTTTTTTTTTTTTGAGATGGAGTCTCGCTCTGTCGCCCAGGCTGGAGTGCAGTGGCCGGATCTCAACTCACTGCAAGCTCCACCTCCCGGGTTCACGCCATTCTCCTGCCTCAGCCTCCTGAGTAGCTGGGACTGCAGGACCGCCACTCGCCCGGCTAGTATTTTGTATTTTTTAGTGGAGATGGGGTTTCATCGTGTTAGCCAGCATGGTCTCGATCTCCTGACCTCGTGATCCGCCTATCTTGGCCTCCCAATAATTTTATTTCTTTTCAAGTTAATTTACGCTGGGTACAGTGGTTCACGCCTGTAATCCCAACACTTTAGGAGGCTGAGGTGGGAGAATTCCTTGAGCCAGGAGTTCAAGACCAGCCTGGTCAACAAAGTGAGATCCCGTCTCTACAAAAAATAAAAAATTAGCCTTGCATGGTGGCATGTGTCTGTAGTCCCAGCTACTCGGAGGCTGAGGCAGAAGGATTACTTGAGCCTGGGAAGCCGAGGCTTCAGTGAGTCGTGATTGCACCATTGCCCCCGAGCCTGGGTGACAAAGCAAGACCCTGTCTCAAAAAAAAAAAAGTTAATTTGTCTTTTGATTTAGATTAGTTTCATTACAATTGTAATGTTAAACAACTTTTGAAATTCATATTGTTGTATTTCTTCTGCCAGTTTCATGTAGAAATTTATTTCAAATGCCAAGGAAATGGATTTCTAAGCCTCAAGAACCAAGGCTTTTACTTGTCCACACAGAGCTGTGCCAGGATCACCTGTTGTGGAATGGTCATGTTATGAGATTAATTTTTACTGGAGACCGGAGGTTTTCTGCTGGCCTTTTTTTTTTTTTTTTTTTTTTTTTTTTGAGATGGAGTCTCACTCTGTTGCCCAGGATGGAGTGCAGTGGCGTGATCTCGGCTCACTGCAACCTCTGCCTGCTGGTTTCAAGTGATTCTTCTGCCTCAGCCTCCCGAGCAACTGGGACCACAGGCTCGCGCCACCATGCCTGGCTACATTTTTTGTGTTTTAATGGAGATGAGGTTTCAACATGTTGGCCAGGCTGATCTCTAACTGTTGACCTCTGATCCGCCCACCTCGGCCTCCCAAAGTGCTGGGATCTTTCCATTCATCTGTTTTTCTTCAGCACATGCCCTGGCATTGGCACACAGTCCCTCATGTGCTCAGTCTTAGCAGTAGAGAAGATGACATGCTCATTTGGTTGATAATGCAATGTAGTCCAAAGTCAACTTAGAGATTTCCGATGTAACTCTAATATAAAAATTTATAATGGTATGAATCACTTACATTACTGATGTGTACTTTCCTCTAGGCACAGAGCCAAGTGCTTTCCATAATTATCTGATGGAGCCCTCACAATAAGCTTAGCTGTATTTATCCCTACTTTTCAGAGGAATAACTGAGTTCCAGAGAAATTCAGCCCCCTGTCCAGGGTTACATGGCTTATGAATGGAAGCCTGAATTTAAACATGGCTAGCCTGGCCCTGGAACCCACCTTTTAAGAACTGTGCCGCAGTGAGTGAGAGGTTCTGGGTAAGAAGATATGGTTGAATCAGTATTGGGCAAATTTACACTGGATTTGTGGAACAGCTGTGATTGTTGGACAGTCCATTAGGGAAGGGAAGGGCTCTGATCAGATACTAGCCATGTGAACTGGTCATTTTTTTCTAGTTGAGAATTAATATTTGTTTAATATATTTAAGGATTTTAGGTTTTAACTTCAATGGACAATACCAAACTTTAAGTTTCTCTCTTAGAGTTATGAGTTTTTAAAAACATACTGCACGTGCCTGTAATCCCAGCTCCTTGGGAGGCCGAGGCAGGAGAATCGCTTGAACCCAGGAGGTGGAGGTTGCAGTGAACCGAGATCATGCCACTGCACTCCAACCTGGGTGACAGAGCAAGACTCTGTCTCAAAAAAAAAAAAAAAAAGTTGTTACTGATTGAGTACATAGTGATAGATTATATAGGTCTTGATATATGGTATAAAGCAGATTAGGACTTCAATTTTCAAAAATCTTGGAAGTTTCTGTAGAAGTCCTCATACATAGCATCTCTGTTATCTTCTCCTTTCTGATCATTCTGTGTTTTGGGGCAGCGGTCCCCAACCTTTTTGGCAAGGGACTGGTTTCGTGGAAGACAATTTTTCTCTGGATGGGGGTGGCGGGATGGTTTTGGGATGAAACTGTCCTACCTCAGATCATCAGGCATTAGGTTCTCATAAGGAGCGTACAACCTCGAATCCCTCACATGCACAGTTCACAACAGGGTTCACACTCCCATGAGAATCTAATGCTGCCACTGATCTGACAGGAGGTGGAGCTCAAGCAGTAATGCTCACCTGCCACTGACCTCCTATTGTGCATCCTGGTTCCTAACAGGCCACAGACCCGTACTGGGGATTGGGAACCCCTTCTCTGGGGAATAGGGATGTACACCTGTCTCTGTCACCTGACTCGGACCTTTAGTTAGCTTGCTTAGCTTGTGCCTGGAATTCCCGATACTACTGGAACCTACTAGTAGAAGTGGTGGAATGATGACAGGTTAATGGTGCTTTCATGCTAATTCTTTTTATTAAAAACATTTTTAAGGCTGGGCGTGCTGGCTCACGCCTGTAAATCCCAGGACTTGGGAGGCCGAGGCAGGCAGATCACCTGAAGTTGGGAGTTTGAGACCAGCCTGACCAATATCGAGAAACCCTGTCCCTACTAAAAATACAAAATTAGCTGGGTGTGGTGGTGCATGCCTATAATCCCAGCTACTGGGGAGGCTGAGGCAGGAGAATCGCTTGAACCTGGTAGGCAGAGGTTGTGGTGAGCCGAGATCATGCCATTGCACTGGGCAACAAGAGTGAGACTCTATCTCAAAACAAAACAAAGCAAAACAAAAGCATTAACAAAATTAAAAATAATTTTTAATTCTTTAGAAAATAGAGAGAGGGTCTCACTACCTAGGCTGATCTTGAACTCCTGAGCTCAAATGATCCTCCTGCCTTGGGCTCCCAAAGTGCTGGGATTATAGGTGTGAGCCACCACGCCCATCCCATGCCCGTCCTTTTTATTTTTGACTGTGCTTGAGATTCTAGTGTTCTGGGTAAATTCAAATTGTTCTATATTTTGAATACAGTTGTTAAATTAAGTTGTTTGGTATTTTGAATACAGTTGTTACATTATTTGATATTCTTGTTACACAGATAACTAGTTTGGGGTCCCCAGTATAGTGAGTGTAGATGTCGGTTATTCTATAATTAGTCAATCTAAAATGTCCAGTATGCTTTATAGGGATTCTGCTACTGCTAAATACCTTTTTAACTTCGTTTCATTATTTTCTCATTTGTTTCTTTCTTTGCTTATTTTCTTCCTGAAGAAACATTGGTATTCCTTTTTTGTGGTAAGATTATTGTTCAAATTCCTAATAATACAGAGAAGTAAGTGCTTTTCTGTAATTTCTGTGAGAGATAACCATTAATATTAATAATTTGGTGTACATTTCTTTCTGATGACTTAATATACATTTACAGATTTTTTTCTTTTTTTACGTAATTAGATATAGTATACACACTTATGTAACCTGATTTATTCACTGTGGGTAGAATTTGATGTCAGCATCTTGAAAGATCTTTCTTGTTTTATATTCTGTATTTTTTAAGCTAATTACTGGTTGATGGATATAAACTTGCATTTTCAATTAATGCTGCAGCAGACATCTGGGTCGACTGTCATTGTACATATCTCTGTGTTGTTAGGGTGAATTTCTACATTTAGATTTTGAGTCAAATATATCAGTTTTTGAAAGCTTTTTATATGTGTAGAAAAATTATATCCTGGAATGGTTTTACCAGCTTATATTCCTACTCTAGTTGTCTAAGAGGTGTCATTATTTTCTTGTCATTAATATATTCAGCATTTGCCAATCATTTTGCCAAACTGCAAAATATCTTGTTTTAACTTTACTTTCTTGGATTTTTAGCGAGATTATTGTTTGTCAGCTTTTCTTTAAGTGTTATGTCATTTTTATATAAATATGTAAAATTTCTTAGCATAGTATAGTTGATTAAAGATTTTAAAAATACTTTGAAAGCTAAAATAATGACTTTTAAACGACTTTTCTGCTTCTGTTGTTGGTGTTTTCATGAAAGTAATTTTCTGATACAATGTAAAGTGATATTGAGTTATTTAGCAACCTTAATAATCAGATAGCTATGTAAATCAATTTGTATGTTTACTTGTTAGATTTGACAACATGCAGTATTTTCGTTTTGGTAGGATTTTGTTTTAGAAAGAGATTTAAATCACTTTGGTGAGAAAACCCCTAAAACTGACTTACTGGTTTGCACTTTGTCATCTACCGTTTACAGATATTGTACTCCAAGATACTTGGATTACGAAGATTTGGAGCGCAAGTACTGGAAGAACTTAACTTTTGTGGCACCCATCTATGGTGCAGATATTAACGGGAGCATATATGATGAGGTACATTCATATTTACAGTGAGTTTTGTAAAGGATCATTGGATGTGACAGTTTTGTTACCATTTAAGCAGTTTAGAAGTGTTCTTTTGTTGTGCTTTTGGGTGATTCCTCAAAGGATGACAGGAAATATTCATCAGTAGGATTTCTGCTGCTGGTATTTTTCAAACTGAAGCTCTAGGTAATTGTACAAATACCTGAAATTGTTAAGTAGTAATATAGTGTGTGGTTATCTGGCTGATCTTTTCATTACATTAAAACTTTTTAAAGCAAAAATACATTATAAAAGTGTTTGGAAAACAGGAAATATGATCCATCATACTGACACCTTAAAGCAGAAGCAGTATTTTTGATATATTTTTCCATTACTTTACCTCAATCATTAAAAAAAAGTTATATATGAACAGGCTTATGTTGTCCTTTTTTTTCACAGACAAATTGTAATTTTTTATTTTTTTAAAAAAGTACATGTTATTACAGTCTTTTTAGCCATTTTAATGGAGCATAATTCACTGGTTATATTCTAATTCTTTTTGCCTTTTCCTGATATTTTAAAACCCTAATTCTAAAAGTTCTTTGTCTTTTGAAACCTTGTATGCGCTCTCTCATTATTTTCTTTTTTTATTTATTTTATTATTTTTTGAAATTTTTATTGAGACAGGGTCTCAGTATGTTGCCCAGGCTGGTCTTGAACTCCTGAGCTCAAGAGATCTAACTGCCTCGGCCTCCTAAAGTGCTGGGATTAGAGGTGTGAGCCACCAGGCCTGGCACGTTATTTTCTTTCGAAAAATTTCTTATCTACCAAAAGGTGAAACTAGTGCAATACATACCTGGATACCCTTCACTTAAGTTCACGAGTACAAGTTAAGCATCCCTAATCCAGAAATCCAAAATGCTCCAATGAGCATTTCCTTTGAGCATGACCTTTGAGCATCATATTTAAACTCAGAAAGTTTGGGATTTTGGAGCATTTTGGATTTTTCAGGTTAGGGATGCTCAACCTGTAAGTATAATGCAAATACTCCAAAATGGGAAAAAATCCAACATCTGAAATACCTCCGGGCCCAAGCATTATGGATAAGGGATACTTGATCTATAGCTAGTATTTTGCCACATTTGCTTAATGTTTCTTTGTCTCTCTTTGTCCCTGTTTCTGTCTCTCTCTCTCCTGTAACATTTGATGGATGATGCAGACATCACGATAGTTTACCCTGAATTATATAAGCATGTATCTTTTAATTACAAGGGAGTTTAACATTTATATAATATTATCTAGTGTATAGACCATATTGAAATTTTTCCAGTAATGTTATAACTCCTCCTGCCCCCATCCTTTAATGATTTAGGCAAGGATTCCCTTTTGTCACTAATAAGTGATCTATGCGGTGATACTCAGATATTAGGTGTCTATCTGTCCCCAACAGCCTTTCATTCAGTGGATTTAGCATCCATGGCATTCATTAATAATCCTTGCCTTAATTCCATTATTATATTATTTTGAAACCTTTTTTATTTTGAAATATAAAATAAGCTAGAAAGTGCATAGAGCGTAAACCTAGAGCTTTATGAATTATTGTAAAGTGAACACCTGTGTACCATTTCTGACACCGAGGAAAACGTTACCAGCACCGTAGAATTCCCTTACCTGCCCTATTACCTAGTATAGGCTCCCCTTTTCCTTCAAAGGTAACTAGATATTCTGACTTGAATGTAATCATTTTCTTCTTTTAACAGTACAGCTCAGTGTGGCCTGTTTCTGAATTTTATATAACTAGGATTATTCCGCGTACATTCTTTTATGTCTGGCTTCTTATACTTCATACCTTATACCTTCTACTTTCTTGTATACCTTATATATACATGTTAGCTTTAGAAGAAAACGTTTTTTCCAGCTTACACTTCCTATAGCAATGTTTCCAAGTTTCCTTTGCTCCACATCATCCCTAACACTCAATATTGTCATTTCTTTAATTTTAGCCGTTTTGTTGGTGTGTGTAGTCGTATCTTTTGGTTTTTAAGTTGCATTATGATTTTTTTCCCCTTACGTTCACTAACTGTTTGGATTTCCCCTTTAGTGAAGTGCCTTTTCAAGTCTCTTATACGCTTTTCTTTTTTGTCATGCTTTCCTTTTTCTTTTTTTTTGACTTAAGTTCCCTTTTCTTTGGTTTTAGCGATTCTTATTGGTTTATACTTCTTTATATATCCTGCGTATGAGGTACAGCACAATTTCAAATTTTATATATGAATTTTTAGTTGCTGAACAGTTATTTCAAAGACCATTCTTATTTTTGAAGATATTATATGATATTGTAGAATTGTCATATTGGATGGAATGATGGCTATGTAATTTTCTTAACTTATCAATTAAAGATGCATATTGAAGGATATATGGTTGAAATAACAGGACTGGGATTTGTTTTTCAGTTACTTAAGAAAATAAAGCTGAATGGATACAGATGAAAGAAGATTGGCTACACACACACACACACACACACACACACACACACACACACTTTTTTTTGAGACAGTCTTGCCCTGTCACCCAGGTTGGCATGCAGTGGCATGATCATGGCTCACTGCAGCCTTGACCTCCTGGGCTCAAGCAGTCTTCCTGCCTCCGCCTCCTATGTAGCTGGGGCTACCTGCAGGCACCACCATGCCTAGCTAATTTTTAAAATGCTTTTTGTAAAGACAGGGTCTTCCTATGTTGCTGACGCTGGTCTCAAACCCCTGGAGAGCAAGTGATCCTCCCTCCTCAGCCTCCCAAAGTATTGGGATTACAGGTGTGAGCCGCTGCACCCAGCCCAGCAAAATATTTATAATTGAAGCTAGATGACAGACTGGTGTTTTAAATACATGTATGTTTGAAATAGTAAAAGTTAAAAAAAATAGCCTTTCCTCATTCGCATCTGAATTTTTACTAGTGTAAGTAATCTCTATGTTGAGAATGTACTGTTTATTAAAGTAGTACATGTAGTGCATGTAGGAAAATTGAAAAATACAGAAAAGCATGAAGAAGAGAATAAAAATTGCTCGTAAGTTTATCAAACAGGAATAACTTTTTTTTTTTTTTTTTTTTTGAAGACGGAGTCTCACTTTATAGTCCAGGCTGGAGTGCGGTGGCACGATATCGGCTCACTGCAACCTCCGACTCCCTGATTTAAGCTATTCTCCTGCCTCAGCCTCCCGAGTAGCTGGGATTACAGGCACGTGCCATGATGCCCACCTAATTTTTGTATTTTTGGTAGAGACGTGGTTTCACCATATTGGCTAGGCTGGTCTCGATCTCCTGACCTTGTGATCCGCCCACCTTAGCCTTCCAAAGTGCTGGCATTACAGGCATGAGCCACCACACCCTGCCCAGGAATAACCTTTTTGTGATTTCCTTTTGGTCTTTCTGTTTTATGTGAGTGTGTGTGTATATGCTTGCCTGTGTTTGCATTGTGTTCATGTTTACCACGAAAGGGTTAAGAAGGTCTTTACAGTTTTTTTGGCTTTTGAAGCATTTCCAATACTGCTCTCCAGAAGGATCATTTCAGTTTCTTTTAGCACAAGCCATATCTAGACTACCAATTTCAAATTGTACCTTGTATTAAATGGTTGCTAGATTTTTGTTTGTTTCAGTTTCAAGTGTATTCTTTGCTGATTTATTCTTCAGTGATAATAAATTTCTTATGAGCTAAAAGTAAGTTTAGCTGTTGTGGGCAGGTCATTAGATGTTGCCCATAGGTAGGGGCAAGTTATGCACATGTGTGATAACGGTGAGGGCTCAGAGAGAGGCTAAGAGCAGCTTCTAGTGCTTAGAGCAATTGTCTGGGAAGGGTGTGGCAGCAAGTAGAACATGTAGGAAATGGATGGTGAGGGATGTGGGCAGATGGGAGTGGTCATATTGGAAACGTTTGTGTGGGTCTGGTATCTTTATGCTCTTACCATAGGCTTCCTAAAGAATGTGGAAGAATGTGGCATCTTGCCTTGTTAAACCAGCTTCTGTGTGATTTCCATTGGAACGGGTGAGGCAGCTTAAGTACTGTTGTCCTTTTACACTTAACAAAACATGGGGCCCAGAGCGGGTCAAGTGCTTGTCCAAAGTTGGGAGGCTAATAAAAGGGCCATGACATGCTCTTATCCCCCACACCAGTGTTAGATAAGTCATTATGCATAGTCAGTCTCATAGTTGTGGAAATATGTAAAACTAGTTCTTTGTCAACTACATACTGCCCCTGAGCTGATGGGGTTATTTTGTACCTTCTCCATAGCTTCTTCCTGTATATTGTATCCTGGCAAATGTTCAGGCTTCTGAGAAGAAGGTTGAGCTAATGGGTCATCTAGATCCTGGACTGAAAGTTGCATGTCTGAGTGCTCGAAAATAAAATAAAACTCAATCTAAGTTTTTTTTTTCCTTTTTTTTTTGCCACCTTTTAAGATACTTAACCTTTTTGTTCCCTTATTTTTGTGTATATAATTAAGAGTGAGAAGCAGCAAGTTTGGGATCATTTTCAGAAAGATTGATATAAAAAGGTCCTGAATTAGCTTTATGTATTTGGTAGTGAAATAGTGTAAGCATTGACTGTAAAGATGAGGTTGATGGACTTTGGTTTGCAGTGCTTATCAATTTAGTGCTTGTGTTTGAAAGCCCTTTACTCATTGGCATTGCTTCAAGGGAACATTGACTTCTAGACTTCAGATTTGAGTAACTTTTGTTATTAAAATCCAATGAACAGAATCCACTGGTTTGTAAACACACAGTTTTAAAACATCCTCATCGTTTACAGGTTTTAGAGCTGGGAATCTATCATTTTGGTAGGACCTACAAGGCAGTATTTTGTAGAATTTCTGCAGGCTCTGTGGAAGCATTTAGCAGCTCCTGAACTGGACTGACATTTTCAGTGCTTTTGTAGCATAAAGACAGACATGAGAGGAGTGTTGCAAACTGCTTCTGATAAACAAAACCAATCACACTCAAGACACTTAAATTCAAACAAATGAAAAATAACTTGTATTTACCCCCCTTGAGGTAGACGAAGAATAACAAAAGAAAGAGTGCTTTAAAGGGCGTGATGAAGAGTGAGTGTAATAATGGCTTACTGTCAGGAATGTTTGAATTCATTGCAATGAATGTGCATTTAAAAAGCCCATGGATTGTTTTGCTGTTGACTGTCTTGTCTTTACATTAATTCTTTAGTTCAGTATTTAAATTGAACTGGTTTCTTATGGTTCATGGCATTATTTTGAAAGGAATTAGAGAGTCATCAAATTGCAGTTTTTTCCTTGAATTTCTAGTGGTAGCTGTTTCCCTTAATCTTAAAAGAATGGTAAGAAAATCGTAGCCTTTGTTTGGTGGGGTGGGAGTTCTTGGAGAGGGTATGGAGAGATAAGAGAAGTAATTTGTGCAAGGTGCAAAGATGGATACGAATCCTGCTTCTCAGGTAGTTCATAGACTTAGTGGGGTGGAGGGACAGTTGGTGCAGTGGTCTTGACTCTTTGCAGCCTGCAGGAGAGATAGTATGAGCAGGCCTGCATTTAAGTAAGACTTTCTGGAGTGGGGAGGACATCTAAACTTGGCCTTGATGAGTAAGTTCCAGTGAAAGGAGGGAGCGTGAAAGGTGGGACTGGAGCTAGGTAAATTGAAGGGTGAAACCATAGCTAATAGTCTCAGTATTTTTGCTGAAATGGTAGGTTGTTTGCTGAGCAGGAGCATAGGAGGATGAGACAAAACTTGAATAGCAGCTGTGGGATATGGGAGAGAGGCCTGAATCAGGGCTGTGGGCCTGGGTCATGGATCTGACCCATGGCCCCACAGCAGCCCCACCTACTTTGTTCTAGAGTCTGAATTTTGTCTCTTAGCCCCAGGCAAATCTTTTAAGGAGCAGAGAAGCTACCATGGTAGTTTTGATCCAAGCTGGGATATAGCATAGGAATTAGGGGTGAGGGTGTGCATGAAGGACTAGATCAGAGTAGTCATCCTTGACAGGAGAGGGAGAAGGGTCTGGAAATCCCCTGGCTTGAGTCTTGACCTCTCTCTTTTTTTTTTTTTTTTTAAAATTATACTTTAAGTTCTAGGATACATGTACACAACATGCAGGTTTGTTACATAGGTATACATGTGTCATGTGGGTTTGCTGCACCCATCAACTCATCATTTACATTAGATATTTCTCCTAATGCTATCCCTCCCCCAGCCCCCACCCCCCACAGGCACCAGTGTGTGATGTTCCCTGCCCTGTGTCCAAGTGATTTCTTTGTTCAATTCCCACCTATGAGTGAGAACATGTGGTGTTTGGTTTTCTGTCCTTGTGATAGTTTGCTGAGAATGATGGTTTCCAGTTTCATCCACGTCCCTGCAAAGGACATGAACTCATCCGTTTTTATGGCTGCCTAGTATCCCATGGTGTATATGTGCCACATTTTCTTAATCTAGTCTATCATTGATGGACATATGGGTTGGTTCCAAGTCTTTGCTGTCGTGAATAGTGCCACAGTAAACATACGTGTGCACATGTCTTTATAGTAGCATGATTTATAATCCTTTGGGTATATACCCAGTAATGGGATTGAGGGAAGAGAGAGACTCTCTCACATTATTTTATATCGTTTTATACTCAGTACCTGTTTTAAGAATAAAAAAGGAAGTGAAACCAAAGGCAGGCAGCCCGGCGCCAGGCACCAGATCCAAAACCAGACCTGAAACCAGGCCTGGGCCTGCCTGGCCTAAACCTGGTAGTTAAAAATCAACGTATGACTTAGCAACTGATGTTATCCATAGATTCCATACTTTGTATGGAAGAACACCATGAAACTCCCTGCTCTGTTCTGTTTCACTCTGACTACCAGTGCATGAAACCCCTGTCACGTATCCCCTAGACTGCTCAATCAATCACGACCCTTTCTTGTGAAATCTTTAGTGATGTGAGCCCTTAAAAGGGACAGAAATTGTGCACTCGAGGAGCTTGGATTTTAAGACGGTAGCTTGCCGATGCTCCCAGCTGAATAAAGCCCTTCCTTCTACAACTCGGTGTCTGAGGGGTTTTGTCTGCTGCTTGTCCTGCTACAGGATGGCTGAGTCAAATGGTAATTCTAGTTCTAGATCCTTGAGGAATCACCACACTGTCTTCCACAATGGCTGAACTAATTTATACTCCCACCAACAGTGTAAAAGCATTCCTATTTCTCCACATCCTCTCCAGCATCTGTTGTTTCCTGACTTTTTAATGATCGCCATTCTAACTGGCATGAGATGGTATCTCATTGTGGTTTTGATTTGCATTTCTCTGATGACCAGTGATGAAGAGCATTTTTTTCATGTGTCTGTTGGCTGCGTAGATGTCTTCTTTTGAGAAGTGTCTGTTCATATCCTTTGCCAACTTTTTGATGGGGTTGTTTTTTTATTGTAAATTTGTTTGAGTTATTTGTAGATTCTGGATATTAACCTTTTATCAGGTCTTGGCCTCTCTTTCATTCTTTTTTTTTTTGAGATGGAGTGTGCTCTGTTGTCTAGGGTGGAGTGCAGTGGCCCGATCTCAACCTCCGCCCCCCGGGTTCAAGCAGTTCTCTTGCCTTAGCCTCCCGAGTAGCTGGGATTACAGGTGCTTGCCACCACACCTGGCTAATTTTTGTATTTTTAGCAGAGACAGTGATTCGCCATTTTGGCCAGGCTGGTCTCGAACTCCTGGCCTCAAATGATCTACCTGCCTTGGGCTCCCAAAGTACTGGGATTACAGGCATGAGCCACTGTGCCTGGCTGACCCCTCTTTTATTCTGCTGCTGCTTTCAGAGCTTGATTTCCTTAGGTTATACTAAAAAATCTGAACACCATGGGCAGTAACCTATGGCAACAGTAACACAACTTAAGCAAGTTATTATTTTTAAAACCAAAACACGAAGACTCTCAAAGGCATGGGGTGAATCCAGCCTTTGGGTATATATGAAGAGTAGTAGGGTTTGGCTGTCAAGTTCTGCCTTTCGCTGGTTTTGGTAATAAAACTTTCTTGGAGCCCAGTCTTACTTTTTCATTTGCATATTATGTATTTTTGCACTACAGTGGCAGAGGTGAGTTAGTTGCGACAGAGATTATATGGCCTTCAATGCCTAATATATTTACTGTTTCTTTGCAGAAAATGTTTGTCAGCCCCTTACATAGAGGACAATTATTTGTTGTTGGGGAAGGGTGTACAAATCCCTTTTGAGATAGATGGGATATAAAAAAATTTGAATATTCTCAGGAGGATGAGATTAATATAATTGACTGCATTGATTCCTTGCAAGAAAGAAATTGGAGTGTTTAGTGATTTCAGGAACCTTCTGTAGTTAGAAAAAGATCTTAGAAATAGAGCCATCTTTGGTCCTGGGTTAAGTCTTAGATGATTCTTTGGAAACAGTGCATACATATAAGGAACTTAAGATCTGAATTTTTTTTTTGTTATGTTTCACTAAGGGCTATTCTGCCAATGGAGTTTTAATTAGCCTTCGTTAACTTCCTTTACATTAGAATACTTAGCCCTCTGTTAGAAGCAGTATGAGAGTTTCTTTGGGAAACAAAACAAACACACGAAGATAAAGATGAAAGAGGGACAGAGAGAAAAAAAAGTTCTGTAACTTGGTGGGGTGATAAGATTTGGCTAAAGGACCTGCAAGTCAGCAGATGTCTGTAGAAAAGACAGAAGGTATAACATTGCTGAGATGGCCAGTAGCCATGTACACCTGCACTGACCTTTGAAGGCAGAGCTGCATCTCTTTTTTTCTGTGTGTGTGAGCTAAGAATAGACATCAACATTACCTACGTTAGTGCAGTGACAAAAGATCATCAGGCTTGTATTCTATGCTATTTTGGGCTGCATTTCTAGCAATACCTATTGTATAGCATAATAATGATTCTTCTAATGATAATGCTTCATTAAATAGAGGTATAAAATGAAGTTCCACATGTTTTGCTCATGCTATTATCTTCATAATCTGTAACCCTAGATGAACCTCCTGTGTGTATTCAAGTCGTCTTTGTAAGAGTTTCCGTTTGCTGAGTGGTGACACATAGCTCCTCCCCTAATCCTCATCTCTAACCTCCATCGTGCTGGCTCTCCAGTTTGAATGCCTCATAGCATAACATACAGGGCAGTCTTCAGTGGCCCCTTTGAACAATGTTTTGCACCAAAAGGGGGTAGCTTATCCTCATTGTCAGAGTACCCATGGAGCAATTTAGCCTTTGGATTCTGTAATAAACCTATGGGATAGCATTTCATAAAGACTGAGAATTTCCTGTGCGTGTAATCATCTTTGGCGATAGTTTTCTGCAGGTCACTGGAGGAAGATAGCCACACTTCACTGTGAGGGGATGCTGCCCCACCTGTTACCTTCAATTTCTGCTATCTTACACTGTTGTTGGATCTTTCAGACCATTTTGCACTTGCTTTGAAACTCAGCTCCTTCACTGAATCATGTTGCTCCTTCATTGCTGCTGCCTCCAGATCTCCAAAGGTGTCCCCCACCCTTT
Source organism: Chlorocebus sabaeus (assembly GCF_047675955.1). Taxonomy (NCBI): domain Eukaryota; kingdom Metazoa; phylum Chordata; class Mammalia; order Primates; family Cercopithecidae; genus Chlorocebus; species Chlorocebus sabaeus. The sequence goes on from NC_132915.1 coordinate 36,099,761, forward strand.
CCTGTACCAGCCTGATAATCATTGGTCTCTTACCCTGAGAATGGCTGTGAGTCCACTGCAAAAGGAATTTCTCTGGGTTTTCAAAATTTTGAGTCCATGGTGAAGCTCTTCAGAAGCAACTCTGCTATGTTGAAGAGATTGGGACATGTCAAGTTAATATCTGATGGGCCTCCTTCCTTCAGTAGGTGCCATCATTTCCAGCTCTTCATAGGCTTCTGTAGGTCTCATATGCTCACTTACTTTCTCCTCGGGGTTTTCTACTTTTTCAGGAGACATTTTCACTCATACTGATGGGAAGATGACAGCAGTGATGCCAATATATTTAATATGGGTGCTAGGCATATTCCTTTTGGGAAAACATCTGAGATACAACTTAGCTGCAGACTATATTCTCTGACCTAGATTTGTATACAACTGAAACAGTTGTGTTGGTGGACACCATCATAGAGAGTCTTTGCTTTGTACAGTGAATATTGGCTAAAAAAATTATAGCATGTATTTGGAAAATGGTAACAGAAGATGAAGGTTGCTTGTATTTATTTTTGTGGCATTTCTTTTCGTAGCTATTTCTTCTGCAGTAGACTCTGAGTTCATTGGTGACAGGTGTCATTTCTCATGTACTCTCTAGCTCCAGTCTCTAGCATAGTGTCTGATGAGTGCATGGCATTGAAAAAATAGCTTTGAAAAATAGCGTGATCTAACAACAGACTATAACAAGATGGTCTGGTTACAGCAAGAGACTTGGGGAGGGCTTTGGATGAGAAGGATGAGGAGGGTTGAGGTGACCTTCCCCAGTGGGCATTTTTCTGAACTCTATTACTCCAAGACAGTAGTTCTCAAACTTTTCAGTCTTAAGGCCCTGTTACAATCATAATAATTATTGTGAACCTCAAATAACTTTCATTTAAGGAGGTTATATCTATTTTTTTTAATTGTATTAGAAATTCAGGCCAGGCACAGTGGATTATGCAAGACTCCATCTCAAAAAAAAAAAAAAAAAAAAGGAAATTAAAAGAATATTTAAAAAAATAGTTAATTCTTTAAAACAATCCATTACATATCAACATATATTATTTTATACAAGGTGACTATAGGATGGTGGGGAGCAGACAGAAAAAGAAAAGGTGCCTCTATTTTCCCAGTTAAGAAATTAGTAAGAAGAGTCACATTATTTTACATTTTTCACATCTCTTATGTCTAGCTTAATAGAAGGTTGTGGCCGAGAAAAGTGGCTCACGCCGGCGGGTGGATCACCTGAGGTCAAGGGTTCGAGACCAGCCTGGCCAACATGGTAAAACCCTGTCTCTACTAAAAGTACACAAAAATTAGCCAGGCATGATGGTGTGCACCTGTAGTTCCAGCTACCCGAGAGGCTGAGGCAGGAGAATTGCTCAAACCTGAGAGGCGGAGGTTGCAGTGAGCTGAGATCATGCCATTGCACTCCAGCCTGGGCAACCAGAGTGAGACTCCGTCTCAAAAAAAAAAAAAAAAAAAAAGATTGCTGGATTTTTATATCAGCTTTTACATTTAATCTCTTATAAGGTCAGATGTCCTATAGCTTCTGGAAAACTCTATACTCATGAGAGTGAAAAAGGCAAATACTAATGTTCTGGTATAATTTTGAAAATAGTTTTAATGTCACAGACCCTCTGACAGGGTCTGCGTGTCTCCTGGTGGTCCTCAGAAAACACCTTGACAACTGCTTCTGTAAGATACTTAGCAAAAGATGACTTCTCTGGAGTTATCTATCGCACATAGATGATGCATAGATCTTAGGGCAAGGTAACTATGTTCTATCTTTATTTATTGGCCTTCAGGTAACTGCATTCCTGATATGTGTCTCAAATAATGAATCACCTTCAGAGACAGTGGTTCTCAAACTGGAAGCCATGGAGTTCTCTGGGGCACATCATGTCCTGTGTTTTGTCTTATAAACCAGGCAAAATTTTACAAGTGGACAACATATGAACTCATGTCTCTGCATCTCAAAATATAGAACATATTTTAAAGAAATTGTACCGCCAAGATTTTTCTTTAATATTAATTTGCTAGCCTATTACTTTTGTTATCTTCAGGTACTTATTAATGGAAAAATGATATAAAATTTAAAACAGTTTGAAAAATATTGTGGCAAATCTTTTTTTTTTTTATTTCTCTCTCTCTTTTAAGACAAGGTCTCACTCCATTGCACAGGCTGCAGTGCAATGTCACAATCACAGCTCACTGCAACCTCCACCTCCCGGGCTCAGGTGATCCTTCCATCTCAGCCTACTGAGTAGCTGGGACTATATGTGTGCACCTCCATGCCCAGCTAGTTTTTTGTATTTTTTGTAGAGATGGGATTTCACTATATTGCCCAGGCCAATCTCAAACTCCTGGCTTCAAGTGATCTTCCTGCCTCCACCTCTCAAAGTTATGGGATTACAGGCATGAGCCACTGTGCCTGTAATCTTAAGATTTTTTGTGGAGAATCTTAAAATAAAAATAAATGTCTTATATGGTATATTTTTCCTTGAGCTGGGGAAATTTATTTATTTATTTATTTTTGCTGTGCTTGTACTAGGTGGATGAGTGGTTGGTGTCCTCTTTCCACTTTCTGTTTTTAGTTTTCTTTGTAATCTATAAGTATAAATTACACCCCTTTAAGGTAAAAGTTACCTTTTTGTTAATATAAACATTACATATGAAAAATATGGGAAGATATTACATAGGAGAGAAAATGAAAATCACTCAATCCTGGCATTCAGAGAAAGCAGCTATCAAAACTGTTTTGTGTATTTCCTTCCACTGTTTTTTTTTCTATGAAAAAAACAGTTGAATGCTCCATAATTGCGTGTAAAAACAATTTTTATAGTACAGTGAACATAGTTTTATCCGCCTTCCATTTGACCCATTGTGAATGCTTTCCCACAATGATAGATGTTCTTCAGCAAGATGACTGAAAATTTATCTTACTTGGCTGGGCGCGGTGGCTTATGCCTGTGATCCCAGCTCTTTTGGAGGCTGAGGTGGGTGGATCACCTGAGGTCAGGAGTTGGAGAGCAGCCTGGCCAACATGGCGAAACCCTGTCTCTGTTAAAAATACGAACAATTAGCCAGGCATGGTGGCAGGGACCTGTAGTCTCAGCTACTGGGGAGGCTGAGGCAGGAGAATCGCTTGAACCTGGGAGGCGGAGGTTGCAGTGAGCTGAGATTGCACCTCTGCACTCCAGCCTGGGTGACAGAGTGAAACTCCATCTCAAAAGAAAAAAAAAAAGAAAATTTATCTTATTTTTATTGTTTTTATTGGCAGGATGGTTTTCAGAGGTAGAGGAAAGCAGATAAATCTAACATGAAGGGTGTGGGTGGGTGGAGGAGGGAGAGTTTGACAGCTCCTGGTCTTGTGTTGGTCAGTGTGGGGCAGGGCACAGTCCACAGTGGGTGGCCCGATCACTGCTAACCTCAGAGAGAGGCACCTTGCACAGACACCCACTGCCCCATTTTCTGCCTTTCTTCTGCAGCTTCTTGAGATAGAAGGCGTTATTAAACAGCACAGAATATTTGACCTGTTTTCGTATATAATCAATGTTTGCCATTCCTAGCTGTGACTTTCAGGAAAGCTCTCTCTTTTCCTCATAGTCTTCATCTACAAGGGGAAGAAATTGAATTAACTGCTGTCTCTCGTTCCTTCCGGCTCAGAAATGTTTACTTTATGATAAGCAATATTTCTTTAAGAAGATGAACTAAATTCAATAACAGTGATTTTTGTGAGTTCCAGATTTCTTTTGTATTAGAATTTTGTCAAATCAAGAGCTCCTTTATAAGAAACCTGTTGGTGAGGCATGGGAATCTTTTCACACCAAGGTGTTAGGCGTAGTGGCTTTTAACCTATAGACTATTTTCCCTCTTCTCTCAATGGAGTAGCTTAAATACCTCTATCCACCAGATGGTGCTCTTGGACAGCAAATTTATTTGAGGTTGTGGGTTTCCAAATGAGGTAAAACAGTTTAAACGGTTTGAGTCACCAGGAGAATTCCTTTCCATTTTGTATTTTTATCATGTCAGGATATCATTTACTTTGAAATAACAAATCGTTCAAAGCCAGAACACTAACTGCCTAAATTTCACATCCAAGGCAAACATGTCATCCTAGACAGGTTTTGACGCAGAGAGAGAGCTATTGGCTTGTAGGATTGTGACTTTCAGGTTTTAGTTCTGTGAAATAAGGCTTCTAGGTAATCACAACTCATTTATCTGCTAGCATGTTATGGCTGCTCTTCAGTGAAGCAAGTCAGCTCGCATGACCCCGAAAGTTGTCATCCAGACGGGAGGTGATAGAAGGACAGCTTTACTGGTCACATTGCATCCAGAATGTTTCCGTTAGTTCTGGAAACTGTGTTTTCAGAGGAGCGTTGCCAGAGCTGCACAGCTGGGATGGTGCAGGAGTTGTTGCAAGAGCAGTTAAAGCCTATGTGGTTGTTGCCCCTGAGAATGGTGCAAGTAAGAAGGTTAGGTAGGATCGCTGTGGGAAAATTCAGTCTGTCTCTGGAATAAGTTTCTTATTTGTTGTTGTTTTTTTGAGATGGGGTCTCGCTCTGTCCCCTAGGCTGGAGTGCAGTGGCACAACCTCGGCTCACTGCAAGCTCCGCCTCCCGGGTTCACGCCATTCCCTTGCCTCAGCCTCCCGAGTAGCTGGGACTACAGGCGCCCGCCACCACACCTGGCTAATTTTTTGTATTTTTAGTAGAGACGGGGTTTCACTGTGTTAGCCAGGATGGGCTCGATCTCCTGACCTTGTGATCCACCCGCCTCGGCCTCCCAAAGTGCTGGGATTACAGGTGTGAGCCACTGTGCCCGGCCATCTCTGGAATAAGTTTCTAAGGAATACATCTGCCCCAGAGCAGATTGGGCTGCCACTTGAGGTAAGGAAATACTGACCTTGGAATGTTCACATAGAGACTGTCTGATCTTCTGTCAGACATAGTTCAAAAATTTGGGTTGGGTTGGGGCCAAGTATGGTGGCTCATGCCTGTAATCCCAGTACTTTGGGAGGCTGAGGTGGGCGGATCACCTGAGGTCAGGAGTTCGAGACCAGCCTGGCCAATGTGGAGAAACCTCGTCTCTACTAAAAATATAAAATTAGCTGGGCGTGGTGGCACGTGCCTGTAATCCCAGCTACTCAGGAGGCTGAGGCAGGAGAATTGTTTGAACCTGGGAGGCGGAGGTTGTGGTGAGCCGAGATTGCGCCATTGCACTCCAGCCTGGGCAACAAGATCGAAACTCGGTCTAAAAAAAAAGAAAAATCGAGTTGGATAGGATGTGAGTAGAACTGGTCATTTCTCTTTTCACTCTTCTCTACCTCTCGACTGTTAAACTTCGCAGTTGAAATATACGTAAATGTTTAATAAACTAGTAAATTGATAAATCAACAAATATGTGTGGAGGACCACTCTGAGTGATCAATGGGGTTGTGAGACGTGTCAGCAATGGTGGGTATTGGCCAGTGCAAGGAGCTCACTGGTTAGCTTGAGAGTCATAAATGGTTTCCCTGAGGGATAAACAACACACACTATATGGGCGGAAGCCTGGTGGATGGCACGATTACTATGCACAGTAGGAGTGTAAAGAGATGAAGATTACTGGGCACTGGCATAGTCCACAAGATTGTAATGAGAATACAGGGCATTAGGGCATTATGGACATTAGGCATGGTGAGCAAGGTGAGGGATGAGGAAGCTGAGCCTATTTTGTGAATTCTGGATGATTGGCATGCCTTGAGGGGCAGATTTCTGTGGGAAAGTATTAGGGACACAGCAGTGAGAATTACTGAAGGAGAAAGAACATGAAACTCAGGTGAAAAGTGAGAGTTTTAGTGCTGAATTTGGCTGGCGAACATAAAGTCATTGACAATTTCAGCTGGAAAGAATTTTGGAGATGATCTGGTATAATAGTCAACACATTGATGGATGAGGAAGCTCAGACTGAATGTTAGGGTTTATCATAGATGACTCCTACTTAGTGGCAGAGCTGGGAGGACCCCCCTTTCCTATTCTCTCTCTATTCTTTCAGATAGTCACCAGGAAGGATGGTTAAAGCTTGAACACTGTGTATACTCTGGAGCTCTTCTTGTCTTGGATTGGTGTCTGTTGAGGCCTCTACCGGTCAGAAGGGCATTTCCCCTGCAACCCAGCCTTGCCTGCAGATTTACAGGAGGGCTTTGATAAGGAGCATCTGTTGGAAGCCCAGTTCCTGCTTTGGGCCTGCTGTTTTCCATTTCATAAAAAGGAATGTGAAGATAATTAAAATTTTATCTTTATTATAATTTTGTAAGATATAAAAGCCTGTGATTTTTTCCTAGGGGGAATTTATAAATAGAGTAGAAAGATTCAAGTAATTCTTGTCAGAAAGGAACCATTCATCTATAACTTCTCCTAGAATCTGTTTTGCAGATGATCAAAAATATGGGGCAATGTTTCTGTACCAAATTTTATTTTTTAGTGTTTTTCTTACTACAGCAAAAAAAGTAAAACAACTTACATGTCACAAAGGAGAAGTACAGATTCAAATTGTTAAAGCCATGAGGTAATGTGTACAATAAAGTAAATGTTAAGACAATGTTTGTAATACAATGGTATGTGAGGAAACCAGGATAACCGTGTATAGATTTATCTCCAAGATTTTGGAATGCTCACTCTGGATTTCCAGTATTGCTTACAGTCTCCCTCATAATTCATCCACTTGCCCAAGGGTAGAGAGCAGCAGGTCTGGCTGAGATGAGGGAGGTCGTGGAGCTGCTTCCCACACCCCAGCATCCTAGTATGGTTTCCTCAAAATAAGTCACCAGCTGTCAGTGGGCTTTTGGGGGTCACTGGTGCAGAGTTAGAGTTATGAATGCCAGGAGTCTGATTCTAAATATATGCTAGTTACAACAAGTTTTTAAGAGAAAGATGTCACTAAAGTGATGAAATTGTTTTCTCTTCTTTGCAGATTTATATGTTTGATATTTTAAAGTTTACTTTCCAAATGTCCTATAACGATGACGTATGGTTTAATATTCAGGAAAATTATTGTTAGTTTTCCTTTTCCATTGAAGGAATAATGTGCCTATGTGTATGATCCAGAATTTTATTCTGTGAAGAATGAAGAATGAAAATGAGGCCACTAGAAATACCTTAGGCTGTTTTTCTTTATGAAGAATAAAAGGGAAACTCAATAGCACCAGCCCTCTGCCATGTGTTATGAGAGTGTGTTAAATCTGACATTGCTTTAAGAAATAGCAGCTATAGAGAAAATGAAGCAAGGTGGAGAAAACAAACAACTGGGAGAAACTGAAGGAAAAATCACAGAGTGGTATAGAGGAATTGGGAAGAACAGGTATATTCTTTATTTAAACTGGAATTTTCCAGGTATTAGTGGTTAAGAAAAGGCTCAAGTGCAGCCCATACTTGGCTACCATTCAAGAATTAAGTGGTATTCACTTTTCCTTTTGTTGGGTCACATTAGTGTTGTAGACTCTGTTATTTATTTTTTTTATTTTAATCCACTAGTCAGTGGGGGAAGTGGGGATCTGTGGATTTGTTTAGTAACGAAGAAATATATCAGTTACACGTTATTCTGCTGCCGGTAATAAAGACCTCAGAATCAGTGGCTGAAACAAATTAGGTATTTAGTTTTCTTTTGTGTAAAAATTTGAGGTAAGTAGCCTAGGGCCAGTGTGTTGGTCTATGATGTCATTATAGACCCGTACTCCTCAATTCTTCTGCTTTCTTTATGATGAGATCTTTTTTTTTTTTTTTTTTTTTTAAGACGGAGCCTCACTCTGTCGGCCAGGCTGGAGTGCAGTGGCATGATCTTGGCTTACTGCAATCTCCGCCTCCCTAGCTCAAGTAATTCTCTTGCCTCAGCCTCCCGGGTAGCTGGGATCACAGGCGTGTGCCACCACGCCTGGCTAATTTTTGTATTTTTAGTAGAGATGGGGTTTCACCATGTTGGCCAGGCTGGTCTCGAACTCCTGACCTCAGGTAATCAGCCGCCTCGGCCTCCCAAAGTGCTGGGATTATAGGCGTGAGCCACTGTGCCAGCCTATGATGAGATCTTTACCTTCATGTTCTCCTGGTAGATGCCTGAGCCCAATAATTGTGTCTGAATGTCTTACAGAAGGAAGAGGGAGTGAGAGCGAAGGGCACAAAGGGCTTGTGCCTGCTGAGGTAGCCCTTCCAAGCTGTCTCCTGGGAGCTCTACTCAGTGATGACTGCTCACTTTTCGTTGGCCAGAACCCTGTACTATGACCATCCTTAGCTGTAAGAGAAGCTGGAAATGCAGTTTTCATTCAGCTGTATTGCTCTTTCTATTAAATGAGGTTCGTTATTAAGGAAGGTGAAACTAGATCCTGAGTACTTAGGCAGTCTCTGCCATAAAAGTTTATTACAAGCCACGATGACTTTGAAATACTGTGTTATACTGTATTATATACAATTTAAAGAGTTGAATTTGTTGGCTAGGCACGGTGGCTCATGCCTGTAATCCCAGCTGTATGGGAGGCCGAGGCGGGTGGATCACAGGGTCAGGAAATTGAGACCATCCTGGCTAACACGGTGAAACCCCATCTCTCCACAAAAAATACAAAAAATTAGCTGGGCATGGTAGCGGGCACCTGTAGTCCCAGCTACTTGAGAGGGTGAGGCAGGAGAATGGCGTGAACCTGGGAGGCGGAGCTTGCAGTGAGCCGAGATCGCGCTACTGCACTCCAGCCTGGGTGATAGAGCAAGACTCTGTCTCAAAAAAAAAAAAAAGAAAAGTTGAATTTGTCAAGGGGCTTAATAGTCTGGAAAATATGAATAAAGTAGTAGAGATTATTCTTTTTCTTGTTTTTTTTTTATGGAGGCGGAGTTTTGCTCTTGTCGCCTAAACTGGAGTGCAGTGGCGCGATCTCAGCTCACTGCAACCTCTGCCTCCTGAGTTCAAGGGATTCTCCTGCCTCAGCCTCTGTAGTAGCTGGGATTATAGGCGCCCACCACCACGCCTGGCTAATTTTTATGTTTCATTTTAGTAGAGATGTTTCACCATGCTGGCCAGACTGGTCTTGAACTCCTGACCTTAGGTGATCTGCTTGCCTCGGCCTCCCAAAGTGCTGGGATTACAGGCGTGAGTCACTGTGCCTGGCCATAAAGTAGTATGGATTATTGTGTTTTAAATTTTTCATATGTAAAAATGACAGATTCTGAGCATGGGATATGACTGTTTTAGTAAATGTTGAGATAATTGGTTTCCTTTAAGGAGGGGCGTCATATGGTTTGGGTCCCCTGAAGGATTTTCTACAAGAGCCACATGTAGATATGTAAAGTAAAATTAATATTTCTGTTTAGTTTGTTTTTTTTTTTTAAAAAAACAATGCATATCTGTGAGTATATCCTGTACTTCCTCTATGCCAGTATTTTTTAAAACGTCTTCTTGACAGGGAGTGTTTTAAAAAAATAGGAAATACAGTTACCAAATTACTTTCCTAGGTGTTGGGAGATAGAGGGAAGTTTCTCCCTCCCTGATTATATAAAAAGTGTGTAGTGAGAGTTGACTTTCTGGTTTATCGTTTGGCCACGTGGTTTCAGAAACAATAGAGCCAGCATGGGTTAGAATTTTCATTCTCACGCTTGAACCCCGGCCCAGTGATTATGAGCTGTGAGGTCTTGGCAAGTTATCTGTCTTTGCTGCAGTCCCCTCATTTATAAAACAGTGTTGATAATAGTTGATAGTGTTTAGCTGGTAGGACAAAATGAGGTGACATAAATAAAACACCTCGTACAGGGCCTGCTCCCTGGTATGTATTGAGCCAGCGTTAGCTGCAGCAGGTGGCAGTACTAAAGCAAAGCAAGACAGAAGTCTCCAGGCCTTAATGAGCTAGTTACCAGCTGATTCTGATCGAGAGAATTGTGAAGAATTCTGTTCTGCGGTTGCCATTTTAAGTTTGTCCAGCCTGCAGCCCTGCGATTTATACTCTTTGACATCTGTCAGAGCCATGAAGAATGTTTGTTTAGGAGTCAATGCTTAAGAAAATGCTTCTGCTGTTTTTGAGAAATACACCACTATCTTCTTGTCAGTAAGATCCTGCCGTGTGTGGTGCCAGGACAGAAGTGACCTCATGGGATATGACTCAAGAAGTAGTCCTTTTTTTTTTTTTTTTTTTTTTTAAAAAAAAAAAGACAGAGTCTTGCTCTGTCACCTAGACTGGAGTGCAGTGGTGCAATATCGGCTCACTGCAACCTCCGTTTTCTGGATTCAAGCAGTTCTGGTGCCTCATTCTCCCAAAAAGCTGGGACTACAGGCGTGCGCCACCATGGCCAGCCAATTGTATTTTTAGTACAGACAGGGTTTTGCCAATTTGCCCAGGCTGATCTCGAACTCCTGAGCTCAAGCGATCTGCCCGCTCCCAAAGTGCTGAGATTACAGCATGAGCCACCGCATCTGGCCGATAGTCTCTTTGTCATGATTTTAAAAATCATCTTGTTGGCCAAGACCACGTCTGCCCTGTGAGCACAGACCCTCGCCCTCGCTTCTCTGCCGCTTGTCCACACCCGCTGCCAGCTCACCATAGATGATATTGCTGTGCCCATCGTCAACAATGACTCCAGCGTGTGCAAGGGTGGCTTCACAGGTGACGATGCCCCCCGGGCTGTCTTCCCCTCCATCGTGTGGCACCCCAAGCACCAGGGTGTGATGATGGGCATGGGTCAGAAGGACTCCCATGTGGGCGACTAGGCCCAGAGCAAGAGAGCCATCCTGACCCTGAAGTGCCCCATCGAGCATGGCATCGTCACCAACTGGGATGGCATGGAGAAGACCTGGCACCACACCTTCTATAAGGAGCTGCATGTGGCTCCTGAGGAGCACCCCATGCTGTGACCGAGGCCCCCCTGAACCCCAAGGCCAGCCGCACGAAGATGACCCAGATCATGTTTGAGACCTTCAACACCCCAGCCATGTACATGGCCATCCAGGCCGTGCTGTCCCTGTATACCTGTGGCTGTACCACTGGTATCATGATGGACTCCAGTGATGGGGTCACCCACAGTGTGCCCATCTACGAGGGGTATGCCCTCCCCGACGCCATCCTGTGTCTGGACCTGGCTGGCCGGGACCTGACCGAGTACCTTGTGAAGATCCTTACTGAGTGGGATTTCATGCATGACATCAAGGAGAAGCTGTGCTGTGTTGCCCTGGACTTCGAGCAGGAGATGGCCATGGTGGCCTCCAGCTTCTTCCTGGAGAAGAGCTGCGAGCTGCCTGATGGCCAGGTCATCACCATTGGCAATGAGCGGGCCTGCTGCCCCGAGGCACTCTTATAGCTTTCCTTCCTGGGCATAGAATCCTGTGGCATCCATGAAACTACCTTCAACTCCATTATGAAATGTGACGTGGATATCCACAAAGACCTGTATGCCAACACAGTGCTGTCTGGCGGCACCACCATGTACCCTAGTGTTGCCAGCAGGATGCAGAGGGAGATCACCGCCCTGGCGCCCAGCACGATGAGGATCGAGATCATTGCTCCTCCCGAGTGCAAGCACTCTGTGTGGATTGGTGGCTGCATCCTGGCCTCGCTGTCCACCTTCCAGCAGGTGTGGATCAGCAAGCAGGAGTATAATGAGTCTGGCTCCATCGTCCATCCTCCAAATGCTTCTAGGCAGACTGTGACTTAGTTGTGTTACACCCTTTCTTGACAAAACCTGACTTGTGCAGAAAAGAAGATGAGATTGGCATGGCTTTATTTTATTTTATTTTTTTTGTGTTTTTGTGGTTTGAATCAGGATTTAAAAACTGGAACAGGGGTGACAGCAGTTGGTTGGAGCGAGCATCCCCCAAAGTTCTACAATGTGGCCGAGGACTTTGTTTCTTGTTTGTACATTCTTTTTTTTACTAGTCATTCCAAATATCGTGAGATGCATTGTTACAGGAAATTGTTTGCCCTCCTAAAAGCCACCCCACTTCTCTCTAAGGAGAATGGCCCGGTCCTGTCCTAAGTCTACACAGGGGAGGTTTCATGTAATTTATGTAATGCAAAATTTTTAAAATCTTTGCCTTAATACTTTTTTATTTTGTTTTATTTTGAATGATCAGCCTTCGTGGCCCCCCTCTTTTGTCCCCCAACTTGAGATGTATGAAGGCTTTTGTTCTCCCTGGGAGTGGATGTAGGCGGCCAGGGCTTACCTATACACTGACTTGAGACCAGTTGAATAAAAGTGCACGCCTTAAAAAAAAAATCGCCGGGTGCGGTGGCTCATGCCTGTAATCCCAGCACTTTGGGAGGCTGAGGCGAGTGGATCACCTGAGGTCAGGAGTTCAAGACCAGCCTGGCCAACACAGTGAAACCCCGTCTCTACAAAAAAAGAAAAAAAACCAACCCAGAATTAGCTGGGCATGATGGCGGGTGCCTGTAATCTCAGCTGCTCGGGAGGCTGAGGCGGAAGAATCGCTTGAACCCGGGAGGCGGAGGTTGCAGTGCGCCAAGATCGTGCCATCGCACTTCAGCCTGGGGGACAGAGCAAGACTCTGTCATTAAAAAAAAAAATCAGCTTGTTGAATTGTAGCATTTGATTATATATGTGCAAAATATTTAAGTTTTAAAGCACAATGATTTTGAATATTCCAAACTCACCCAGCAGTCAACAACTGCAGCATTAACAACACTGCTCAGGGACCACTCTCTTGTAGTCCTTTCCTGCTATGCCACTCCCATCACTCTGGGGTGGCCTGAATTTTGTGTTTGATTTTTACTTTGTAAAAAATAGTTTTCTCAGGCATGCACATATTTTAACACAATATGTTTACTTTAGCGTACTTTTGACCTTATTAAAAATAGTATCACTTTATGTAGTTTTCTGGGACTTTGATTTTTCACCCAACAGTATTTCCCAGTTGATACATACTATTTTGTAAGCTATTGTAATGTTCATTCATTTTCTTTGCTGTATAATATTCTACTTTGTGAATATACACCTCTTTTTATTCTACTGCCAGTGAACATTTTCTTTCTTTCTTTTTTTAAAAAATAAATATTGCTGCTATGAACACATTCCATACATGGTACCTGGTCTACACGTGTAAAAGTTTCTTGAAGGTATTTACGTAGGAATGGAAATGCTGGCTCATAGAGTGTTTAACTTTACCAAATACTGTTGAATTGCTTTTCTAAGAGTTTGTATCACTTTATATTCCTTTAGCACTGCGTATCATTTTTGTTTTTTTTGAGACAGGGTCTTGCCGTGTCAACCAGGCTGGAGTACAATGGTGCGATCTTGGCTCACTGTAACCTCAGATTCCTGGGCTCAAGTGGTCCTCCCACCTCAGCCTCCTGAGTAGCAGGGACCACAAGCTTGCACCATCATACTGGACTAATTTTTATATTTTTTATCAAGACGGTGTTTCGCCATGGTGCCCAGGCTTATCTCAAACTCCTGGGCTCGAGTGACCGCCTGTCTCGGCCTTCCAAAGTATTAGGATTATAGGCGTGTGCTACTGTGCCCAGCTTATAATCATTATTAAGACAACTTTATTGAGCTATAATTTATATAATACAAAATTCACCCATTTTAAGTGTATACGTCAGTGATTTTCATGCAGCCATCACCAGTCTAGTTGCAGAACATTTCCAACAGCTTTAAAAACTTCTTCATGCTGATCCAGTCTTCACACTTAATGTATTACTACTTGATGTTATTCCTGTGCCTGTAAAATATGTCATGTGAATTTGCACCTCTCTGATTAAAAATGGCTTAGAATATCTTTTCATGTCTTTATTGGCCATTCATATTCCTGTCTTTATGAACTGTCCTCTATTTTCCTATTAGATTGTTCGGCTTTTTTTTATTTGGAATTCTTTGTTTATTCTGGATACCAAAACTATGCCAGTTACATTTGTTGAATTATTTGCTCCAGTTGTGGCCTTTCTTTTCACTATTTTGTTTGTCTTATTTACAGTATCTTTTAATGAACAAATGTTTTAATTTTAATTTTAATAGATTTTTACTTAATTATTTAGTTTTTTTTATTTCTCATTGTTCCTGGACTGATTAGATTCTGTCTTAGAATGTTGGGTATTCTATCCTCAGTGTTGCTTAACTTACCTTTCAGACTTTCAATCTCATTGTATTTCTGTACTGTACTATGTTAATGTCCTAAATATTATCTGCTGGTTAACTACTTTTCTTGCTTGTTAATACTTGTTAACTGCTTCTCTTATTTAACTCTTTCACTGAGTTTTTAGTTTAATGATGATGTATTTCTTTTCGAGTTCACCTCTCCCTTCAGGTTGGACTGGACATTCCAAATAGTTTATTTTTCTTTTCTTGTCTTAGTGATTCCATTTTTTATTTCTTTAAACATTTCTTATTCTTTGACGACAGAATAAGACAATTCAGTATTGGTGGTCCTACCTGAGGGGCTGTTCTGAACAATTTGTTCGTTATTTCTGCTATCTCTCTGCGGTGTTGGCTTTTTTCCCTGGTACGCACAGTGATCTTTGTTTGTATGCTTAGACTTGATCTTAATTTGCGGAATAATTCTGGATCTAAATGTATGATTCTTTTCTCCCAAGAGGATTGCGGTTATTTCTGCCTGGAACCAGGAAACTCACACTCTCAGTAGTCTAGACTCAAGGTGGGAGTCTCAAGCTCTCTGCAGTCTTTTATTTGACTGGACGTTTTCCCCCTTTTTTCTCTGTCCTTTTTGCACTCATATTTGCCTTTATCTTTTTTTGTGACACTTTCACTGCAGAATTATTTTGTTTCTTTCAAAACTTGCTATATGATGGTTATTGTTGAGAATTCTAGAACACAAAGCACTGCTGTAAAATCGTAGGTATTTGATGTATAAAAATGCAAAAGGGAAAATAGTTTCATTTAAAAATACAGATTTAGGGAATGTAAAACATTTATAGAAAAGAAGCAGCAAAAAAGCTATCATGTCAAACATTGTAATTAACTATAAGCAAAATGTACTCCATATGAGCCTAATCTTACTGTGTAAAGATCCAGGGAAATCCTCAGTCTATTTTAAAGTGTAGACCACAGCTTTCAATTTAGGTATTAGAAGGCTGTTTTCTTTTATGGAGAAAAGACTACACATTATGGTGTGAAATAGACTGAATTTTGAAATCTTTAAAGAACTAACCAAATTTTATTTTTTTCTCCATGCATGTTACCTTTGAAACTTCAAGGGCTTGTTCCAGCTGTATGAATTTGTGGCAGTATTTTATATTAGCCTAGCTTTAAGTTGCCAGCACAGTAGTAGAGTTTGGTGGATGGTCTTTTCTTTAAAGACACAGTCTTCTAGTCTGGGCTTGGATAAGAGTCCCAAAACGGGATAATACAAGTCAAATGAAGAAAGGCATAAATTTGTCTGTTGTTTTCCCTTTGACACAGGGTCTCATTTTGTTACCCAGGCTAGAGTGCGGTAGCACCATCATTGTTCCCTGCAGCCGTGACCTCCTGGGCTCAAACCATTCCCCCACCTCAGCTTCCCTAGTAGCTGGGACTATAGGCATGTGCCACTACGCCTGGCTATATTTTTTTTTTTGGACAATTTTTTTTTTTTTTTCTGGTAGAGATAGGGTCCCACTATGTTACCCAGGCTGGTTTTGAACTCTTGGGCTCACCCCGTCTCTACTAAAAATACAAAAAATTAGCCGGGTGTGGTGGTGGGCACTTGTAGTCCCAGCTACTTGGGAGGCTGAGGCAGGAGAATGGCATGAACCTGGGAGGCGGAGCTTGCAGTGAGCTGAGATCACGCCACTGCACTCCAGCCTGGGTGACAGAGCGAGACTCCATCTCAGAACAACAACAATAACAACAACAACAACAACAAAGACTCTCAGGCTCAAGCAGTCCTCCTGCCTTGGCCTCCCAAAATGATACGGGTTTACAGGCGTGAGCCACCACGCCTGGCCAAATTTGTCTTTTTAAAATTCTTAAAAATGAGTATTTTTTATTTAAAAATTTTAAGTGTTTTTACACTTAAAAATTAAGAAATGGCTGGGTGCGGTGGCTCACGCCTGTAATCCCAGCACTTTGGAAGGCCGAGGCGGGCGGATCATGAGGTCAGGAGATTGAGACCATCCTGGCTAACATGGTGAAACCCTGTCTCTACTAAAAATACAGAAAATTAGCCGGGCGTGGTGGCAGGCGCCTGTAGTCCCAGCTAGTTGGGAGGCTGAGGCAGGAGAATGACGTGAACCCGGGAGGCAGAGCTTTCAGTGAGCCGAGATGGCGCCACTGCACTCCAGCCTGGGCAACAGAGCGAGACTCTGTCTCAAAAAAAAAAAAAAAAAGAAAAAATTAAGAAATGTGGCCAGGCACGGTGGCTTGTGCCTATAATCTAAGCACTTTGGGAGGCCGAGGCAGGAGGATCACTTGAGGTCAGGAGATCAGCCTGGCCAACATGGTGAAACCCTGTCTCTACTAAAACAAACAGAAATTAGCTGGGTATGGTGGCATGTGCCTATAATCCCAGCTACTCAGGAGGCTGAGGGCAGGAGAATTGCTTGAACCCGGGAGGTGGAGGTTGCAGTGAGCAGAGATCGTGCCATTGCACTCCAGCCTGGCTGACAGAGTGAGACTCCATCCCTCCCCTCCCCGCTAAAAAATGGAAAAAAAAAAAAAAAAAAAAAAGCTGCACAGTAATGTGTTAATGAGAAATGCCGTGTCACAATGCTGAAATATAAAAATGAGACCAATACCAGTATTTATGAAGGGATTATTTACAAAGAGTTATGATGTACTGGACAGACAATACATTTGCTGTTGAGGAGACTAACTGCTCTGTTCTAGTTTCCTTTTTTTTTTTTTGACGGGGTCTGTCTCTGTCACCCAGGCTGGAGTGTACTGGCACAGTTATAGCTCACCACAGCCTTGACCTCCCAGGCTTAGGTGCTCTTCCCACCTCAGCCTCCTGAGTAGCTAGGACTACAGGCGTGTGCCACCATGCCCACCTGATTATTGTATATTTTATAGAAATGGGGTTTTGCTATGTTGTCTTGGCTGGTCTTGATCTGCTGGGCTCAAGTGATCTGCCTGCCTTGGCCTCCTGAAATGCTAGGATTACAGGCATGAGCCACTGCACTTTGGCCTGTGTT
This sequence comes from Chlorocebus sabaeus, assembly GCF_047675955.1. Classification (NCBI taxonomy): domain Eukaryota; kingdom Metazoa; phylum Chordata; class Mammalia; order Primates; family Cercopithecidae; genus Chlorocebus; species Chlorocebus sabaeus. The sequence goes on from NC_132915.1 coordinate 36,116,862, forward strand.
CTAATTTTCTCTTTTTCTTTCTTTCTTTCTTTTTTTTTTTTTTTGAGACAGAGTCTTGCTTTGTCACTCAGGCTGGAGTGCAGTGACTCAATCTTGGCTCACTGCACCCTCTGCCTCCTGGGTTCAAGTGATTCTCCTGCCTCAGCCTCCCTAGTAGCTGGAACGACAGGCGTCTGCCACCATGCCTGGCTAATTTTTGTATTTTTAGTAGAGACAGGGTTTCACCATATTGGCCAGGCTGGTCTCAAACTCCTGACGTTGTGATCTGCACCCCCCCCCCCCCCTTCGGCCTCCCAAAGCGCTGGGGTTACAGGCATGAGTCACCGTGTCCAGCCCTTGGTTCTAATTTTCAAACAAGGAGTCCTGTAAGTTACTGACTGGGCACCTTCCTTTCATCTGTAAAATGAGATGGTGTTTTGCTTTTGTTTTCCTAGCATGATGGTTATCCCACCTCTTGTTTCTTTCCAGTTATTCTGTGTGAGATGGTGGAGCATGCCATGTTGTTAGGTAGAAGACATGTCCCCAGCTCTACAGTTAGCAAGCTTTGAGATAGGTAATTTAATTGGGTGCTAGCTATGTCAGCCCTTGGAAAGACCAAGAGCACATCTAAATGTAACTTGGTGATGGGCATTTTTGTAGTGGAAGAAAGACTGTAGTCCTGTTCATTTGTATATTCTTTTTGATGACTTCATTTGAGTTACGGGGTAGACCTGGAAACTTGGGAATCTTTAACAGGTTCTTTCAGTATTTTCTCAGATTCTTACAGAATCCAGGTAGCAGATCTTCTTTTTTTAATAATTGGATTTTCTAATGAAGTGGTAGTTCCCCCTGTGAATTCTTGCATTTCAAAAATTTTTGTTGGTCGTTATTGGCCCGGTTTGGAGTTGGCTCTGTGGCACTCAGACTCAAGAGAAAGATGGGGGCTCTTAGCTTTGTTTGGAAATCAGCCCTATGAGGATAATATTGAAGGTGCTGAGGGTGACAGCAGGAAATGGGAAGGATGTTGTTGAGGGTGGAATATAGAGTGATAACTGTGAAGATGTGGAAAGACTTAAGAGAGTGACAGGTTAGTGGTTTTAACCTAATTTTGGGGAACAAGATTCATATAGACTTTTTCTCTTCTATTATATGGAAAGTACCATACAAATATTACTAATAATCATTTATATCAGTTTATCAATTTTTCTGTAGCCAACTATGCTTTTATGTACAAAAAGGAGAAAGCAGCCCCTAAAATATGCCAGAGTGAAGAACACACGTTTTGTGAGCTCGGTTGGAAGTGTTTCCGTAGTCATCCAGGGCTTCTTTCACAGTCTCCGTGTTGATATTATAGCAGTTTCTCAAGTTTATGGGCAAGTGACTATAGCTATTCCACTTGGTGGACAAAGCAGAATGCATTATCAGGCCATCTTTGGTGCACTTCACAGAATTGTCACCTGTGCCTGGCGAATGGCTAAGTTCTAGCAGACCCTCCCTGCCATTCTGCTGCCTCACAGAGACTCCTCTTTTTTTTTTTTTTTTTTTTTTTTTTGAGACGGAGTCTCACTCTGTAGCCCAGGCTGGAGTGCAGTGGCCGGATCTCAGCTCACTGCAAGCTCCGCCTCCCGGGTTCACGCCATTCTCCGGCCTCAGCCTCCCGAGTAGCTGGGACTACAGGCGCCCGCCACCTCGCCCGGCTAGTTTTTTGTATTTCTTAGTAGAGACGGGGTTTCACCGTGTTAGCCAGGATGGTCTCGATCTCCTGACCTCGTGATCCACCTGTCTCGGCCTCCCATAGTGCTGGGATTACAGGCTTGAGCCACCGCGCCCGGCCCGAGACTCCTCTTAAGAAGTTATACAGTTTTGTTCAGGACTGTGCTAGATCCCACTTATCCTGGTGCTGGTTATTCAGTTTTCATGATTGCTCAGGCTTTGTATTTTGCCTTTTTTCTTTGTCCATTTGCATATTGGTTATGGAACAGAGAGATAAAACGTGCATAGAGTGGATTCCTGTTAGGTTCCTGCCACTTGTACAGTCTCGCTCCAGTTACTGGACACGTTTATGGAGTAACTGATACAGCTGTTTAGTATTGGACAAATATGTGATTCACTTTAAAGTAGTAAGCTCAAAACCACTAACTTCATATTTATAGCCTGTCTCCAAAACTCCTCCTTCCTTTATTCTTTTAAAATTGCTGTAATAAGTATGGACTCTTTAATGCCTGCTACATTTTTTGCAGATTTGGCCACAGATTTACTTGCTTTTATCCACATTTCTTTTTTTCTTTTTTTTTTTGAGACGGAGTCTCGCTCTGTCATCCAGGCTGTAATGCAGTACCATGTGATCTCGACTCACTGCAGTCTCCGCCTTCTGGGTTCAAGTGATTCTCTTGTCTCAGTCTCCTGAATAGCTAGGATTGTAGGCCCACACCACCGTACCTGGCTAATTTTTTTTTAATTTTTAGTAGAGATGGAGTTTCACCATGTTGACCAGGGTAGTCTAGAACTGACCCCAAGTGATCCATCCACCTTGGGCTCCCAAAGTGCTGGGATTACAGACGTGAGCTACTGCGCCCGGCCTGATCCACATGTTTTTAAAAGTTTGGTTAATGTCACATAAAATTGGGATTTTGGGCTTAAAAAAAATTAGAAAATCTGGCAGCATTCCCAGTGACTGAGTAATGGCTGTCTCCTTTAGACAGGATAGTGTGTTGTCTCCAAATACACATCACCCCCCATACCCACTATTTTTGATATACACCTGGCTGCCTTCACTAATTGCTGTTACCTGCCTGGCTCTTTGGGCACCTGAGTTTGTAATTCCTGCTTTATTACTGAGCTCTCCACTTCCTGCTGTGCTCTTGTACTCTTTGTTTTTTGTTTTCTTTTTTCTGAGACAGAGTCTTGCTCTGTCGGCCAGGCTGCAGTGTAGTGGTACAGTCTTGGCTTACTATAACTTCCGCCTCCTGGGTTCAAGTGATTCTTGTGCCTCAGCCTCCCGAGTAGCTGGGATTACAGGCGTGTGCCACCATGCCTGGCTAATTTTTGTATTTTTATAGAGATGGGGTTTTACCATATTGCCCAGACTGGTCTTGAACTCCTGACCTCAGGTGATCCTCCCATCTCTGCCTCCCAAAGTGCTGGGATTATAGGCATGAGCCACTGTGCCCGGCCTCCTGCTGTGCTCTTTGGAGCAGGATACTGACTGCCCTCTTTGAGGTGGAATGGGCTGTGAATCCGTTGAGATGCCCCTCAAAAAAGCTGTGGTCTGAACCGTCTCCCTATCTTTTAAAATGAAAATGTTAGGCTGTTGTGGGTAGGGGAACCGTCGTGGGGAAGGATGGTGTGTGAAAAATGTGAAAAGAAACTTGGTACTGTTACCACTCCAGATACATGGAAAGGTGGCGCTAGGAATACCACAGAAAGTGGTGGGAGAAAGCTGAATGAAAAGAAAGCTTTGACTTCAAAAAAAGCAAGATTTGATCCATATGGAAAGAATAAGTTCTCCACTTGCAGAATTTGTAAAAGTTCTGTGCACCAACCAGGTTCTCATTACTGCCAGGGCTGTGCTTACAAAAAAGGCATCTGTGCGACGTGTGGAAAAGAGGTTTTGGATACCAAAAAAAACTACAGGCAAACATCTGTCTGGATGTATTGATGGAATTTCTGGCTTTCTAAATGGTTTTACTTTCTACCTTGAATTTTCAAGGCATAGATGTCAATTTACAGAATAACGTGTTTTAAGACAATTAAGTTTAAACCAGAGAATTTGATTGTTACTCATTTTGCTCTCATGTTCTAAACAGCAACAGTATAACTAGTCTTTTGCCGTAAATGGTTATTTTCTTTACAGGCATTTTATTGAACTAAGTGGCAAATTCCATGAAATTATTTCTCAGTTCTGTATGCACTTTTATTTAATATTATTCATATAATTCTCCCCCCCCCCCTTTATTTATAGATACTGCAAAAGTGAGAAGGAGATAATAGATAACTTTGCTCTGAATTTGGCATCCTGAGTTAACAGTTCTCCCCTCACTCCTTTACTGGTGTCACAGTTATTAGAATCAACAGCCTCTTAACTAATTGCAGTTTCATAGGATATATAAATGTTTCAAGCCATTATTGCTGAATGGTTCTTGAGTTATTAACCTAGACCCAAATCAAAGACCAGTTGGATTTATGATTTTTTTTTTTGTTCTTGCAGCCAAAGTGCCAGTTCCGTTAATATGTGACCAAGAACACAAGGTCCAAATAAATACACTGAATTTTAGGAAAAAAACCCCGAAAATTTTAGTTAAGCAATTTTTCAAAATGTTTTTACTTGTGTTTTGCAACCCTGTCTTTACAGCTGTCCTATAAGGTAGGCATGTGTGGATTTATGTCCTGTTGGGACGCCTTAGGGCTTTTTCTACTTCTGCTAGGAAGGATGTATTTTCTTGAAAACAGTTTCAGTGAAAGACTGGACTTTTCCTGTGGTCCTTTCAAGGTAGCCACAGTCCTCTTGTGGCCCAGTTTGCAGCATCGAACCCTGGGCACAGCTTTGCCATGAAAGGCCATTGAGAAACCATCAGATCCTATAATTGGTTAGTGGTGGAGCCACCATTTGGTTGGAGAACTTTTGATTCCAGTGCAGCATGGTGCTATTCTGATACTGGGTTACTCTTTCAGATTGAAATTCTTCATTCCATTTTACTATTTGCTGGGTGAGTGCAGTAGTGACACGGTTGTCAAAAGTTTACTAATAATCTATTTTTTGTCTTAAAAAACCACTTTTTGTAGTATTTGATGAACATGCCATCTTTTTCTTTTTGAGACATCTTACTCTGTTGCCTAGGCTGGAGTGCAGGGTCACAATCGTGGCTCACTGCAGCCTCAACTCCCTCCTCAGCCACCTCCTGAGTAGCTGGGGCCTGTGGCATGTGTCACCACACCCGGCTACTTTTTAAAATGTTTGGTAGAGATGAGGTCTCTCTCTGTATTGCCCAGGATGGTCTCAAACTCTTGGGCTCAAGTGATCCTCCTGCCTCAGCCTCCCAAAGTGCTGGTATTACGGGCATAAACCATCATTTTTACATGCTTTAAAAAAAGCTTATTCTCTGTTTTTCAGTACATTCTATAGTTTTATAAAGTTTGAGTCTTCTCTTTTGTCTTCCTAGTTTTAATCCTTTAGATTATCTTCATTTACAAATATCTTTTGTTGCTTTAATTACTTGTAATTTACACTGTCTCTTTTTATTTTTAGGTGACATAATCAAATTAAATATGTGTATTTTGACAATAAATGTGACCATACTCCAGCCACCCCTTCACACACCCCGGGTTCTGAAATGCATCTCTGATGTGGTCACAGTAATTTTTTGTTTTACTGACTTGCATTTGCACTACAATGTTTAGGGAGCCGCCTATCATAATGCTTCCTTTAATATGTTGTCCCACACAGCACTGTTTTACATGATGTAAATGTGTTATACAAACAAGCTTCCATGGTCAAATGATTTTTGGGAAATGCAGAGTTAAGCAGAGTTACACAGGTTTCCTTATGGGTGTCTTTGTGGGGGGTCTGTCAGCACTGTGACTGAGAGCTGGAGTCAAAGAGGACAAACTTTTTTGGTCTCGGCGTCTGATAGGACTGATATTTCTTTTTTTTTTTTGACATGGAGTCTTGCTTTGTTGCCCAGGCTGAAGTGCAGTGGCATGATCTCTGCTCACCACAACCTCCGCCTCCCAGGTTCAAGTGATTCTACTGCCTCAGCCTCCTGAGTAGCTGGATTACAGGTGCGCACCACCACGCCGGGCTAATTTTTGTATTTTTAGTAGAGATGGGGTTTCACCATGTTGGTCAGGCTGGTCTTGAACTCTCGACCTCAGGTGATCCGCCTGCCTCGGCCTCCCAAAGTGCTGGGATTACAGGCATGAGCCACCGCGCCCAATCTAGGACCCATATTTCTAATGTTGCAGTGGAAATATTTTGGGAAAAATTGAGCTACTGTGATTTTTGCATTATTACTTTGTGTAGGTGGAAATGGCTCATTGTTTCTCAAGGTTTCTAACATGGCATGTTGCTGCGTTGTTCCCTTTAGTTTTGCAATAACTGAGTGCAGTCACTGGAGAGAGTCCAGGATGGCCTGGTTGAGACATTGAAGATTTAGGAATGCATTGATTGATTGATTGATTGAGACAGGATCTTTCTCTGTCACCCAGGCAGGAATGCAGTGGCGCAATTACTGGCTCACTCCAGCCTCAACCTCCTGGGTTCAATTGATCCTTCTTCCTCAGCCTTGGCTAATTTTAAAATTTTTTGTAGAGACAGGGTCTCACTATGTTGCCCATGGTGGTCTAGAACTCCTGGCTCAAGTGATTCTCCTGCCTTGGCCTCTGAAAGTGTTGGGATTACAGGCATGAGCCACTGTGCCTGGCCAAGGAATGCTTTTAAACTGCTGTCTGATTCCTGATAGGAGGAAGATACTATCACTGATTGAAAGGGAATATCCCTGATAAAGTTCTCAGTTACACCTATGTGCACAAATCATGGTCCAATTGTGAGTTGTTTTAGAAAACAGATGCAGGGTACGTAAAGGAGTGGGGCAGGGCAGGCTCCAACTGCGTAACTGGCGTGAAAGGAACAAGGGGCCAGGGGACGTGAACTCCTAGGCCTAGGACTCCAGTCAGCCCACTGGAAGTCAGGTGAGTTATGAATATTGCTCATGTGCCTGCTGAACATGTGTGGGAGAGTTTCATTCGAGGGAGACAGAATCCAGGAGGAGACTTTTGTCTGTGAACTTGGGCTGGTGTGCAGCCTTTCTCCTGAAGCCTGATGGAATTAAGCTTTGAACAATTCGGCAGATTCTCACTTGTCATTGTGGGGCTTGTTTGTAGCTGGGGTGTGGAGACTGCTTTTATGCTAAATCATTCCTGTCACGCGCTCTCAAGTGAAGCAGTCTACAGTATAAGCCTTGCTGACATTTGTGTAGAGTGGCTCTGCCCCTGGTGAGAAGAGTGCAGCAGCTTCACGTGTTTGCTGCTCCTGAACCTTTGATCTTTGTTGACAGTGATGCTGGGAGAAGAGGATGATATGTCGTATTTCAAAAGGATCAGAACTAAAGCATAAACCTTTAAAAAGGAAGGTCCAGGAGTCAGATAGATTTAGGTTAATCACTACCACCTACTTCTAGCTAGGAGAATTAATATTTTCATTTGTTCATTTGGGAATAACATTACCCATTTTATAGGATTGTTTAGAATAAATGTAGCATACAAGTGTGTATAGTGTAATGAGGTAGCATATGGTATAACACTTCGCCTTAATGATAACTAGGTGTGTTTTTGGTCTAAGTATATGAGACAGACCTGGTGCTCTTCAGAAGAGCCTTTGTGGAGCCTGTTTTTGGAGTCAGCTAACTAGTTTAATAGTAGAGAACAAAAATTGGTGAAAGAATTTTGAAGCAATAAGATTTATCTCTCTTTGTTGGTTATTCTTAATATTTGTACAACTGCTGAATTGAAATTATGAGACTTTTTATTTTAGCAAAAGAAATTACTTTTCAGCAACTTTGCCTTGCTGAGAAGAAACTGCTGCAAATATGCTATTTGTCCATTAACGGGGAGAACTTCAGTAGTGAACTTAAACACATTTTATTAAATATCACTTCTGATATGCTTGACTTGTTTTTGGGAGACTTTCCAGTAAGATTTGCTAGAGAATAGTGGTGATATTTATTATATCAGTTCTAAGAATTAAATTTTATTTTATAAAAGTTTATTTTCATTTAGCTTATTTACTGCTCCGAGCAACTCTAGGAGGGTGCAGGAACCCTTGTGTTTCCATGAAGAAAGACTTGATGCTCAGAAAAGCTCTGTGACTTTCTCCTCAGTGACCTGCAGAGCTGGGGTTATAATCTAGGTCTTTTTGTCCAGCACTATTTGATCTCTACACTCTTCCCCTTATACCATGGGTCTAGGATGTCAAGGGATTCAACCTTGGTTATTTTTAAAAGATAGTGGCAGTCAGAAATAAAACTTAGATGTCTCTGTGTGTAGAACTTTTAGAGAAATAGTTTGTGTCTAAATTTGCAAGCTCATTCAGTTTAAAAATGGTTCCTATAATATGGTGCTCATTTATTACTTCAGATTCATTGCTTCAGTAATGACTTTTAAATAGAACTCTATTATTAGGGTGATTGGACTGAAGTCTGATTGGACTAGAGTTAAAAGATTGCATCACTATAAATAGAGTGAGATAAAATATTTTACATAATGTGATTGAAGTTTTATGAGGTCTCAAAAGTTGGAACCTAGGATCTTCTCTAAACGGATACTTTGACCAGTTTCAAATAACAAGCTTCTCAGCGTGCGGCTTAAGTTGTAGACAGAGTGGCTACTTAAGATAATTTGGGAATTAAATTATGTCCTTTGGCATGTTCAATTATGTTACCTGAGTCAGAGTTTCATTAGCTGCTTCATCAATAGTTTTTTAACCCCAAAGCTTTAGAAAGTAAGATTAGCACACTAATTAGAAAATCATTTAAAGACCAAAATGAAAATAGAACAACTCTAAAAGCTTTTAGTGTATTCAGGAAATGTTAGAAGTGGTCGTATGTGAAGCCATTGGTATAGTTGTTGGAGAGGACAACCTTTGGTAGACATAGATGAATTTAATACCCTTCTTTTAGTTTTTATTTTTAAAATAGACATGGGGTCTCGCCATGTTGCCCAGGCTGGTCTTGAGCTCCTAGGCTCAAGTGATCTGCTTTCCTCAGCCTCCCAAAGTGCTGGAATTACAGGCATGAGCCACTGTACCCGGCCAATGCCCTTCTCTAATAGTGCATTAGCACGAAAAGGTTGGAATGGCTTTAAAGGCATTTCAGTTTCCCCGTGATTACATAGGAATGTGCCTAGTCTCTGTTATTTAGAATTTGATAAAAATATATGGGAGAAATGTATAGTTTGTAAAAACTTCTAAGCAGTTGTGAACTGTAGTGAATTCATAAGTGATTGGCTGGGTGCAGTGGCTCACGCTTGTAATCCCAGCACTTTGGGAGGCCGAGGCGGGTGGGTCACTTGAGGCCAGGAGTTCAACACCAGCCTAGGCAACATGGTGAAACTCCTGTCTCTACTAAAAATATAAAACATTAGCTGGGTGTGGTGGCCTGCACCTGTAGTTCCAGCTGTGTGGGAGGCTGAGGCATGAGAATTGGTCAAACCTGGGAGGTAGAGGTTGCAGTGAGCCAAGATTGCACCACTGCACTCCAGCCTGGGCGACAGAGTGAGACTCTGTCTCGGGGGAGGAAAAAAGATTGTTAAGTTCTAATCAAACCAGAATCTTTTCCTATCACCTTAACTCTTATAGTAGTGACTCTAACCTTCCCTTGCTCTGCCATCACCATCTGTATTGGGTTACTGTTATAAAACTACATTATTCCAGCAATTTTACCAAAGTTTGGATAAGTATTTTTAGTAGGCATTATGTGTTTAAATTTTTCCACTAACGTAAGAGGTTAATATTTAGTTGAAGCATTAGTAGAAGCACAGTGATCAGTGGATACTGCCAAAAGTTTTCCCAATAATTAGAGTGGAATTTTGAGGAAACAGTGTATTACATGCTAAGATTGAATGGATGGGGATGGGAGAAGGATAACAGAAGACATATTTTGCTATTGGTTTCTTGATGTGATATGTGATGGTGAATATTACCTCTAAACTAATGTGCAAAAAAAATCTCAAGAAAACCCAAATCTAAAAACCCCCAAAACAAAAAAGTGTGCCAAAGAGGGAAAGCCCATGCCAGATCATCTGCTTTGAATCAATAATTTTTTGCTGACAGCCAACTGGGGAGTGGGGCTGTAACTTTCATTTCCAATTGGTATCAGGAAGCTATTTGTTATAAATTTCTACCAAATAGTTATATGGAACCCCATTATGCTGGTAGTAATCTTTGACTAATAATAATGGATATATGTATGTGGCTCTTGAATAGGGATTGTTTTATTTTTCAATTTTCAGTGAATTAGAATATACAGTGTAATAATTTTGGTGGATAGTGGTTTGATTAGTAAATGCTATCTTTCATGGTTTGGTAAGATTTGATTTTTCTCTCTTTTTTTCTCTGTCATTCCAGGGTGTGGATGAATGGAACATAGCTCGCCTGAATACAGTCTTGGATGTGGTTGAAGAAGAGTGTGGCATTTCTATTGAGGGTGTAAATACCCCGTATCTATATTTTGGCATGTGGAAGACCACGTTCGCATGGCACACCGAGGACATGGACCTCTATAGCATTAATTATCTCCACTTTGGAGAGCCCAAGTCTTGGCAAGTTACTCGTTTAATATTCATTTGCTTTGGAGTTTTGAAATTTGGGCATGAGGCACATATTGAAGAGGATTTTGTTCTTTGATTTGGTGGATTCAGATTTATGTGAGCTGTAAGGAAGTTTTTGACCGTAATAATTAATTGTCTTCTATTCTGTCTGGGATTGTGCTTGGGAACCATAAACCCCGTGGTAATTTGTACAGTCATGCACTGTATAACAACGTTTAGATCAATGATGGACCGCATATACAGTGGTCATCCTGAGTTTACAGTGCAATTGGAAAACTCCTTTTCCATGTTTAGATATGTTTAGCTACATAAATACTTTGTAGATAAGTACTTCGTGTTAAAATTGCCTACAATATTTAGTACAGTACAGATTTGTATCCTAGAAGCAATAAGCTATGCCATATAGCCTAGGTCTGTAGTAGATCCACCATCTAGATTTGTGTAAGTCCACTCCATGATGTTCACACAATGGCGAAATTGCCTTACAACATATTTCTCAGAAAGTATCTCTGTTATTAAGTGATACATGACTGTATATGTAAAGTTGCCTGTAGTCCATTTTGTGAGCTATGAGTTGGTAGATAATTTAGGCTCCAAGAATTTGTTAGGCGTCTTTACTTCTTTGAGCATTTGTTGGATTATGTATGTGGGAGGTAGTTAGAAGTGAAGAGTTGACTTCCTCGGTGTAGTTTCAAATAGTCTTCATGATCTTCTAGTTCATTCTCCTCTAATTATTTTTATTTTATTTTAATTTTTTTTGAGGTGAAGTCTTGCTCTGTTGCCCAGGCTGGAGTGCAATGGTGCCATCTCGGCTCACTGCAACCTCCGCTTCCCGGTTCAAGCAATTATCCTGCCTTAGCCACCTGAGTAGCTGGGATTACAGGCCCAGCTAATTTTTTGTATTTCGGTAGAGACAGGGTTTCCCTGTGTTGCCCAGGCTGGTCTTGAACTCCTGAGCTCGGGCAGTCTGCCCACCTTGGCCTCTCAAAGTGGTAGGATTACAGGCATGAGCTGCCATACCCAGTGAATTTTTTTAATTTTTAATTTCTATTTATTTATTTTTTCAAGAAGGGTCTCACTCTGTTGCCCAGGCTCGAGTGCGGTGGTGCAATCTCAGCTCACTGCAACCTCTGCCTCCCGGATTCAAGTGATTCTCCTGCCTCAGCCTTCCGAGTAACTGGGATTACAGGTGTGTACCACCACGCCTGACTGATTTTTGTATTTTTAGTAGAGATGGAGTTTCACCACGTTGGCCAGGCTTGTCTCAAACTCCTGACCTCAGATGAACTCCCGTCTCACCTTTCCAAAGTGCTGGGATTACAGGCGTGAATCATCTGCACTTAACACACGGGGCCTGGCTATAGGATCGATGCCCCGTAAAGAATTCTTGTATTGAATCAGGAGAGTGTTAAATTATTTTGGATCAATCTGTTTAAGGGCAGGCAAGGAAACATTTAATAAAAAAGATTCTTGTCTAGGCCAGGTGCGGTTGCTCATACCTATAATCCCAGCTCTTTGGGGGGCCAAGCTAGGCGGATCATTTGAGCCCAGGAGTTCAAGACCAGCCTGGGCAACATGGCAAAACTCTTTCTACAAACAAGAATACAAAAATTAGCCGGTCATAGTGACTCATGCCTGTAGCCCCAGCTGCTCGGAAGGCTGAGGTGAGAGGATCACCTGAACCCGGGGAGGTCAAGGCTGCAGTGAGCTGAGGTGGTGCCGCTGCATTCCAGCCTGGACAACAGAGGGAGACACTGTCTTAAAAAAAAAAAGAAAAGGTCTAAAAGATAACTATTAAGAGTACTAAGTTTCCTGAGTTGCTATACATAGATATATACGGCTCCAGGTGGAAGCTCTGAGACATACATTTCTAGCTACCGTGTGTGGCAGGTTTGCGGAGTAAGTGTTCGTGAACACAGGTTTGTACTGAAGAGACTTCAAAGCAGCTGATGATTTATTTGAACACTTCTGGCTTGAAGGTTTAGGGGTAAAGTATCCTTAGAGTAAGCGGATAGAGAACTGCTTTGACAGTCAGTGGTAAAGTATTATTTTCTTGGAATGAATATGAACTTTGGAGCCAGAAGTCCTGTTTTAAAATCCAAATGTGTCACTTACTGGGAATGACTTAGGGCAGATCACTACTTTGCTTTCATCAGGAGTTTCTTTCACTGCCAAATGGAGGCATGATTTATTCTCTGTCTACTTAAAGGACATCTAGGAGGGTCCAGGTATATACTGTGTATAAAAGTGCTTTGTAAACTGTAAAGTATTATACAAATACTCATAATTACTATTATTTTAATAACCATGAAAATAATTTTTTTTTTAGTCATAGTAGTTGAAGTCTGAACTTCCCATAGTGTATGTATTTATAATAGAATAGGAGTTTCAGTGATTAAAAAAAAATGTGATTCTCCCTTCCAAGCCTCCTGTGTGAGTAAGGTTAACTGCTGGAAGATACAGAATTCAGATGGTACCTTGAGTCTTTCTTTCCCAGACTGGGTACAAACAAAATGAATAAGAAACTTTCAGATTTACTCTGTAGAGAATGAGGGAGATGAGGTGTAAGAGGATGTGTTTTAAGCTGTGAAAAGGTCTAAAATCAGGAAAGGTTTTCCTGAAGGTTTTTAGAAAATTAAGAATGGGTTGTAGCATTTTGGACATGGTTAAATTTCATTCAGTAAACTGAGATTTTGTTAAAATACTGTGTAGCAGTTAAGAAATATCCAATTATTCAGGATAGATACACGTTAGTTCAAGGCTTTCTCATTAGATATTTTGATCAGTGTTGTGTAGTACTTACAGCACAGGTTTTTGTGTCAGTCTTGAGTTTTGTGTTCTGGCATTCCTCTTTACTGAGCATGTGACCTTGGGCAATTATTAAATAACCTCCATGCTTCAATTTTTTCTCTTAAAATACTCAGATGGTTTTGGCACCCACCTCATAAGGCAATTGAGTGAATTAAGTAACATACTGTGTACAAAGCACATATCATAGCTGGAGATGTAACATAGTGCTCAATAGAGGCTAACATTTCATACATTCATTTAGCAAATATATATTGTATGTATACATGGCATGAAGTGTTTTAAACATGAACTTCTTTAATTTGTATTCATAAGTGTTCTTGGTTATAAGTGACAGCTGGGCGCAGTGGCTCACGCCTATAATCCCAGCACTTTGGGAGGCCGAGGTAGACAGATCATGAAGTCAGGAGTTCGAGACTAGCCTGGCCAACATGGTGAAACCCCATTTCTACTAAAAACACAAAAATTAGCTGGGCATGGTGGCGCATGCCTGTAGTTCCAGCTACTCGGGAGGCTGAGGCAGGAGAATCACTTGAACCCAGGAGGCGGAGGTTGCGGTGAGCCGAGATTGTGCCACTTCACTCCAGCCTGGGGACCAGAGCGAGACTCCATCTCAAAAAAAAAAAAAGGAAACCCAATTTAAGTATAATGGATTTTCTCCAGTGTTTGTAGTTGGGATAAACCAGAGGTGTGGCTCAGTCTAGGGAATCAGATGCTCCCGTTGGATGTCTGTCTCAGCCTTTCCCTTTATCTCTCCCTCCCTCCACTCTCTCCTACTCACCTTACCCTATCTCTTCCTGTCCTTTCTCCTCTCCATTCCTTGTTTCTCCCTTTGGGCTGGAGGAGAGAAGCTGCTTACTTATAACTAAGTACTTGATTATTGTTGAATTATGTAATTCAAGTCTTATTTTAAAAGAATGAGCAAGTTATATGGTGCCAACTTGATCTAAGCGTGTTTAATGTTGTACATCTCCATTAAAATGTGAGCTCTGGGAGTTGGGGAGCCCCAGTATTCATTCATTCATTGTGTGGTTTAAATTTTCTTTTTTATAGAGATGGGGAATTGCTGGGTTGCCCAGGCTGGCTGTGAACTTCTGGGTTCAAGTGATCGTCCCGTGTCTGCCTCCCAAAGTGCTGGGATTATAGGCATGAGCCACCGTGCCTGGCCCCACCAGTCCTTTAACTAGCATGTCTCTAGTGCCTGGCACAGCATTTGGCATGAGCCTGGCACTTGGTAGATACTCAGTAAACATCTGCTCAGTGAACAGTCTTACTGAAGGAACTCTTTATTTGAAGATCAAAAAACAAAAAAAAATCTAAGAACATTAGGGATTAGGCAGCTTGATAGTATTTAATGATACATTGAATTAACAGCCCATGGTAATAAGTCATACTGGTTAATTTTTCTGTTTAGTAACTTTAGACCTAGTAATATGTTCTAATTTCAAATGTTAAGACTTACTGGGTGGTGTAAAGCTGCATTATTTTGCTATTTTGTGTAGAAAAAATACTCTTAGAATTAACCATGGTTCATTTTGGTTTTAATTGCTTTTTCTAGAGAAATTTGTCCATTACATAAGAAAATACTTTTATAAATACTCTTTAAGTTGAAGTAATAAAATTAGCTGCATAGGTTATTGATTAGTTTTAGGCATGTCTCTGTGTGTGTGTGTGTGTCTGTGTGTGTGTGTGTGTGTGTGTATATGTGTGTGTTGAGACAGAGTCTCACTCTGTTTCCCAGGCTGAATGCAGTGTTGCGATCATGGCTCACTGCAGCCGCAACCTCCTGAGCTCAAGTGATTCTCCCATTTCATCCTCCCAAGTAGCTGGGACGACAGGTGTGTTCCACTATGCCAGGCCAATTTTTGTATTTTTGCAGAGATGGGATCTTCCTATGTTAACCAGGCTGGTTTTACACTCTAGGGCTCAATCAATCCTCTAGCCTTGGCCCCACAAAGTCCTGGGATTATAGGTGTGAGCCACCATGCCCGGCCATTGTATGTTTCAAAGATAGTGTTGTTACTTTGGGAGGCCAGCGCAGAAGGATTGCTCAAGCCCAGGGGTTCGAAACCAACCTGGTTAACATAGGGACACCCAGTATCTACCAAAAACAAAACAAAACAAAAACAAACCCCAAAACAGAAAAGATAATAAAATTTAAAAAGTGTTGGAAATATACCAAAAAGTATGGCATTAGCTTTGTACGTAGCTGCTAGCTGTATTTGTAAGAAGAATAGAATGCAGTGTTAACTGATAGTAAAATATTTATTGATCAAGTGGATCACATTTTATTTAGACCTGAGCATCTAGTTCCTGAGCCTCACTTGAATGTGAACACAACCACTCTAGCACACACCCACTTGCCTGCAGCCCCAAACATTGATCTCTGTGGGCCACTGCTCAGCACAGAATTCCCTAAAGGAACCATCCAGGATATCTAGTGTTTGTGAGTTGGAAAGTATCGCTCTTTTTTCCTGAAGTGATGAGATTTTACTAATTAGTTGATTGGTAACTGGATTGTTACCGATCAAGTTTAACGTTGGTACTTTGATGATGAAATTATGAACTGGAACTAATCCTAATAATGTCTGTCAACTTGCAAAGCAAATAGTTTTCCACAGTAGCCAACTGTACCTTTTTTTTTTTTTTAAGACAGGGTCTTGCTCTGTTGCTCAGATTGAAGTGCAGTGGCACCATCTTGGCTCACTGCAACCTCTGCCTCCCAGGTTCAAGCGATCCTCCCACCTCAGCCTCCTGAGTAACTAGGACCACAGGTGTGTGTCACCACATCTGGCTAAGTTTTTTTTTTTTTTTTTTTTTTTGTAGAGATAGTGTTTTGCTGTGTTGCCCAGGCTTGCCTGGAACTCCTGAGCTAAGGCAATCTATCCATGCAGTCATTCATAGCTTATTGTAGCCTCAAACTCCTAAGCTCAAGCAATCTTCCTGCCTTGGCTTCCCAGAGTACTGGATTACAAGTTTGAGCCACTGTGCCTGGCAGTAACCTGTTATGTTGATGGTAGATTTAAAGGAATGAATTGAAGAAACAGAAGACTCAGGGCAACATCTTACCCATTGTGAGACTCCCTTTTCTACCTGCTTTTGCTTATTTTGTTATTAGCAATGTTCCAGATTTACATATTAATTAATTACTGCTTAGTAAGGGCCTGTAAATTCCCCTTAGGATGCTTGTTGAATCTTTGTTGCTACTCTTTTAGTTACAACCACCACCACCACCACCACCACCACCACCACCACCACCACCTACAACATTGACATCCCTTCAAATGAGTTAAATCCATAACTTAGGGAAAAATCAGATCAGAATATTTACCCAAATTTCTTTACTGTGTACTTCATGGAAAGTAAGCATTAGTGCTGTTCACCTTGCAAATTACTGTGTTAGGGCTGGGCATGGTTGGGAGGCCTAGGTGGGTGGATCACTTGAGACCAGGAGGTCAAGACCAGCTTGGCCAACATAGTAAAACCCTCTGTCGACGAAATATGAAAAATTAGCCGGGTGTGGAGGTGTGCGCCTGTAATCCCAGCTACTCAAGAGGCTGAAGCGTGAGAATCGCTTGAACCTGGGAGGTGGAAGTTTCAGTGAGCCAAGATGGTGCCACTGCACTCCAGCCTGGGTGACAGAGTGATTCTGTCTCCCAAAAAAAGAAAAAAAAAATTACTGTGTTAGTAGTTAACAAGTTATTTTACTCAGCTTTATCATTTTTTTGGTATCTCTTTTTTTGTTTTCACAACTGCTTAATGTCATTGTTTAGACTAGAGTTTGTAGAAAATGCATGCTATTTAATTTTTTTTGCAAAAATTGTTATTTGCCTATAGTATATAGGAAAGTTGCTTTTTTCATGATTGCATTTCTAAAGCTAGGATTACAAATAGATTTATAAATGTTGTTACTCCAAATGTCTTCATTTTTTATAAGCTTGCTTTTTAGTTAATAGGGTTTGAACAAGGTTGTAAAGTGTGTTGTCTTTGGTGACTCCATTTCATTTGGTGAAGTCCTTTGATGTTTGCCAGGAACTATACTAATCACTGTTAGAAGTCATCTCTGGTGGCCGGGCACGGTGGCTCACGCCTGTAATCCCAGCACTTTGGGAGGCCAAGGCGGGCAGATTACGAGGTCAAGAGATGGAGATCATCCTGGCCAACATGGGGAAACCCTGTCTCCACTGAAATACAAACATTAGTTTGACGTGGTGGCATGTGCCTGTAGTCCCAGCTACTCAGGAGGCTGAGGCAGGATAATTGCTTGAACCAGGGAGGTGGAGGTTGCAGTGAGCCGAGATCATGCTACTGTATTCCAGCCTGGCGACACAGTGAGACTCTGTCTCAAAAAAAAAAAAAAAAAAAAAAGAAAAGAAAAAAAGAGATAATCTCTGGTAACAGACAATAGATGTCTCAAGTAGGTGGACTTTTTTTTTTTTTTTTTTTTGCCCCATTTTAAAACTGAGGACTCGCCGGGTGCGATGGCTCACACCTGTAATCCAGCACTTTGGGCCAAAAATACAAAAAAAAAAAAAAAAATTAGCCGGGTGTGGTGGCAGGCGCCTGTAGTCCTAGCTACTTGGGAGGCTGAGGCAGGAGAATGGCATGAACCTGAGAGTCAGAGCTTGCAGTGAGCCGAGAGCTGAGATTGCGCTACTGCACTCCAGCCTGGGCGACAGAGTGAGACTCCGTCTCAAAAAAACAAACAAACAAAAAAAACCAAAAAAAAACAAAAAAAAAGAAAAGACTCTGAGAATTAGAGTCTTAAAGGTTTATCTAGTTATTAATAAGTCTTGCAGTTGGGATTCAAACTATTATCTGATTTTCTTGTAGCTTTAAGGAGAAAAGAGTAAAGATGAAGGAGTAGGCAAGAAGAAAGCCTCTCTGCGTTTCTTTTTACACCATCAACTTTCTTTTAATTAGATTTTATGCAGAACTAAAAAAGAAACATGCCCCTCGTTTTGGGAGCCAGACTGTGGCATAAGTAAGAAGATTTTCAGAGGGCTGTAATGTGGCTAGATTCTAATCTTGTGATAATCGACAGGTGATGGGGATGGGGGAGCCTTTGGAGGTGTAGGCAGGAGAAATGTCTGAACCAACACCGTTTGTTTGCCACCTAAGGTTCTTTCTTTAGATAAGTTACTTGGAAACATTCTTGAAGTCAGAAATAAAACCCCACATTTTGAAAGAGCAAGTTTTATCTTGACAGAGGGTTTTGTTTCTCTCTAGGGAATAGATGGTGATTTTTCAATTAGACATCTACTTAGATTCTGTCCCCTTCGGAAAGTACATTGGAAGAAGCTAGTCAGTCTTTGTCAGGAGTTAAGTGTACTTTATCTGTTTAACCTATCAGATAAATAACTGTTGGGTACTAGGCTTAATACCTGGGTGATGAAATAATCTGTACAACCAACCCCTATGACATGAGTTCACCTGTATAACAAACCTTCACGTATACCCGTGATCCTAAAATAAAAGTTAACAAATGAAAAAAGATCTGCTAGGACTGTGACAAGAGACACAGAGTCTGAGCCCAGCTTCTGAAGGCTGTAACACAGTCCTCTTTAGTCTTCCAGTAGTACAGGGCAAATAATTTTTACATTAAAGTTAGTTTGTATGTTTCTCCGTGTGTTACTTGGAATGTATTTTAATTCATGTTAAAATGATCTCAGCATTGTGTTTCTCTAGATTGAGAATAATTTTTTGAGATTATCTGGGCTCCTTGCTTAAAATCTTACGAAGGTTGATTAACTTACCCCAGCTGACTCCTTTTTTATAAAAGTGTCAGAAATGAAAAACTGAGGATATTTGTTTAAGATGGAATATATCTATATATAATATTACAGTTATTAAAAATGTATGTTTGCTTAAGTTATTGTAAAAGCATTTCCAGCAAGTGATTGATAACTTTTACCCAAGGCACAGGCAGTAGGTGGAAATAAATCTCTGCACTGGACTTGAAACTAACAAATCTATAATTTGTAATTTTTTTTGTCACTACTTGAACCAACGTTGGTCTTTTTTCTTGTGATTTATATAGCTCCAGTAGTCAGTTTTACCATTTTATTATGTTCTGTTCTCATAGAACTCTTCATTAATTTGTATATTTCGGTCTTGTCTCTCCCATGAGATATTCAACTTCTTGAGAGCAGTGGCACATGTATGCTATTTTTATTTGTTGACCAGGCATCACAACTTGTATATCATAGATATGTGCAGTTTCATGCTTCTTTCAGCTGTTGTTAGTCTAACATACTTTTAGCTTCTTCGGGATAAATATTACAAAGTCAGCCTATAGAATAGTACAGTCATGCATCCTTTGTGATGCCTTGATTAGAACTAGCCTGATGTGTAGGAAATTTTAGAATTATAGGAAGCTGTTTATTAGAAATTTTCAGACACTCTACCATATTTTGATTGTCAGTGATTATCACAGATTTATATTTGTTGCATAAGAGAAATCTACAGACAACATACCTCAAACTTAATATAGCCAATTGTCATGAATCTATCCCTTCCTCTCTTCTTCCCTTCCTTCCTCCTGGTGACTTTATTATGTTGTCTGTACTTCGTAGAGGATTTCCTTATTTGAGGAATTATGCATAAAGTTTCTTGAACTCATGCATAAAGTTATTTTACAATATATATAGTTCTCTTTTTGTTTGTTTGTTTTCTTGAGATGGAGTCTTGCTCTGTCACCCAAGCTGGAGTGCAATGGTGCGATCTCGGCTGTAACTGCTGCCTCCCAGTTTCAAGCGATTCTCCTGCCTCAGCCTCCTGAGTAGCTGGGACTACAGGCATGTGCCACCACACCTGGCTAATTTTTGTATTTTTAGTAGAGATGGGGTTTTGCCACATTGGCCAGGCTGGTCTCGAACTCCTGACCTCAGGTGATTCACCTGCCTTGGCCTCCCAAAGTGCTGGTCTTACAGGTGTGAGCTAATGCGCCTGACCTAAAATATATATTTCTGAGAGGACATAGCAGTCAATTGTATGATCTTTGATATGATTTTCTAATCAGAGACAGAAAGCTTATTTAACAATTTTCCTTTAAGTGTGGTTAAAAAGCCGAGTGGCTTTTGGGAAGATATTATGCCTGAGAAAGGACTTGAATTAGTTGGGTTGCCTTTGTTGTCTTCATGTCCGGTAAGTTATCTCTCTGTGCCTACCTAATGAAGATTAACATTATTTATGAAATGTTTGATGTTAGCAGAAACATTTGACCATTTACTGTTTATTTTTATTTTAATATTTAAGGCTTTGTGTATTTTTTTCAGTTTGCATGTTACTTGTAGTTTGGCTGCTTTGAATAAAGTGCACTTTTGAAAGCCTCTTAATTCTCGGGGAGGTTTCCAACTGTAAAGAAGCCATACAGGTAGTTTTCCCTTAAAGGTTAAATTTCAGCTGGGTGTGTGGCTCCCACCTGTAATCCCAGCACTTTAGGAGGCTGAGGTGGGTGGATCACCCAAGGTCAGGAGTTTGAGACCAGCCTGGCCTACATGGTGAAACCCCATCTCTACTAAAAATACAAAAAAACATTAGCCAGGTGTGGAGGCGTGTGTCTGTAAACCTAGCTACTCAGGAGGCTGAGGCAGGATAATTGCTTGAACCCAGGGGGTGGAGGATGTGGTGAGCTGAGATCACGCCACTGTACTCCAGCATGGGTGACACAGCGAGACTCTGCCTCAAAAACAACAACAACAACAGCTCAAACTCCTATCGTAGGCAGTCTCCTTGAAAATGCTTCAGTAGTTTGTTGGAGTTCATTGTGGTGGAACTTTGTAAGCCAGTTTTTATGGAACCCTTTAAGCCACTTTATCTTATTTGTGGATGGTGTAATTATCATTGATTTATTCGTTTTCATTCATACATAATAGTTATACCTATTTTGGGGTACATGTAATAATTTAGTACATTCATATAATATATAAAGATCAAATCAGGGTAACTGGGATATCTATTACCTTAAATATTTAAAGAGGTGACAACGTATACGGTAAAGAATAGAAACAACGTAAAAACAAAAAACCCTACGCTTTAACTCCCGCCCACCCCACGTTTTGATTTTTTGTTTTCTTAATTTGCATATTTTAATATTGCTTGCTTTTTAATAGGTTGCTGTAGGTACTGTTTTTGAGATAGTTTTCTTTGGGGCTTCATACTGGACTTACATATGGATTGCATCTGACTTTCCTTGTGTAGCTATGAAGGAATACCTGAGGCAGGGTAATTTATAAAGAAAAAAGATTTATTTTGCTCACAATTCTGATGTTTAGAAAAGTTCTGGATTAGACTTCTGCATCTGGTGAGGCTCACATGTTGCTTCCATTCTTGGTGGAAGGTGAAGGGAAGCCAGCATGTGCAGAGACCACATGGTAAGAGAGAGCGGTGGCTCATGGCTGTAATCCCAGCACTTTGGGAGGCGGAGGCGGGCGGCTCACGAGTTCAGGAGATCGAAACCATCTTGGCTAACAAGGTGAAACCCTGTCTCTACTAAAAATACAAAAAATTAGCTGGGCATGGTGGCGGGCACCTGTAATCCGAGTTACTTGGGAGGCTAAGGCAGGAGAATGGCATGAACCCCGGAGGCGGAGCTTGCAGTGAGCTGAGATTGTGCCATTTCCTGCAGCCTGGGTGACAGAGTGAGACTCTGTCTCAGAAAACAAAACAAAACACAAAAACAGAGAAGGAAAGGAGGACCAGGCTCTTTTTAACAGTTAGCTCTCATGGGAACTAATGGAGTGAGAACTCACCCATTACCATGAAGATGGCACCAAACCATTCCTGAGTGATCCACCCCGGTGATGGAAACACCTCCCATTAGGCCTACCTCCAACACTGAAGATCAACTTTCAGCGTGAGGTTTGGAGGGGTCAAATATCAAACCGTATCAATACCACTATTACAGTAATAGAGTATTCTGAATTTGTTCGTATACTTAATTTTACTGGTGAGTTTTGCATCTTTAAATGTTTTCTTCTTGCATGTTAGTGGGTTTTTTTCCTCTCCCTGCTTCATATTGAAGAACTCCCTTTAAAATTTCTTGTAAGATGGGTCTGGTGGTGACGAATTCTCTCAGCTTTGATTTGTCTGGGAAGGACTTTATCACTCCTTTATGTTTGAAGGACAGCTTTGCTGGTTACAGTATTCTTGGATGACAATCCCCCATTTTTCAGCACTTTGAAAATGCCATCTCTCTACTTCTTGGCCTATATTATTTCATTGAGAGATCTGTTGTCAGACCAATTAGATAGAGCTCCTTTATATGTCATTACTTCTTTTCTCTTCCTGATTTTAAGATCATTTCTTTATCTTTGACCTTTGAGAAACTTATTGTATGCCTTGGGGTAATCTTATTTGGGTCATATCTCCAAACTTTTCTATACCTGGATATTTATATCTTTTTCAAGTTTCGGAAAGTTTTCTGTTGTTATTTCTTTGAATAAGCTTTCCACTCCTTGCTCTTTATCAGTTCCATCTTGAACACAAGTAATTCTTAGATTTGGTCTTTGGCGGTAATTTTCTATATCTTGTCAGCAATCTTTTTTTAATTTTTTTTTCTCCTGTGTCTATGTATGTGCCTGTCTTCAAGCTTACTGTTTCTTTCCTCTGCTTGATTAATTCTGCTGATGAGAGCCTCTGATGAATTTTTTAGTTCAGCAAATGTATTTCTTAGTCCCAAGATTTGTTTGATTTTTAAAAAATTATTTCAATCTCTTTGTTAAATTTCTTTCTTTCTTTTTTTTTTTTGTGTGATGGAGTCTTGCTCTATTGCCCAAGCTGGAGTGCAGTGGCTCGATCTCGGCTGCAAGCCGATCTCTGCAAGCTCCGCCTCCCAGGTTCATGCTATTCTCCTGCCTCAGCCTCCTGAGTAGCTGGGACTGCAGGTGCCCGCCACCATGCCCGGCTAATTTTTTGTATTTTTAGTAGAGACGGGGTTTCACCGTGTTAGCCAGGATGGTCTCGATCTCCTGACCTCCGCCTCCCAAAGTGTTGGGATTACAGGTGTGAGCCACCGTGCCCCACTGTCTTTGTTAAATTTCTTTGATAAATTCTTGAATTGCGTTTCTGTGTTATCTTGGAAATCACTGGTTTCCTTGAAAGTGCTGTCTTGAACTCCTGATCAGAGAGCTCACATATAACTATCTTATTAGGGCCAATCAGTCACAGGTTTCTTGCTTTGTCTATTTGAGAAGGTCATGGTTCCCTGTTTGCTATTGTTTCTTGTGGATGTATGTATATGACTTTGCATTGTTATAGGCTTAATTATTTATCTTAGTCTTCTCTTCTCTTCTTTTTTTTTTTTTTTTTTTTTTTTGAGACAGTCTTGCTCTGTCACCTGGACTGGAGTGCAATGGTGTGATCTCAGCTCAGTGTAACGTCCGCCTCCCAGTTTCAAGCAATTCTGCTGCCTCAGCCCTCCGTAGCTGGGATTACCAGCATGTGCCACCATGCCCAGCTAATTTTTTTTATTTTTAAATTTATTTTATTTTATTATTTTTTTTTTGTGAGACGAAGTCTTGCTCTGTCGTCCAAGCTGGAGTGCAGTGGCACAATCTCCATTCACTGTAAGTTCAGCCTCCCGGGTTCACGCCATTCTCTTGCCTCAGCCTCCCGAGTAGCTGGGACTACAGGTGCCCACCACCACCATGCCTGGCTAATTTTTTTTATTTTTAGTAGAGACAGGGTTTCACTGTGTTAGCCAGAATGGTCTCGATCTCCTGAGCTTGTGATCCACTCGCATTGGCCTCCCAAAGTGCCGGGATTACAGGCGTGAGCCACGGTGCCTGGCTGCCCAGCTAATTTTTGTATTTTTAGTAGAGATGGGCTTTCACCATGTTGGCCAGGCTGGTCTTGGACTCCTGACCTCAGGTGATCCGCCTGCCCTGGCCTCCCAAAGTGCTGGGACTTACAGGCGTGAGCCACTGTGCCCAGCCTTTTTTTTTTTTTTTTTTGGTTACTATTAAATATGTCTACTTAGAGAGTCTTATAATTTACCTTGGATATATTTACCAAGGATATTCTAGACCTTTCTTTCTTTCTTTCCTTTTCTAATTTTCTGCTAGGCTACTGCTTCCTTTTTGGTACCAGATGGTGCCTTAAGCCCAGGTTTTCCTTAGCTCTAGTAAAGGATCAGAGTGCTGCCTGTCCTGAATGGGGTATTTCCCAAAGGGTGTGAGAGGGCTAGCTAGGGGTTCATTCCCAGGAGACCTATGGAACAAACCAGCTACAGTGTAATACTGCTGAGCTACTACTCTGATTTGACATCTGCTTTGGCTGAGTTGCAGAGTTTCCAGGGCTGGGAATGGTATTCCTGCCATTGCTGTTTGAGTCTGGCTGTCTTCAGGGTTATTTCTTCAGGTACCCAATGCTTCCTACAGATTGAAGAAGGGGACAGGTCTCCTCCTGGGAAACCCACAATGGTGGAGAAGCTGGTTGTCCACCTTGATCTCTATTCTAGTGTAGAAACTGTGAGTTGGGGGGGAGGGTATAGTTTCTGCACACTTGACTTCAGGCAGATCAAAGGAAGGGGTGCTGAGGATATAGAAGTCTCTTATTCTCTTACCATTTGCTTGGAATTTTTTTACTTCTCTGGGAACTGACTCCTCCTCATACTTGAGCTCTAGGAAATTGCTGGTGATGATTTGGTGCTCTGTGTGTGTGTGTGTGTATATATATATATATGTGTGTGTGTGTGTGTGTATATATATACACATTTGTATATATATATTTTTTGCTCTGTCACCAGTCTGGAGTACAGTGGCATGATCTCAGCTCACTACAACCTCTGCCTCCCGGGTTCAAGCAATTCCCCTGCCTCAGCCTCAGAAGTAGCTGGGATTACAGGCACGCACCACCATGCCCAGCTGATTTTTTGTATTTTAGTAGAGACGGGGTTTCACGATGTTGGCTAAGATGGTCTTGATCTCCTGACCTCGTGATCTGCCCACGTCACCCTCAAAGTGCTGGGATTACAGGCATGAGCCACCATGCCCGGCCAGTGCTGTATATTTGTTTTTGGTTTTCTGTGAGGGTTGTAGGAGGTATGAATCCAGCTTGCTTCTATAGTACCATTTTGGTATCAGAAAGCACAATTGATATTTGAATAAATGATCACTTGGAAAGGGTAATGTTCTCAGAAGATTCCTATATTAGGTAAGATTTTTTGTTGGGAAAAGTTTCCTTCAGAAAATTTTGGATATGGGCAGACAGCTTTATATGGGCATGTTTTTCATTTGTCATCAACTTTTTATATTCTTATATTTTAGAATCTTCTCTAAATGGCATCTTTCCCTGTTTTATTAATGCTTGATGCTGTTATAAAACATTGCATCTGTGTTTGGTGATTTATGGTTTTATCTGTTTCTCTAATTTGTTCATTAAATCCTTACTGAGCACACACCTGTGTCAGGTACTGAGCTAGGTGTTAATAACACCATGGTGAACTCGACAGAATGGCTTCTACTTATGAAACTTACTTACAGTTGAGACATAAAGCTTTTAGCCCCTCCCCTCCACTTCCCCACTGTATTTTATTGCAGTAGCAGAACCCTCGTGGGCAAAATTTCAGTGGGATTAAAATCTTGTATGGAATCCAGATCTTACACAGAACACTTATGTATCAACCAGAAAGAATGTTTTCTGTGATAGGTCCCTACTTTGGAAAAACTTTAACACAGAGATTTTCAAAACTTTCTATACATGAAAGTTTCTGCAGAATCTCAGTATTTAAAGCAGAAAACATAAGTCAGAGCTGATCTGGATGAAATGTGTGGTGAGTAGCTTTCCCACACCAAACCCTCCTTGGAGGCACCTTGTAGAGCTGAGGCCCTATAAAGACACCAGATAAAAAGCCCTGGAGGAAAAGAACTCAGCTTGAGCTTTGCTTCTCCCTTGTGCCACCTGTGGCCCATTTCCAGACAGAATGTTTAGGTGAAATAGAGAAACTGTAGCAGCCGTATGTGCAGGCAGTGTTAATGTGAGGAAACTTCAGTATGAAAATATCCTCACATGAAGAGAATTTCCAGTAGATAACAGCATTAAACCCGGGAAACCCTGGGAGCTTTGGGGTGTGACATAGAAAGCAGTTTGAAATCAGTCAACCGGATCACCTAGTTGAGCCACCCCTTAGTATCCATGAGCGACTGGTTCCAGCTTCCATTCACAATACTGAAACCTGTGGCTGCTCAGGTCCCTGATATAAAGTGCATAGTATTTACATATAACCCATGCACATCCTCCCCTATACTTTAAATCATCTCTAGATTACTTGTAATCCCTAATACAATGTAAATGCCTATAAATAGTGGTTATACCGAATTGTTTAGGGAATACTGACCAGAGAAACAGTTTAGGCATGTTCAGTACAGACACAACAGTTTCCTTCCCAACATATTTTTGATCTGTGATTGGTTGACTCCATGGATGTGGCACTCTCGGTGTGGAGGGCTGACTGTACTAGAAAAGTCACTTTACTACTGCATGTATTATCTGTTGAGGATTTTGGAGAGGTCAGGAAGGCTTTTTAAAAAGTTGTTCAGAGTTGATACCAACTAATGTAGAATACCTTTTTTTCTCATGAAAAATAGTGTGCAAGACACAATTTAGTGTCTTGCACACTATTTTCTATTTAGAAAATACTCAGTAGACTAGGTAATATGAAATATATTATTTCTTGAAAGTCAAGTTTTGTGCAGTTACTGTCTCACTGGATTTTATAATAATGATGTTAGATAATGGTAACTTACTAATTTTTCTGATTGCTCGGGGAGTTAATTTACATGTATATGGATATCGAATTGTATTTGAAATCCCGGATTAAAAAGAACTGCCCACCTTTCTAAAGTTTAGTTATTCCCTTCTTGTAAGGATTTTTTCTCACTGTGGCTTCCACAGTTATGACTGCCTGCACATATGATTGCTAGGGTTTCTGGTTTTCATCTGAATGTTATGTCAGGAAATGGGTCACGAATGGCGTAAGGGTGCAGCTAAGCTCTAGCTGAGTTCCTTTTCTCAGGGGCTTTTAATCTCATGTTCTGTAGGACCTCATTTCAGACCTCATTCTCCAGGCTGTACTCTTAGAAGCCTAGCTTACAAGGCAAGAGGACTGGCATTTAAGTGACACCTCTTTACAAACATGCTTATTGTTATTGTTTTAGCTTAGATTACTTGAGGAGTTCGCTCTGAGATTTGTGTGCCGGAGCTTTCTTGTATAGTGCTCCAGGAATAACACTTAGCACTGCTCACAAGGGGAAAGGCAGGACTGGGCAGAAGGGGAAGTTAAACTCCAGCAGAGTCCTGGGCAGACCTAAGGGCAGTGCTGGAGCTGACATTGCTGTTCAGAATTGCCCCAAATTCAAACAAGATGGCCAAGCCTTTATACTCAAGTCTGGAACATCCATTGCATGTAGGCCGCCATTCCCTCCCTCTTCAAGGGGTATGTTCTTGAGGGAGGGAAGCAGAGCTCATGAAGGCAGCAAGGGCCTTGCCAGGAGTGGGACTTGGCAGCCTGCCTGCAGCATCCCCTATGGCCATGCTTTCTGTTTCTCACATTCATCTGTTTTTAAGAAGTGAAAATTAAGTATGAAATGTTCTCCTTTCCACAGTTAACTAACAAGACTTCATAATTTAAAACGTAATGCTTAATCGTTAATAAATGCACAAGTATTAAAACTTGTTAGCACCATAAGTAATATGAAAATGTAACGTAGTCACATCTATAAAATCCATAGTGGTTCAATCTTTTTGACAATTGGTTATGAGCATGCTTTGATTAAAAAGTGTATTATAAATTAACTACTTTAGGAGTTTTGAGTTTTGTGAAATATACTTTACTTTTTGATTCATAAAGTATTTTTGTAACAAGAACTCCCTTGCATCCTCCCTGAAAAAGACAACCACTTCAGGTAGTGCTTTGCTGGTCTTGTTCTTTGTATCTGCAGTTTATTTAAAATGCCATTGTCTTGCTTGTTCATTGTAAGAGGGGGGTTTTTCCCTTGGAGGACAGATGGACCCTGTCACTTCTTTCCTTTTGATATCTTCATAGTGCTTGTTGGGGAAACAGTGTTGGAAAATGGGTTGGAGAGTAAATCTTGTACTTTGGAGTTAGGTCTGTGGTTGGGTGTCAGCTCTGTCATCACCTTGCTTGAGTGAAGAGATGCCTGTAAGGAAGCTTTGGCTTCCTCATTAGTTAAATGGAGGTAGTAGTAGAACTTGTATTACAGCATCTTAGCATAAGCTCTGGTGTGTTATCAGTGCTCAATAAATGATGGCTGTGATGAGCTGTAATCATATTTATTGGTCAGTTCTTCTTTCTCACTGTGTTTTTGAACACTTTAATGAAGGTAGAGGGCAAGTCAGGCACACAAGCTTATGCCAGGAATGGGGCCAGGGGGATCATTTTGAGGTTGTTATCCATTAAAAAATTGTCCTTGAGGGACTGGGCTTTCTTATTCGCAGGGGATGACTGTGAGCAAAACAGCAACAAGAAGCAGAAACATAAATAAGGGAGGAAATGACTACTTCACACAGCCTTAGTTAGGTGCAGGGAGCATAGGACAGACCTGTTTTAGGACTGACCTGCCAGAGCATGACGTGGGCCTGGAAGGAATTCTCCCCTCTGTGGTCCTGGGTGTCACAACGTGAGTAGAAGCTGGGCTGTCTGTAGGTGCCGCCGCCTGTGTTGGTGACAGCAACAGACGGACCTGTGGCAGCTGCCTGTAACAGCCCTGTGACAGATGTCTGGGCAGTGGGACAACAGAAACCATTTGTTCCTAAACACACAGCCGAGGGCTCCCGAAAGACAATAGGGAGTTTTGAGGGAGTGATCTGAGAAGTAGGAGTTAGTCTTTGAGAAGTACTCGCAAACAAGTAAGTGGACGGAGCATTATTTTGAAAGAAGTACAAAGAGGACAGTTCCTAGAAAAAACTTGAACTAGAGAAAGTAGATTTTCAAAAGTATAGATTTACCTACTACTATTGTGAAATGTTGGCCTAATGTCATTCAGTTCAAGATCGTGTTTGTATCACAGCTACAGGGCTATATCAGTTTATGTTTAATTTTTGAGTAAATCACTCGAAGATATGTTTAGAGGAATTTTGCTTTCTTTGGCCTTCAAAATAAATCTTAAAAAAAATTTATAAAAGACTTCAGTTTTAAATGCAACATAATCCTGTAAATATCTAATTAGTGTGTTCGTAGTTCATTAGTGATTCAGTTTTTTAGTGTTAGCAGTACTTTAGCAATATGCAGAATATATCAAGAAAAACCGTACTGTCCCAAAGCTTAAATGAATAATTATTAATTTTAACAAACCAGTAGGTACTTGAGGATATATAATGGTAAGCATTTTATTTGATGGTTTTCAAAGTATACAAAAAAAGTGCAAAGTACATTCTTATCCTCAAAGAATTTGGAATTAGCTACATAATTGAGCAACTGTGGCCCATAATTTAGGGCCTGGCTGTGGAGCAGGCACTATACAACGTAGACAAAAATGGATAGTTTATGTGAAAATGTCTGGGTGGTGGTAGGCTTTTTCTACCTCATAGAACTCGAGCCCTATCAAGACAAAAATGATGTATGCACATTGAGCAGCATCTTGCTTTGGGAAGTAGTATATAATACACATAATATACAATTGAAGAGCTCTGGGAGGAAGAAAAGGGATGAGATGGCTGAGATTTATAATGGTCAAAGAAGGCTTCTAGGCGGTGGAATCTGGGTGGGGTTTGAGAGGTTGTGAATTGAAACATGGAGAGGGGTGTTTTGAGGGGAGGAATGAGGTAGACACCTATGTGAGTGATAGAATAATTCTTAGTCCAGCCTATAGAGAGTGGAATGTTCATATTTAAGAAGTCTGGAGTTAAACTGGGGGGGGGGGGGGGGGGGTCTTGAAAGCCAGGCAGTAAGGCATGACGGTTTTTAAACTGTAATAGTGACAATAGTCTAGCCGAAGGCTGATAAAGGTTGAAATTGGGGTGATACTGCTGGGAGATAGATACAAGGTTATGAGATTGTAGAGTGGATAGGACTTGTTACTGGCAGAGAAGATGAGAAATAAAGAGGTGTTGATTTGGGGTGGGTAGTTATGTAGATGTCTTGTTAGGTCCGCTTGGTCCAGAGCTGAGTTTGAGTCCTGAATATCCTTGTTAATTTTCTGTCTCATTTATTTGTCTAATATTAACAGTGGGGTGTTACTATCTTCCACTATTATTGTGTAGGAGTCTAAGTCTCTTTGTAGGTCTCTAAGAACTTGCTTTATGAATCTGGGTGCTCCTGTACTGGATGCATATGTATTTAGGTTAGTGAGCTCTTCTTGTTGCAGTGATCCCTTTACCATTATGTAATGTCTTGTCTTTTTTGATCTTTGTTGGTTTAAAGTCTGTTTTATCAGAGACTAGGATTGCAATCCTTAGCTTTTCTTTTGCTTTCCATTTGCTTGATAAATATTCCTCCATCCCTTTGTTTTGAGCCTGTGTGGGTCTTTGCATGTGAGATGGGTCTCCTGAATACAGCACAGGCAAAGTAGATTTAGTATAATTCTTAAGGGTCCTGTGATTTTTAGAATGGTAAATGAACATTGGATGTAATTTAAAGTCACCAGCCGCATTCGCCTTTAACAAGAGAGTTGTGCCTGTCCTTTGAAGCTTTTTTTTTTTTTTGGAGACAGAGTTTCGCTCTTGTGGCCCAGGCTGGAATGCAATGGTGCAATCTCGTCTCATTGCAGCCTCTGCCTCCCGGGTTCAAGCGACTGTCCTGCCTCAGCCTCCTGAGTAGTTGGGATTGCTGGTGTGCACCACTCCACCTCCTAGGTTCAAGTGATTCTCCCACCCAGACTCCCAAGTAGCTGAGATTACAGGCATGCACCACCATGCCTGGCTAATTTTTGTATTTTTAGTAGAGAGGTAGTTTCACCATGTTGGCCAGGCTGGTCTTGAACTCCTGAACTCAGGTTATCCACCCGCCTTGGCCTCCCACAGTGTTGGAATTTCAGGCGTGAGCCCCCGTACCTGTCCCTTTGAGGCTTTGAAGCCAGGCATTGACTCCTCTATCTATTTAAGTTCTAGATGGCATCGTCTTCTGGTATGTATAAGGTGGTTTCCTCCACATTGAAAATCTGTTGTTTAATGTAGCCGCCTTCATGAATGATCTTAGCTAGATTTGCATAATTTGCAGCAACTTCTATTAATACATCAACAGGACTTGCTCTTTCACCTTGTACTTCTCTCTTATGGATACAGTGGCTTTCCTTAAACCTCATGTTGCTAGAGGCCAGTTTTATTCTGCAGCTTCTTCACCTCTCTCAGTCTTCATGGAATTGAAGAGAGTTAGGGCCTTGCTCTGGATTAGGATTTGGTTTAAGGAAATGTTGCTGGTTTGATCTTCTATCCAGACCATACAAACATTCTCCATATCTGGAGTGTTTTTTGTTTTCTTATCATTCTTGTGTTTGCTGTTGTAGCACTTTTAATTTTCTTCAATAACTTTTTCTTTGCATTCCTAATTTTCAGCTTATCTTAGCTTTCAAAATGCCCTCCTTACTAAGCTAAATCATTTCTAGCTTTTGATTTAAAGTGCGAGGCATGCAGCTCTTCTTTTTTTTGAACACTTAGAAGCTATTGGAAGGTTATTAGTGGCTTAATTGCAGTATTGTTGTGTCTCAGGGAATAGCGCAGCCCGAGGAGAGAGACAGAGAGAGAGAGACAGGATCAGCTAGCCAACGGAGCAGTCAGAACCCACACATTTATTATGTTCACCCACTTATGTGGGCATGGTTTGTGGTGCCTCCTAACAATCACAGTAGCAACATCAAAGATCACTGATGACAGATCATCACAACAGATATCATAATGAAAAAGATTGAAATGTGAGGATTACCAAAATGTGACACACAGATTCAAAGCGAGCATGTGCTGTTGGAAGAATGCCACAGATAGGCTTGCTTAGCACTGCGTTGCCATAGAACTTCAGTTTGTAAAAATGCAGCATCTTTAAAGCACAACAAAGTGCAATAAAATGAGGTATGTCTATAGTAGTATGTTAAACAGAAATTAATAAACACTTGGATGTTATCAGAGCAGCAGGATTTAAAACTTCTTAAAAGTCCTGGGTTTTTTTAAAGGACTTTTTTCCTCCTCTCATTTGCTCTCATTCAGGGCATTCTGTTTCAGCTATTGTCTGACAGTGACTTATACTGATTTTCAAAACTTGTTTAGGTAAAGACTACTAGCATATTTTAATAAAGTACAAACATGTTGCTGTTTAACTTTATTACTCGTTTTTCATTTTAGAAAGGAATTAGATGACATTTTTCTGGGAAAGTGGTTTATGTGGAATTTCAGAGCCCCAAGCCTGCCTAGTCTATCTTGAGCTCATGTTATCTATCACAGCCTATGGACTTTGTAGGCAGCGTAGCTCTGGGTAAGTCCCAGGAGGAATGAAGAGAAGGCAAGGATGAAGCATAGGGAGACCATGCTATAGTGAAAATGTAGACTGGCACAGTGGCTCATGGCTCATGGTGGCCTGTAATCCCAGCACTTTGGGAGGCAGAGATGGGAGGATCACTTGAGCCCAGGTGTTTGTGAGACCAGCTTGGGCAACATAGTGAAACCCTCATCTCTACATTAAAAAAAAAAAAAAAAAGTTGGGGCGGGGGGACGCTCCTGGGAGACACTTAAGTCTTGGGAGTTTGATTGAAGTAGACGTTTGATTGGATCTGAAAGTTGAGAATGGCAGCAGTTGGTCCTGAGCAGGCCAGGCTGACCCTACAGTCAGGAAATGAGGTTTGCTAACATAGTCTTCCTTCCCATTTTCTGCTTTCATGATTTTTTCATCTTCCCTTTCCTTCCTCTTCTCCAGGACTTCCATCTTGGAGGAGCAGGAATATGGTTTATCATTTGAGAGTGGTACAAGTTAGCAAACACAGAATATCTGTTCTTCTGGTGCTGTATTCCGGGAGAAAGCCATAGACTCTTCCTCTTAGGGAGCTGAGATAGGATAGCAGGGAGGCAGGAAGGTAGAAATACACATGTATTCTGAGTGCCAAGGTGGACGCCTGCATGTGGGATTGTTGATACAGCAAGAGAGGGAGTGGGAGTTCTCTTGGGGGGGTCTTGAGCTGAGCTTGGAAAGAGGAGTGGGTGTTTTGCTGTATCTTATTCCTGTTTGGGACAGGAAGATTAATTTTGTCCTGGTGCCTGGTAGATAGAACTATGAAGTTATCTTAGAAATGTCAATAGGTAATGATACTTATTTCAGATGTAAGAGAAGTGTGCCAGAGTTGAGGCATTAGAGTTCATCCCTAGTGGCGATAACTTTGGGTGTTTTGAGAAATCGGAGGTCTTCCCTTCTCTTTTACCCTCCTCTTATTCACACTAACTGCCACATGATAGTACGTGTGCCTGGTCACTTGATGTTGCTGAGGTCCACATGCCACAATCTAGGCTTCACTCTGATAGGTCTTATCGATATCTGTATGTATCTCTACCCCCGCTACTTACATGGAAAATGCCTTGAGTTCTTTGAACTGCAATGCTTTAGATGTGCAGGTGCTCAGCAACTATCTCCTGAATTGAATTAGTTTGTTTTAAAGTGATTCTTACTAGCAGCACATCTATCATAAAGGAAAATTTTGGGACAGTAATCCGAATGACTCAACCACCCGGTGATTTGAGTATCCTGCATTTGCTCAGGGCTGTGATGGTGCAGTAGAGAAAGAATATAGGGCCTGATCGTCAGGCTGCTGGAGGGTTGAGTTTCGGATATTCCGATGGGTTGCAAAAAGGTACTGTGCTTTCCTGGGATCTTTCAAATTGTAATCAGCCTTTTATGTGCCTGTCTGACCCTTGATGTTAGGATTGTTTGAACTGATATTTTTTGAACATTTTCTCATGTTTATTGGATGTGGGGGGCAGCAAGTCAGGCTCACCTCATTGCCTTGTAGCCATCATTTACACTTGATCTTAGCCAAAAGGCCAAGAAGTGATTTAGCTGTCATTTAATAATGAGCTCCTAAATATGACTCAGCCGATCCGTTCCACATTGTTCTGTGAGGTAGACGAGGTCTGACAGTTGTGAAGCGGCTTGTGCAATGTCTCTTAGATGTTGCTTTCCAGTTCTTGTCGAATGTGGGTTCCCGTCTACCAGAGGAGGCTGGTTGCTGGAAAACACATGAAAACATACGCACTTTGCTGTTTTGTTGTCTTTCCTTTCTTTCTCTCTCTTCTCATGGCATGCTTTGAAACAGATTAGAGTTGTGTTTGGCTTCAAATTGCTGCAGTTGCCCATCAAGGTAGTGCCATGGTGTAGGGTTAGCAGGGGTGCTGTTGCAGAGAAGACAGTGAGTCTGGTGCTCAAATGCAATGTGACTGAGTGCCCCTGAAGCCAGGGAAGGGCTTACAGGCAAGGGCTGTCTGTCAGCCTACACACATTGACTGCAGGTTTGAAAGTGCTATGTGAAGCTTTTGTTTAGAATTCTGACTTGGGCCATTCATTGTGGTATTACTGGAAAAAAAAAACCTGAAGGAAAAACATAAAAAAGCTTGGCATACACAAATCCATCATCTGACATCAGGAAGGTTATGGGGAGTCAGGACCAAGCAAAGGTTCTTAGATATGGTAATTAGAAATCACCCCATTCTTTCATTCATTCATCATAATGTACTGCCCTGTCAGAATCACCTAGGGAGCTTTTTTCAGAGTACGCTGGGTACTGCATCCCTGAGGGATGTGTGTTTCTGCTGTCCTTCATTCTCCCAGGTGCCAGTTACTGCTGGTAGTTAGAGGTGTTCGTGATTCTGCCTCTGTAATGGTATGGAAACAGAAAAAAGGCTTAGAAAGTGCTAAACAAGATTATTTTTAAGGGCCCTTCCTGCCCTGTGACTTGTATGTAGAGAACAGAATTGTTCTTTGATCTCCTTGGGCTTTATTGACAGGGTGAGATAATTGATTAAAGAATAGTAGTATCTTTTGAGCAAGATTTTGGGGTTGTCAAGATGGTACATGGAGGCATATTGCTTCTTGACTGCTGAGTAGGGTAGTGCTCTGATTTTACTGTTCATGGCAAGAACAATGATTTGGCTCTTGGTTGAATTTCTAAAAATTTAAAATTAGTCTTTCCTAGTTCCTTTATTATGTGGAAACATTAAAAACAGAAAAATCTGATGATTACATTCCAGTTTTATTAGCATTATTACTTATCTTCAGACTGTCCTTTGTCAGACTCTCGGGCAGGGTATTGGGCTCATTCAGGGAACTTTTAAAGTTATTTGTATATGAAACATTGCATAGCTATGTCATTATTTAATTACTATGCAACAAAGCATAGCATTGATAACAGAAGAGAGAAGCATGCAAAATATTTCACAGGGATAAGCATGGAGATGAGTAGGTTCACTTTGAGCAAGTTAATGACTAAGGCAGGGAAGGAGAGTGACCTCTCCTTGAAGACATTTTTGTCTAGTTGTGCTTCGCTGGATATTACCACAGTATGGCTTTCATTGTGAGGATTTAGTTCTACTTGGGAAATATTACATGTCTTCCTGTGTACGGGGCTGTGATTGGAAGCAAGTTTTCATCCTTCGATTATTTCTGAAGCTATTAAACTATAGCAATAGTTGGTTAACTGTAAGAATTTTATTAATGGTTATGATTTTAAAATGAACTTGATCTTTATAGATTATGAAAAGAAATTGAGACGCTGTCTTCCATCTAAAAGAAGAAAAGTAGAACTAATTAGATCATTTGGCTAAGGTAGGAATAACTGCACCTGAGAAATACTTGTAGAAAATAATAGGCCAGTAAGCCCAGCTGGGAGGAGAGGAATGAGGAGATTGAATTGGAATGATTCGGATCCTAGGAGTAAACTGAGGATCAGAGTAGGGGTAGAGCTATCTTGCCTTACTTTTTTCCTCCTTTCTGCAGATGAGGGTAGCTACATTTTCTTTGAGCAGATGGTTGAACTTTAGATTGAGGAGCTTTAACCTTACCAATTTTTCAGAAAAATGAATCTGCATATATAAATACCTCCATATCCTACCTTTTGTTGGCAGGCATTTTCATATTACGTGTGTGTGTGTGTGTGTGTGTGTATGTATGTGTGTGATGAGTTGAGGAAGGTTGACTCTCTTGTTTGGAATGGACACACCCCCACCCCCACACCTACACCCACACCCCTTTTCTGGGTATATTTGTGATGTAAGCAAGGAATTAAGAACTGGTAAGAAGTGGCGAAAATATACATTGAGTGATAGTCATGTAGTTATGCTAAAATTTTATCTTCCCATTTCAGTTGGAATAATTTCATTAGCAGTGCCTTAAGCAACAGGATATATGATTGAATTTTCTTTTAGTGAATTGCCTAGTTACATCGGATCCAATTAAGTTTTGCATATGTTATCAGTAGCATTAAATGAAACCAAGTGTTGTGTTAAGTACAATTAGTTAAGTTACTTTAGTAAGAAATAACTTGTACTAAATATATATTGTGCTAGTAACTACAGCAAATAGAAGTCTTCCAAAGTATAGTTTATATGTAAAACATGGAATGATTATTCAAATTTATTGTTAATATCCATACATTTTCTCATTAAAATGCCTATACAATTTAGTATTTATATAGGATATTATGGGATTGTTGTTTTAAAATTTCTTAGCAAGGCCATAGTAAAAATAACTATGGAACTAGAAATGAGTATTTCTGTTCTTTAAGGGTGAAAACTTTTTATTATAATCAAGATTTTTAAAGTCACATAATTATGAAATGAATACAAACTTTGTTAAAGGCTGATAGTCTTTTGCTTAAAGTCTGTTTGAAAATTACAGTGTTCTTAGTAAGATTTGGTGGAAATATAAGTGTTGGTGTGATAATTTTGTGTTCTGTTCTGCTTGTCAATAAAAATATTTTAAAATTTAAAAAGAGAGCAACCCAGATTTTCTTAAAAGCAAAAGCCAAAATCAACCAACCACAAAGCAAAAAACATACAACCAAAAACAACCCTAGAGTGCTGGAGTGCTATGAGAGCTGGCAGAGGGTCTCTAGGTTGTGACTAGCTATCTTGTTGCTGAGTGGTTTACCTACCGTGGGCCTTTGTTCCCTAATTTGTAAAATGTGGTTGGCACGATGAGTTGTGACATTGAAATTGGTAGTTTGCAAGCATATTTTTCTTCTGTTCGTTGTCTAAGGGATATGACTCTGTGATTGGCTTTCTAATCTCTACTCAGTTCATCTAAGTGGAGTTTGGTGTTGAATTTCTTTTATGTGACATTATTTAGGAATAGATATCCTTAGGCTACTAGCTGAAAAATTATAAACCTAAAATTTTTATTTATGTTTAAAATTTTAGGTATGCTATACCTCCAGAGCATGGAAAACGACTTGAAAGACTAGCTCAAGGTAAAACTTGCTTTCTTTATTTGTTTTCTGTGTTTTACATGTTTCTGTGTTTTGTAGGTTCTTTGTTTTTGAGGTACTTTTTACTCTGTTGGTTTTATTCTATTCAAGTTGTTGACTTCTACATGTTTTTTTTTTAATTGAACAATTTAAAATTTTTTCACGTTAGTTTGTGAATATTATTTTTTCCCTGTTGCATAATCATCATGGTTATTTTGGGTGACTGTTTAGTATTTCATCAAGTGATTGCCCTTAATCTGTTTTGGTTGTTTCTAAAAAAATGGTTTTTAATGTAATGTATTTGACATCATTGTGCCAGTAATTTTTTTAAAAATTAAGTTACATTCTTCCAGACAGCATTGTTGCTGCATCTTGGGGTACGGTTGTTTCATGACTACTTTTTCTTTTGATCTACTGTTTCCCCCAAGGGTTATGTCACTGCCGACACCCAGTTCTTCCGTGGCCCACTGGGACTGGGAGTGTGCCCTTATGAAAGTATGAAGGTGAATGGCTCCGAGTAACAATACACAAGATTTTGGGCCTTTTTGGACTGGCAAAATTAAACTTACTTTACTGCAGGTTGAATTTTTATTTTTCATGGCCTGCTGCTTCTTTATAAGGGCCAGACTAAGGAACTTTTCTGGACCTCTATTGATTGTCCTGTGTCTGCTTTTGTGTGTGCAGACAGTGCCAGTGCAAGCAGCCACCTTCCTCCTTCCTCCTTGTTTTTAAAGATACGCCAGGCAGCCTTGCCCTCATCTGCTTATGAATGGGAAGCAGAGTCACATTCACCCCCTGCCATCCTTATTTTCTGTTTTGCTAGCCACCCTTCCAGAAAGAAGACATAGGCTGGTAGTGAATTATTTCCAGGGAAAAGTGGAGTTCCATTTGAGTGGCAATTGAGGAGCAAGGCCTTCTGCCTTTATCCAGGATTGAGTCCTCAGCGAGCAGTGCTCTTTTAGTCCAGTGCAGGTCTAAGTTTCATTAGTATGTTAGATTTGCCTTCTATTAGGAAAAGAATTTTGTTCCTGCCTTATATGTGCTTTCAATTAATAATGAAATGGAGACACTGAGAAACCTCATTCCTTGACTTGACAGTTTTTAACAGAAGCTGTTAATGGCACCTAAAGGTTACTTTCCCCTAAATTACAGAAGAGTATTAGAAGGAACAGTTATAGTATTGCATTTTAAGAAGCATTATTATAATTTTGTCAGGCTAATAACTATAAAGTGTCTTTTTAAAAATGTAATACATTATTATAGTAGTAATAAAGATTGATGTAATCTTGAACTTTGTTAGGGACTGTTTTCATGAATAGATTTTGGATAATAGATTATAAGATGATCACCATAACCCTTAACTACATAGGCAGTGAACTATGTGTTAACACTATATACTCAAGTATCTTCCTCAAGTATCTTCTTCTGTAGTAAAATTTTTCCACCATTTTCTATTAATCTTCCTACCAGAGAACTTTTAAAATGAAGCCGATGTAAACCTTGCAATATTGAGTCACAGATTAAAATTTCTGATACAAACTTCTAATGCTTTGAAGTAAACTGTCTGAAAATAACATTCCAGAAAATGGTTACCGTTTGTTTAATCAGTAAGAGGTTAATGAATTTGAAGGATGAACAAGAACTTGAAATCAATTGGCTGTTTATTCAAAACTGTTTTGCAACAATATTTTGGGAAATAAAGCAGGGGAAAGACCCTACAAGATAGTGAAGGATTTGTATCTGCTGACCAGATGCCAGCCAAATTAATTGAATTCTGCTAAATAATTAAAATGATAAAATAATGCAGTGTGAATGATGGCCTATTGTGGAATATCTAGCTCATAGCAACACTTGATACGTAAAATGAAAAGTAGGCTCAGATATTTTCCATTATCTTGTCTGTGCATCATAATTATCACACTTGCCTTTTATGCGTGAATGCTTTCATCTTTGGTTTCTATTGAAATCTTGATTGACTGTGGCACCTACAAATATTTTATCTGAAAGACATTAGGCCTGCATCTAATAAAGCCAGGAGTTTGATTTTGCCCTTCAGCTGCTTTCTCATTTATACAGGTTTTCCCCAATATTATGTAGACAGAAATGTAATAAAAAATCTCAAGTGAATTGTTACAATTTTTATACTTGTTATAGTCATCTGTAATGCCATTGCGTTCTTTCTAATTTTTGGTTTGATACAATTGCATTGCAAATATGGAGGAGAAGGGAGGTATAATGTTAAATCATGAATGACAGTTTGGAAGATTTTCAGTTTTTAAAATGTCTAAATCTCACCTATTTTAGAAAAAAGGTAATATTGCTGTTATATTACATTAAGCAAAATATAGATTAAGGTAAATTGAGAAAGTCTGCAGATTTTTGTGGAAAGTAGTATTTCATTTGTCCTTTATTGGGAATAAAATGCTATTATTTTTAAAAAAACTGAAAAGGATTTACTTTGAAAATTTTGGTTACTTGGCCAAAATATGTGATTTAGGACTTTGTGCAGCCAGTTTTGAAAGTGTGAATGATTAGGAGGAAACTTATTTCAAAGAATAGTATAGTGGAAGTGAGTCAATTCTTTTAGATCCTTATATTTACTTGAAACAAATGTTTTGATTTTGTTACCTTATTAAAAAAGCAGTATTCAGCAAAAGGGAATAGAAGAAACATTGCTACGAAGGGTTAGTTTAGTTCATGCTTTTAAGCATTTGTGTGTGTGTGTGTGTGCACGTGCACGCATGATGTAGAATATTTTTAATGACTAGTAATCTTGATTTTATTCCTGTGGAGTAGAAGGTCACAGCCCAATTTGCAGGGATCCCTGTGCCAAGGGGTAGATAAAGGTCTGTGGGTGGGATGCAGACAGGCATTCTATGAACTCTTTGAAATTGTATTCAAAATTGGACATATATGTAGATTTCTGGGAATGCCATCATCAAATCCCCTGAGATAGTTTGGCCCAAAAAAGATTATGAGCCTCTGCTGTCAAGAGAATAAAAGAGCAGCAATAAATAAATCATTTTAATTTTATGACCAGATTCTAAATTAACCTGCTCTCATACCTCTCTCTTGGAATTAGGGAAATGTACTTTTATTAGCTCTCAAAATGGTAAATATTGTTCCCTTAAGCATTCACTTAGCTGATAGTCTGAAATATTATATTAAAATGTCTAGTTTTGAAAGGCTTATAAATAAAATACCTCTGATTACAAATAATCAATTTTAAAGTGCCCTGTAAGCCATACAAAATGCGAAAGACCAGTGATGTATCCTCTGCCTTCGTGCCTCACTCATGCCTTAGGCATGGAGATCAGTGTGTGGCAGGTCAGGGTGTGTTTGTTTTTGTCTATCAGCTGGGTTTCACTATGAGTAGAGAAATAGTTGGTAAACTTAATTTCTTAATAATTTAATGTCAGTGATATCACTGTCTGTATTTAAATGTAATTGGATAATTTATATCCAGCCATGTTCCTAGTAGGGTTTTAGACATTGGACAATAATACATGAAATACACCCAGATAACATAATTCATATGTGAGTGAAAGACTTTTAGTTTCCTTCTCTTAACTGAGAATGGAGAGGAAGAATTCAGGAAATGAATGCCAACTAATAGGGAGGAATTTTGTGGAAATGAAGATTTCTGTGATTTGAGGGGATGGATGGGGCTGGGCAGAGGCAGAGCCAGAAGAATCCTGGTTAGTTTAACTCTGACCTGTTTGATCCCAATGTTCTTGGCTGGGGGAGTCCTTGGTGACTTGCGTGTAGATTATCTATGTGACATTTCAAGGGGGTGGGAAGTGAGAGCTGAAATAAAGTGGTCTCAGGAATGCAGTAAAAAAACCATGCATTTAATGATACACATACCAGTTAAATTGGGTGGAAATTTTAACTCTAGGTTTTCTGCTGATTATCTTGAAATGGAAAAAACTTGCCCATTACACAATGCACACCATGTCTAGGAGATTAAAACAAGCCACTTGCTTAGGAAAAGCACCATTCTTCTCTATCCCAAGATCAGTATGAAGTTCTCCTGGCACTCCTCCCGGAGAGCCCTGCAGTGGAGATGTTGATGGATTATGGGACGTTAGGGTTGAGTGAGGCCTGGGAAGTGATAATTTTCTATCCAGTCCTGAGTAACCACTCCATGAATGATAGGAAGTACCAAGAGGCCAAATGTAGTATGTGCCTCTCGTGTCAATCTCTCAAATAGAGATGTGGGTAAATGTTACTAGGTTTCTCCCCATATAA
The DNA here is from genome assembly GCF_047675955.1 of Chlorocebus sabaeus. Taxonomy (NCBI): domain Eukaryota; kingdom Metazoa; phylum Chordata; class Mammalia; order Primates; family Cercopithecidae; genus Chlorocebus; species Chlorocebus sabaeus. Next base: position 36,158,612 of record NC_132915.1, read on the forward strand.
TATAGGTCGTTGGTTCTTTTCATAAATAAGCTTGCCAAGAAATTTCATGTGTAAATCAAATACTGTACATCTGTTTCTGAAAGCGTTTTCCACTGAACCAATTTTCTATATCCATTTGTTGTATTCTTTTCCTTAGCATTTGTTTATATGGTTAATATATTTTTCAGGTCTCATCCCGGTCATATATAACCATGATAAAACTTCATCAATGCATACTTGGGGCAAATTTCAATTATCAAATAAAATTGTCAATAAAATGTTTTTACTAGTTTGGAAATAGATCTACATGTTTGATTTCTCTTCCCTTCCTTCTCCTTTGTTCCCTGTCTTTCTCTCCCCTTTCCTAAAAAGTTAACGGCTGTCCTCATCTTTGCCAAATTAGTGTTTGTATACCCATAAAAAAGTCACTAAGTTTTGATCTTAAAATCTTTTCTCAAGGCTGAAATTTTTGGTGATTTAATACTATAGCGTGTGTTTGTATTTGAATCATAAAAGATTGGGATTTAAAAATAATTTCTTAGCAATAGCAAATGCATTATAAAATATAAACCAGTTGACAGTATGGAGAACTTTTCATTGGAAGGAAGGAACACACCTGTTTCATATTTTTAGAACACATCTACTCTATTTCAAAAATAGTTTCAAAATATTTAATGATTTTTTTGAGTCAGTTTTATTCAGGTAAAATCTACAGTAAAATTCACTTATTTTAAGAATAGAGCTCATTGAGTTTTGACAAAGGTCTACATAAACCACATGATAAGCCACTGTTATTAACCTGTAACACATTTCTAGTACCGCAAAAAAGTTCCCTCACCCCTCTTTGTACTTAACTGCTCTTCCCTTTGCTGGCACGCACTGGTTTCCCTAGTTTGTGTCCCTATAGTTTTACCTTTTCTAGAGTGTCATGTAAGTGAAATCATACTATGTGTAGACTTGTTTTTTTGCTTTTTTTCACTTAGAATAATGCTTTTCACACGTGCTCACTTTTACATTGAATGTGAAACATCCTTTGGATGGGTATAGCATGTGATCTTTGAGAGATCTTATGGGAACCTGCACACTTCTCTGTGTTGCAGAACTCTCAGCAGCACTTTGGTGTTCTTAGGAAAGGTTATTGTGGATTGCTTTTAGGGCTCTGTTGGGGTCTCTGGAATACAAGCTCTTTATTATCCTAGCCTTCCATCCCTCTAACTTATTATTTGGTTTGGAAGAATGATTCCAAAGACCATCTTTGCTTGCTTGATCCTGTATAATATCTTAAAAAAGACCCCCCCAAAAAAAAAAAGACAGTTGACTTTAGTATGGCAAAGAACTGACCATGTTTTATAGACTGTGGAGTGAGAGTGAGTATGAACCGTGTAGCCCCTGCAGGTACTTTGAGGTAAAATTCATTTTAAGGCACATACTTTGTGCATAAGATGTGTTGTTTATGAAGTGTTTTTCAGGACTATGTAAAATACGATTCTGATAGCATATTGTAAATATAAACTCTGAACCAATATGAAGTTCTTAATACACTGCAAATTACGTTCCTTCAGTGGTTTTCCAATTTAAATTAGCTTATGACCAGTCACCACATTGTTCAGGACCTGATTACAAATCCTTATCAAAAGAAAATGGAATAGATACTTCTTTCTTCACTGATTTTAATTTAAAACTTAATTCATCTAGTGTTGCAGAAAATTACAGATTTGAGAAGTTTGATAGATCCATTTGAATTGTTTATAAAAACGTTCCCATGGATTGTGCATCTGGGGACTGCCCATTGGTGCCCTTCTCTGTGTGTAGGACTTGCAACATCTTGTGGTATGGACATGGCCATTATGTTAGTGTGTTACTTTTCCTCCACTCACCAGTGTTTTATTTTGTGTTTGTGTATTATGAATATTGACCATAAGCAGAGGGCTGCATTATTAAGAGACATATATGGCAAAACTATGCTTCTTATTGCTATTAATATTGTAAAGAATTAACATTTCTCATGTTTGTTTTCTTCCTTCCTTCCTTCCTTCCTCCCTCCCTCCCTCCCTCCCCATTCCCTCCCTCTTCCCTCCCCCCTTCCCCCCTCCCTTCCTTCCTTCTTTTCTTCCTCCCTCCCTCCCTCCCTTGTCTGTTGCCCAGGCTAGAGTGCAGTGGTGCAGTCTCAGTTCACTGCAACCCTTGCCTCCTGGGTTCAAGCAAATCTCATGCCTTAGCCTCCCGAGCAGCTAGCTGTAGCCATGCACCACCACGCCTGCCTAATTTTTTTTTTTTTGAGAGGGAGTCTTACTCTGTCATCCAGGCTGGAGTGCAGTGGTGTGATCTCGGCTCACTGCAACTTCTGCCTCTGGGTTTCAAGCGATTCTCCTGCCTCAGCCTCCCGAGTAGCTGGGACCATAGGTGTGTGTCACCATGCCTGGCTAATTTTTTTTGTATTTGTAGTAGAGACGGGGTTTTACCACGGTGGTCAGGCTAGTCTCGAACTCCTGACCTTGTGATCTGCCTGTCTCGGCCTCCCAAAGTGTTGGGATTACAGGCATGAGCCACCGCACTTGGCCTGTATTTTTTAGTATAAACAGGGTTTTGCTATGTTAGACTCGTCCCAAACTCCTGGCCTCAAGTGATCCGCCTGCCTTGGCTTCCCAAAGTGGTGGGATTACAGGCGTGAGTCACCGTAAGTGGCCAAATTGGTCACGTTCTTGAGTTGTTTGCATAGAGAGATCCACAGAATTAGATGTCACATTTCCAGCAGTTTCCCCCCTCATTTTGGTGGTGGAGGAGTCAGACAGCATCTGCTCCTCTTCCTGTCACTCATACGCATTGCATGTGCCTTCCTGGTGCCTTCTGTCTTCCTGCTGTGTTTTACCTCCATGATTCTCTGTCTTTTCCTTGTTTCTTGTTGTCTTCTTGTTTTTCAAATTCCTTCAGCACGACTCCCTTCCCTTTGAGTGGGGAAGGTGTGAGCAGTGCATCAGGCATGTTCATTTTCCTCCAGCTTGCATCACTGAGTTAATGAGAGTCTACCTCAGACAGAACTGCAGGTTTGAAGTCAGTGATGGAGAAAACTGACTCTGTCTTGGCGTATAATATACTGTTGAATGAAAGGGTTGCTGTATGTTTAAATTCCTCATTTAAAAGCCCCCTCAAAACACTTCTCCCATTCAGGCTGTTCAGGCAGGTTCTCAGACATTTGATAGGTGATGGCTGGGGAGTTCATTCAGGAGATTAGTAACAATTAGTTTCAGATTGATCAGAAAAGAAACAAAGAAAGGTGGGGCACTACTCTTGTCTGCTGTGTGCCGAGGACTGGGATGAGTGCTTCAGGAATGGTGAACTCTAGGAGTCTAAAATATTCTTCTGTTAAAATGCATACTTATCTTTCCTTTTTTGTTTTTTTTTTTCCTGTATTTTTAGCTACAGATCCAGCATCCCATGTATTTATCTTTCCTAACTTCCCTAAATATTTTTTCCATTTATCAGGTAATAGGGTGAATCCACATTTGTTTCAATTTGAAATTTATTCCTAAAGTTTAGTAATTTTACAGGTTACAAAAACAACTTATGGTAAATCTGTTTGTAAAGAAGATCAACCTTTGGTGATGTACCCTTTAATTTTTAAGAATTCTAACTCTGATTTTTAGTACAAGGGCTTTTTGGTGGAAGAGGTCTCTGCTTGCATACATCAAACAGTAAGAACACTAGAACTTACACATTAAAAAACCTATCTGATATTTTCTCTTAATTGACACAATGCCACTTACATTTATTGTTTCTTTTTAGGTTTTTTCCCAAGCAGCTCCCAAGGGTGTGATGCATTTCTTCGCCACAAGATGACTTTGATTTCTCCATCAGTATTGAAGAAATACGGTATTCCCTTTGACAAGGTATATTAGTATTCATCTTACACAAATTAATTTTGTTTGTGTAGGATTTGTATTTAAGAGATAATGTATCTTTAACTTCAAGTAGAATTTTTAGGATGTGGGTAGAGAAATTCAAATTTATGTTTTATAGCATATCAATTATTTATCTAAATCCTAATTAGAAATTAATTTTATTTCAGATATATTTACTAGAGATGTCATGTTGCTATAGTTCACTTATAATTATACTGAAAATAAAATGTAGCACATTCTGTAAAGTAAGAGGAAGCACTTTTATATTAAAATCTTTTTTATGAGCAACATAATTTATATGTGATCTATTTTCTAAAAAATTCAAAGCAATTATTAGCAATGGGTTGGTTAGAATCAATGACTATGGTAGCACTATGTTGCTTCTAAACACATTTAGACATAATACAATTGAGATTTCATTATGGATAAAATTGCCTGATGATTTAATAATCTGATATTGCTTCTGCGAGTTTTCTGAAGATTAGGTTCTATAAAACTCAGTAGATGCTGGATCTCGCATTCTTTGTGTCTATGGGTGGTTACTGGGTCAGAATTACTGCAGAGCCTGAACATTTTTATGTGAAGCAGCTGAAATGAAAAAAGGGTTTGACCAGATAAATAAAAGCTCCCTCTGAGTCTCGGGAGGATTAAGTACTTGGCTACTTGCGGAAACATTAAAAAATAGCTCTGCCTTCTGTGTTTTTTATTTGACTTTTCTTCCCATAATCCTTGCTATTTTCCATCTTGGAAGCTTTTTGCTTGGGACTAAATCTTTACATTTTCTTCATTGTAGGTTCTTACTGTGGCCTTCTTTGTGTGTGTGTGTGTGTGTGTGTGTGTGTGTGTGTGTGTGTGGGAGGGGGGATTTGTTCAAAGTAGAACTTTTCCAAGTGCCGGGATTCATTCTTCAGCTTGAGGTGATTCCCTGCTCCCTCATAAACTGTCTATGCAGCAGTCACGCACAAGATATGCTTGCTTTTGTGAACGTGCGCTCATCACTGGTTTATTCACACGTTTTTACCATGAAAAAATCGTGCCTCCGAGATGTGCACCGTGGGGGCTGCCTGCGGGTGTAGGGAGGCACTGGGGATGGGCTGCAGAACTGTTGGGGACAGAGGGCACAGGCTGTGCCACTCAGAGGGGCCGCTGTGGCTGCGGGGCTTTGTCCTGTCTGCAGACACCTGGGCACCAGGCTTTTGTGGGTCTCAGACACATCATCATCCAGTGCTTCTTTTAAGTAGTTGGCATCAGCTTCATTAGGTACTTAAGTTGGAATATTACAAGGTAGATGTGAAGGAGTGCAACAGTATCCCCAGAGACACAAAATCCTTCTCTGTTCCTTTGGGGCTGGTGTTAGGTGTTGGCGGTAGCTTAGGGCTGATACGTGAAGAGAAGTTAGGTGAAGCAGCAGGGCTATGGGGTTGGCTCCCTTTCCCCAGGATGGAGGCCTCTGGAGCTTGGAGCTCTTTTCTAGAGGTGGCCGGCACCCTCTTTCTAGGCTGCAGCTTTCTACCAGTACTACGTGGTAGATCACTGGAGGCATTGGGCTCTCATCTGGTGTTTTGTGGATGGCTTCTGTGGAAAGTGGCAAGATGAATTTAAGTCCTGAAATGGTGAAACACTAGTGGCTTTGAGGGTTGATTAGCAGTGGCACTTCCTCATATGAAATTCTGTCACTTCCCGTTTCTATCTCAATACAGGGCCTGTCATGACACTGTATTCCTCAAGGAGCACATTTCCCTGCTGATGATAACGTAACATGTGATAGGGCAGCAAAATGGTATCACAGGCTACAGCATTAAACCTCCTGAGTTCATCCCTGATTCAATCACATAATTTTTCTGAGCTTTAGTTTCTTCAACTGTAAAATGGGGATAAAAATAGTGACTACTTAATAGGGTTATTGTGATGAGAAAGACAATCTGTAGACAGAGCTTTGCATAGTATATGTTACATAGTAATGTACTCTTCCTCTTCAACTCAGCCCTCTTCCTGTAGGTAATAATGTCTCAGTTGGATTACAGTTTTTCCTTCTTTCTTTGCATTTGCCGTATTCATACATATGTATGAAAAACATAAGTGTAATAAACAGCTGATGTCTGCATTTAGATTATATCCACTCTCTTCTTCAGCTTCTTTTATGGTATGAGATTGGGACTGACCTGTTTTTGGAAATGACAGGGGTCTCAAATTTAGAGTTGCATTCTGTGGAACAGGTGCTCTTTTTTTTTTTTTTTTAAGTCATGGCATGAGCAGGACTTTTTAGGTAGGGTAGAGAAGGTTTGTAGGTAGGATTCCATGGAGCAGGAAGAGTAGTTTTCTTATTCCAGTGGCAGCAGTCCTCCCCCTCCTCTCACCTTTATGTGGGAGCAGGTTGAGTTTTGTTTCATTACGTAGTATAAGAAACAAGCACCTAGATAATTAATTAGATTCAGTGAGACCAGGACAGGAGAGAGCTGGGTTATGTTCTTACATGGCTCAGATAATGGAGCTAGAACCGTGCTGGGCACTGGTAAGCCTGTCTCTGCTGCCAGGTGACAACTGAGCTCATTGTAGCAGAACATCTTCTGGGGTTTCTTTGGCAGGGGACAATGGTGTTATGAGTTACATTTCAGAATTGTTGAGAAAAAGAATACTCTCCCCTGTCTCCAGTACCATTTTAGCATCCATAACATGGCAAAGCTAATCAGTGGTGAGAGGTATCAGAAGAGTGATTATTCCTGAGGTGGGAGTAGGGGATGGGCTGGGGGTGGTCTAGGATAGGGATGAGGGAGCCCTCTTGGGCGATGAAAATAATAGGGGCATGGACAATTATCCATAGCACCATTATTCCTAGTGCCCAGAGTGGAAATGACCAAATGTCTATTGGCTGATGAATGAATAAACAAATGTGATATATTTTATATAATGGAAGATTATTCAGCCATAAAAGGGAGTGAAGTACAGATACGTGCTACAACCTAGGTGAACTTTGAAAAGTTTATGCTAAGTGGAAGAATTCAGTAACAAAAGATCACAAATTATATGATTCTATTAATATTAAATGTCCAAAATAACAGATCTGTAGAAACAGAAAATAAATCAGGGTTTTTTTTTAGGGCTGGGATGAATGAGGGGCTTGGGGATGACAGCTAAAGGGTGAGGGGTTTCTTTTTGAGGTGATAAAATGTTCTAAAATTAATTGTGGTGATAGTTGCATAACTTTGTGATATACTAAAAACCAACAAATTATACACTTGAAATGAGTGAATTATGTGATATGTGAATTACATTTCAATAAAGTTGTTACTGAAAATAAAATACTTTAAAAAACGCTATGTGTAGATACAGATATTTGTCCAAAGAAACAAAATGCCACAATTGTAGCTATTACTATTTCAGTGTCTTCTCCCTCCCAGAGATAATTTTCTGAGGTTGATATATTTAATAAATGTATTTCTTCCTTGGATTTTTATCATAAAAAAAAGAAAATAATAGGGGCATGGGATATATGGGTATATGCATTTGTCAAAACTGATCAAACTGTACATTTATTATCTGAGCATTTTATTATATGTACATTATATCTCAAAATATAAATTGTATTAGAGTCAGTAGGATAATTAAAAGTGTGGTTTTACAACTTTTATTATCAGAGCTAGCAGAGAATACAGGCTCTGAATGTGAACATACAGCATTTGCTAAATACTTTGACAATATGTGTCAAGGAGAAACATTGCTTTAGTGGCCAAATCCTATGAGTATTTTTATATTACTTTGCAGCAACTTAAAGAATTTAAAGATATAAGGAGTCTATCCTATTGGGTGCTGGGTTAGAAACATTTTAAGGTCAGATAATCCAAAACAAATATGAACAAATTTACTTGAATAACTTGAAGATACCTTCAATTAAAATGTAATAGCTTTGATTATGGATTGTTTGATTGAATTCAAGTGCCAGCAAGCCACATCCTATCTAGGAAAGTCTTTTAAACGTTTCCTGAAAAAGCACTATTAAAGGATTAAGTAATGAATCTGGTGGAACTCTTTTTGGTATTGCACTGATATCATGACTTTTTTTCTTTGTTTTTTAATGACAAATATATTTTAATTGTATTCATAATTTGGGAAGTCTTATTTTTACAAAATATTATGTTTCCTACCTTGCAGATAACCCAGGAGGCTGGAGAATTCATGATCACTTTCCCATATGGCTACCATGCTGGTTTTAATCATGGTTTCAACTGTGCAGAATCTACAAATTTTGCTACTGTCAGATGGATTGACTATGGAAAAGTTGCCAAATTGGTAAGCTATGCCTCAAAAAGAAAGCATAAATTAAATGTGTATTCTGGTTATTTTAGTAGGAACCCTAAGATCCTGTGCAGCATTTATTTTTCCTTACTGGCGCTGTGTGCCTCTCACCGTAGCAATTCACTTCAGGCTAGATACATTTATTTTACATAATCAGTATTATCAATTTTAGCTGAATTTGTCTGTTTTGAGATTAATGTGGAACAATTTACCCTGATAGGTAATTTGATGCGATGTGTATTTGCTTTTTATCTTGAGGCCTCCAGTTGGTGTTTTGCAAGATTTTCCAGTGGCATCATGTGGCTTCATGTTAGGTAGACTCAGATCTCTCCCTGTTCGCGATCAGTTTGTGGCTTGGAAAACAACACTTTACAGAAGGGAGTGTCTGATAAAATTGTAGCAAGAGATGGAGGGAGGTTGGTAGGAAGAAATGATTAAAACTGCCCTTAGTGCAGAAATGAAATTCTTGAAAGTAATAATGTAGAACACATTTTAACAGGAAATACATGTTCATGTTAAATTTGGTATAAAATTTTGCATCTCCTGCCCAGTGTATTTAATTTAGCTCACATACTGTGTATTTTCATTCACAGGCAATAACTTCTATTAAATTTAATTACTTTCCCCCTGTGGTGTTAAATAGAAGACATCTTCAAAGTGATGGTGGTTTCTACTAGGTTTGATTCCTTTCCTGTGGCTTTTAAGGGAAAGGTGCAGGCTGGCAGAGGGCAGCTTCTAAATGAAACTGTGTGTTTTACAGAGATGTAAAGTTGACATAGATTTAGCAGAAAATGATAAATAAAGTGTATGTGGTGTTATTTTGGCCATTGCTTGGCTCAATTGAATGTCTCCTTTCATTCTACGTTGATAAAACTTACATGTGGAGCCATTAGGTGAACTTAGATAGAAGTATATTTAGGGAAGACAAATCTTAATTTACGTGTGTATTTAGAAAATTGCATAATATATTAAAAAATAAGTAAAAGTATAGCCCGTTGGCAGCCCAGGAGTCATTTGAATACATTCTTGACGTAAAGGAAAGCCCCTGGTATTAGAAGACTTTTTCTGTTCTAAGTAATTTCTATTTATGCTGAGTAATTCAGAAAGGAACAGAACTGTACTACTACTTCACATTGTACATTCTGTGTATTCTAAGAAAACCTCATAAGAAATAGAAAACTCAGTGTGTACCTTGGCCAACCACTGCATTGCTTTTGTGGAAATGTAATGCTTGCATCTGCCTTGAAGCAGTGTCTTGGCCACGAGGTTATAACAAGGTCTGTTATTTTATAGTTTGCACCTTTACTTACAGATATAAGTCAGCTATCACAGCTGTTCGGAGTCACCACAAATATTAATTCTTGTTTAATACAGGTCTCAGAAGTAGCCCATGATGTTGGCCAGAATAGGGCATTCCAGCCTTGGGGAGAAGCTAAACTACCATGTACATTGGAGTTGCATTTCCACATTTCCATGTGGAAGTAGAGTCGGTGTGGAGTGGAAGGAAGAGAGGCTGGTAGTGCTCCTCCCTGAAATCCCAGCTGACAGAGCCCATCACTGCTGTGGGAATGTGAAGTGTTACACTGTGGTGGAGGAGCTGGATCTGACAACCAACTTTTCTTCTTTGCCTAGCCATGTAACATTAGGAAAGTCATTTATTCTTCATATATAAATTAGAAATACCTCTCTACCCTGTAGGCTTATTGCAAAGAGAAAAGAACTTAGGTATGTGACTATCTGTTTATTCAGTTTAGTAAGGGCTTTGACCGTTTTGTTTGGTTCTGGGTACAAAATATTCAATGCTGTAATGCAGTTTTGGCCAGCCAATTAAAAATTGCTGTAATTGAATGTATTTGAGACTTTTTGAGTTATGGCCACCCCTTACTTCCTTTGGCCAAGTGATGTCATCTGAGAATACATTAGTTGTCTCTTGCTGCTGTAGCAAATTACCACAAACTTTGTGTTTAGAACAATAGCTGTTTATTATCTCATGGTTCTATAGGTAATAGGCCCAGCATTGGTCTCACCAGTTAAATGTCAAGATGTTTGCAGGATTGCATTTCTTACTGAGACTCTGGGAAAGAATTCATTTCCTTGCTCCTTCGGGTTGTTGGCTGAATTCACTTCCTCGCAGTTGTAGGACTAAACGTTCAGATTTGCTGCTGACTGTGAACCAGGGGCTGAACTTTTCTCCTAGAGGCCTCTCTAGTCCTCCTGTGCAGTTCCTGCATTTCAGAGCAGGCAATCCGCAAAATCCCATGTGTCATGTAAGATAGCGTATTCATAGATCTCTGGGATTAGGGTGAGGACATCTTTGTTGGGGTGCATGAGGGGAAACATCTGCCTACTACAGGGGGTACCAATTTATCGTTGACATAATACATTTAGAATCTGCTTTGGGCTGGGCACGGTAGCTCATTCCTGTAACTAGCACTTTGGGAGGCTGAGGCAGGAGGATTGCTAGAGGCCAGGATTTCAAGACTAGCCTTAGCAACGGAGTGAGATCTTGTCTCTACAAAAAATAAAAACAAAAATTAAGAAAAAAGAGTATTTTGAGTCATGTAACCAATTTTAGTTTTTTTGCATAAAACAGGAAAATAACCTTATAAACAGATAGTTTTGAATGTTTCACTAAAATATCACATGCTTTCTTAATTTATATCATCAATATTAATATTTTCATGTCTATTCCTGGATAATAAATTATCTTACATTATGGTAAGCTGAGTTAGCATTTCCCCCTCCAGATTTTGGTATCTTTAATCAGTTATTTGACACCTATTTTTGATCTCTAAGTCTGATTCATTAGGTAACCTTATGAATTTACTGTATTGCATGTATATGTACTTTCTAATCCCTGGCAAATTTGTGCACTGGGCATAAATTTATGTGTTTTGCTGGAAACTAATGTGTAGTGAATTAATGAATTGCTCTAAAAAGACTTTTAGCATTGAGGATGCCCATGTTTGTCTTAATTCTTTGTCTTCATCAGTTTGTTCTAAATGATAACTATAAAAAAGTCATTGTTCATAAGTGATAATGAACAGTACTTTTATAATTACTATGAAAATATGAGCACTTTTTCATAATGAGGCATTGGTGATGATGCCACCTGCTTTACCTGTCACATGGGGTTTACTGAACATGTATAAGTATCTAATAAAGTATTTGTCGTACAGCATTAAATAAGCAAAACAATGCAGAGTGTGGAGTCTGCATACGTTATATTACATGTGCATATATGTAATCATAAACACTATGAAATATGTATATATATATAAATATAATTTTGTGTAATACAAACCAGTATTTTTAATTGGGTGATTCAGAAAAGAGCTGTTACAGAAGGCAATTTTTTTTTAATTAAAAAAAAAAACAAGTAGGTTTTGAAAAGATAACCTCATGTTCCCCGATAGGGACCTTTTGATCATAAGCCAACAGGCTTTGTCAGTAGGGACCTTTTCAGATGCCTCAGATGGCTGGTAGATGGGGAAGAAGTTCTACTTATGGAGACTAGGCTTATCTGCTGTGTGCCAGGCACCATGTGTGTTTCTATGAATTCATCACCCGGGAGTGCATTGTTCCATGAGAACAGGGGTGAGAGTAAGAGCTGACACTGACAGAGGTTCAAGGTGTGCTTCCTTTGCTGTTGGCTTCTTGACTTCTGCTGGTGTCCCTGGAGCAGGACTGGAGAGGGGGCTTCTCTGGCTTTCATCAGAATCTGTTACTGACCTATTGATATGTGATAACTTGTTCAAGAAATCTTCCTGGCTCTTAAGATTTGGGTACATTTGATTAGAAATTTCATTATTTGTGTAAAGCTCAGATACACTTCCAAATTTTAGCAAATTCCTGGATGTTTGATATTCTCAGCTGAATTATTGTATTTGGGAGATATTTCTGTCCCTGTGGGTAAATTCTCTGTTTTTTTGGTCTTTTAGTTCAGATGGTCCTTTTTCAGAGTATCCATCCAAACTACCTCATCTCTCAAACAGACTTTTTTTTTGTGTGTATGGGTTGTGTGGAAGATCTGGGGAAAATAGGCAGAGGAGGGAGTGAAGGGACATTGACCTTTTAGTTTTGGTAGCGACGTAGTTTGACCATCCCTGTTTCTAATACTCTGATAATGGCCCAGGCTTTACCATTCTTTTCATTTCTCTCTTTGCTTCTGTTTTCCCTCAATGAGGATCATTCTGCTCTCTTGTCTTAACCTGTAAAATATAGCATAGCCAAATCCTGTAAGATGCTCCAGAACAAAAGGGCCTTTCATTTAGCAGCAACAACTGACCTAAGAAGGCAGTGTGTAGTTTTTCCCCATTTCTCTAATCAAAGACAAGATCATTACTGAAAAAAATTGAGTGATGTTTCAGGTACCCACATGTTCATTTGCTGCTGACGGGCAGAGGTCAGATTTGGTGAGTGCCCAGTGAGTTCCTCCTGTGCTACACGTGTGTACAAAGAAGAAAGACACATATATTGTCTTCAAGGAGCTTTCAGAAAGAACAGAAGGACTTTTACTGAAACTCTACTTGCAAAGTTGTAGTATTAATGGACCATACCACCTACTTCTTTGTTTTAGGAATCTCTGTAGCTTTGAATGCTGGCATAACAGAGTGAAATTCAATTATTTTTTCTTGATAGAGATTTAAAAATATGTAACAGCTCGTTTAGCAGTTGAAATAAGACATTTGTACATATTTGAGATGCCTGTTTTCTGTTTCTGGAGCATTCTTTCCTTCTGTGGTGAAATGAAGTCCGTGATTACTCTGCGCAGCTGCTGCCGTGACACTTACAGGTCTGCTTCCTGGCTAGGTTGGATCAAAGCGCTGGCCTGCAGGTTGTATTTCATTTTTCCGTTTGCTGGGATGAAGTGCAGTTGTTTGATGTTAGGTTTGATGGATTTGTTTGCCACTGCATTCATTAGCTTCACATCAAAAAACTGACAGGCTGTTAAATGAAACTTTGGCTTAGATTTTCAGCTTGACTGTTTGGAGACATTTGTGAAGATATTTTGTTTTTGTGTTTCAGCAGCCTCAAGCACTATGATTGTCTCGAAGGGAAGAAAAGTTATTTACTGTACTGATTTTCTTGAGTAAAAAAGAATCATTGTGTTGGGGACAGTCATATCTCGTCTATACCGTCTGAAGCAGTGTGTTTATTACAGTGTGTGCAGTGAAAGAGACTTACTGTGTCACGATAAATAATTTTATCTTATTAGAAGGAAAGGTAATAGTTGGTGACACGAAAATGGTATCTTTTATTTTGCATGAATTTTAAGTGATCATATTAACATGATATGTCAGAAAGTTGAAAAATTGTACTGCAGAGCTGGGAATGTTCTCTTATAAACTCCAGGAGTACTACCTTATTATGTAATTTTAAGACATTTTGATATTTGAGTCCCCAAATGTTTGAACAAGTTTAAAAAGAGATGATAGAGTTTTAAAACTGATTTCCCTTTAATCTGGCAAGGGTTTCAACTGTTAAATTGTCTCGCATGTAAGTGCCATGATATGGGTTCATTCTATTTTATATTTCAATTCTTTAAAATTAAATTAGATATTTCTTAAATCTGGTAGCATCCTTCCAGAAAATCTTTAATCTTGGGCAGTCTTTATCGAAACAATCAGGAATCATTTTTGTGGTGAGTCTCTAGGTTGTATTTTAATATGCTTTTGATCACAAAATACTAGTGTAGTGATATTTCTCTGTTCCTGTGACATATGAAGGAAAGAAAATATAGACTGCTTTGAATATTGTTCATTTAACAGTTCTTGGCATTTCAATTTTGAGTGTCTGACATGACATATATAATATGAACTTCGTGAGTATGGGGATTGTATGTTCTGCATTGGTTTTTTTTTTTTTTTCAATTTTACCTATACTTTTTGCTGTTTCTGATTCCTGGGTTCTGATGGAACAGTGTAACAAAGCTGACGGGTAGTTTTGCTGCCTTTTTTTTTTTTTTTTTTTTTTGCTTTACTTTTAAGAGCATCTATAGGTTCACAGCAAAATTGAGAGGAAAGTATAGAGATTCCTCATATTCCCGTTCTCCCCACATGTGCATAGCCTCCTGCATTATCAACATCCTTGACCAGAGAGGTGCACTTGTTACCAATGAAGAACCTACATTGATGCATCATTATCCCCCAGTGTCCATAGGTTTTTTAAAATTTTTATTTTTTAAGGAAACCCAAGCAACCAGACCAAAGTCCATAGTTTACGTTAGGACTCGCTTTGGGTGTTGTACCTTCAATGGGTTTGAACAAATATACAATGACAGGCATCTGACATTGTAGTATCATACAGAGTGATTTCACCACCCTCTGAGTCCTCTGTGCCTTTTCCACAGGACGTGTGTGTGTGTGTGTGTGTGTGTGTGTGTGTGTGTGTCTAACTTGCTAGCCCCTGAGAAACCTCTAACTTTGGAGAGTTAGTGTTCACACATCTGGAAGAAGTATTAAGAGATACGAAGAACATAGTCACATTATGTCCTCTTTTTATACTGCTAAAATATTGAGTTGTGGGATTCAGGATATTTGAAACTTGAAGAAGTCTGAGACTTCAGGTATGATGGTATCAAACCAGTTGGTTAGTATATATCGTGCCTATGGGAGAGATGTCTGGAGCTGAAGTCTGGAGCTAGGGAGCCTGATTTCATTTGTTGTTAACTTGCATTTGCTGCATTATGGGATTTGAAAGGAAGTGATAGGCCTCATGATGCTGGTGTTTAGTTCTTAACCTGAAATCAAGGCATTATCTGCTTTTGAGTCTATAGTTTGTCAGTACCTTAAGAAAAAGTAAATTTGCCCTTTGAATAACTTTTATACTCTATTGAGAATTAGTTTGTTTTTAATTCAGTCTAGTTTCTTATAGTTAAGTACAATAGTATTAATAGCTGACATTGTCTCCAGTATGTCAGATTGAGCTCTGGGCACTAGATACATGTTACTTTTCTTGATCAGCGATGATGCACAGATATAATTGCTTTCTGTCCTATACTAGCCCCCTTTTTCCAGTGTCTCATTTTCAGGGTGGTCCTGTGTCTTATGTTGAACTGGACAGAGTTTGGGATGAAGAATAAAATAAGGCATTGAGGCCTGGCTTAGATGTAGGTTTGCCCCCAATGTCATATATCCTTCTGGACTCATTTTTCTGGGTGTAATGGCTCAAATAAGTGCCAGAAGAGAAAGCAGTGGGCAGAACATGAGGTGACGTTTGAGAGAAGCAGGCTGGCCAACCCCTGGAGGGAAGGAGGGGCTGGTGGGAGAGTCAGCAGGGCTCTGGGCACCCCCCAGAATTTGCCATAGTCAGATGCCCTGGCTTCCCACAGCTTCTCATCTTTTCCTACAGTGGCTTTCCTGCCCCTCCACCCCTGCAGCTTCTGCTGAGGTGACACACAGTGGTTTATCTCATAAGGACCCTTACCTCACATGAGGGATTGTCAGGTGTGTGCTGCTGGGGTTGGTGCAGCAGCTCAGCGGCCTCATGAGGTCTATGCACTTCCCGTCCTTCAGATTCACTGTCTCCGGGCAGGCTTGTCTTGATAGCTGTGCTTACTTCAGACATCTTGCTGCCAAGGGCAGGAAGGAAGGAGACAGTGTGAGAACTAGGCTCACCCCCATTTGCAAGGAAACATCCTTTTATGTCCCGTGACCAACTGTTAGAAAGGCTGCAAAGATAACTGGCGAGTAACTGGTGTTTTTAGGGAAAGGGGCTCTGCCTGTGGAGAAGAAAGAAAAAGATGGAAGAAAGAAGGAAAAAGATTCATTGACAGAATCTGCCACAATATGTGCTTCTGATACCTCATTTCGTCACACATTTCTGAAATCTTCCTGTGACTCTGGTGGATGCTATGGGTTGAGAGCCATCGGTTTTTAGGGAGTTAAATTAGGCCCTTGTTGTTTGGGTTGGGGTGCTTCTGCATGTTGTATTTTTTCCCACCAGTATGAATTTGAGTTCTAAAACATCAACTTAATATCTGTTTATAAATTGGAGATGTGTAATGTTTTGTACATATCTCATTTACAACCTCTTTTCTGCAAGCGTTAATAGGTATTGTGAGCACATATAGAACTGTGCCCACATATTTCATGGATATCAAGTAAACATGCCCTGTAGTACTTTTAAGGGGAGGAAGGGAGAGTGTTGGAAAAGCAATAGAGTAGATGGTAAATATAGGAATGCACTGTATATACCTCTTTCTGAAGAGCTTAGTAAATGTCCTGATGGCTGTCTGGAGTGCACGTAAAAAACCCAACATAATCACCTGGGTCTGTGTTGGAATTCTGGTTCTGTGTGGAATAGTTGTGTGACCTGGGGCAAATGACATGTCTCTGTTAGACTTAGTTTTCCTACCTGTAAAGAGGGTGTTCACTTGTGCCTCACAGGTTGTGGTGAGGATGTGGGCAGTGATGGGAGAACTCGCCTAGCACCATGCCGCTCTCACCAAGTACTTATTTAGGAAGTGATTCACTCTGGGTCATTTTTATGTCAGGGAACTCCCTGAATACTAATTTGGGGGAAGACTGGTGGAGTTCAGGCCTGAGGGGCTGAGAAGCAGTGTCTGTGGGGACAGTGTTTGCAGGGTAGGTGCCAACAGCAGGCTGGGCAGATGGATGTTAGATAGTTTTACTGACTTCTCATTCGCATTCAGGTGTGCTTTTTGCCAAAATGAAGGCAGTATGAAAAGAAGTGCCAATAACTTAACAGTGTGGTTTTGTGGACCAGATTGCGGAGAGAAGGAATTTGAAGGAGCTGTTGCTTATATCTTCAAAAACACAGTGTAGCTCTTGTGTCCTGTGTTGAATTTGAAAGGCTGTGTTTTGTAATCCCTTGGAAAAAACATCATCCTGGACGGTAGAGATTACTGCTAAGCTTTGACTGTATTTCACACATCAGTTTCATATACTTCAAGTTTTTTGATTGAATTAGGAAAAACTCAGTTAGTTTCTATTAACTGTTTAAAATGTTTATAAAAGGTATTTTTGTAAGGCCTAATAATCATTTTCAGTGATTTTTGGCAGCATATTATTCCCAGTTCTCAGGAATGCATATTCAGGGTTGTCGTTTGATTTTGAGTGTTAATTTTTTAAAAAGGTGACCGATTTGTTGATTATTGAAATAGCAATAAAACTTGTTTCTTTGAAAGTAAATAAAATTGAAACAGTTTTGAAACTTATATAATGATTTCTTTTCGTTTTAAAAATCATATTAGTAAAGATAAAAAGAAAATTCCCCGTGCCCGGAAGAGTGTAGCTGGTGGAGTGGGCACCGTGTTCTTTTGGCAGGAGTATGATTGGAGTAAGCATCCTGAAGAAAAGGTGGGCAGTGTGTATCAGTCTTGGTAAACATCTTCTTGCCCTTTTACCATTTTCTTACACTCCTAGGAAATGAGCAGAAATGTAGGCAGAAGGTGATTGTTGTAGTGCCAGTTTTATCAGTGAAAACAGAATTACAACTTAAATGTCCAGTGATATGGCAATCATTGAATAACCAGTTGTGTCCATACACTATAATTTTAAAAAAATTTACAGAAAAGCATTGGAAAGGAAATCACTATGGCTAATGATATTACTACCCAAATATCCATTGCTGAAATTTGTAAAAATAAAATACAAAATTTAATGACACCCTTTCTAGTTTATTAAAGGTAAAAAAAACTGTTAGCAGTTCATTGTGTATCTCTTAAAATATCAGCATATGTCTGTATCTTTTCGAAAATCTTCACAATGTTATTCAAGATTCTATACATTATTTTGCAATGTCTTTAATATATCATTCTGTTCAATATAGATTTCATTAGCCGGGTATGGTGGCTTACGCCTGTATTCCTAGCACTTTGAGAGGCTGAGGTGGGCAGATCACTTGAGATCAGGAGTTCGAGACCAACCTGGCTGACGTAGAGAAACCCCATCTCTACTAAAAAAAAAAAAAAAAAAAAAAAACCAAAACGAGCCAGCCATGGTGGTGGGTACATGTAATCCCAGCTACTTGGGAGGCTGAGGCAAGAGAATTGCTTGAACCTGGGAGGCAGAGGTTGTGGTGAGCTGAGATTGTGCCGCTGCATTCCAGCCTGGGTGACAGAGTGAGACTCCATCTCAAAAAAAAAAAAAAAAAAAAAAAATCTGTATCTATATCTATCTGTATATTTTTATCTATATCTATGTATATCTTTCATTTATGGCAAGTAAAATATTTTTGGGTTGTAGATACTTACTAGAAGAAAATTGTTGTGGCATATCCCAAAAGAGTGTGACAGGTGGTTTGCAGTGGATTTTTTTTTCTGAGGAGCGTCACAGAACCACAGTAGTACATAAGAGTTCATTGCACAGATCTTGTTAACAACTCAGAATGTTGAAAATGAACACCTTAGCTCATGGCTCTGTTTGCATTCCCTGGGTGCAGAGCAGATGGTAGGTGGGCTTATGCTTGGTGCACGGGTCCAGTCTTGTCTTTGTTGATGGACCGTGTCCACACCTGTCACCTCGGCTTATTCCACTACAGTTAATACTGGAAGAGATTTATAATGCCTTTGCAGTTTCTGTTTTACTGAATGACAGCATTTATAACTGGGTCTGTATATTTGAAGGAATGTATATTTAAGAAAAACTTTAATAAATTTCCTAAGTAATGCCTTTCTCTGGCGTCATAAAGGAGTATTCCAGTGAATTTGAAGGATATGAGAGGAAAAAGTAACTAAATGGCTTTAGTCAACAGTTTTATGGCAATGGGAAATTAAACTGGGAATAACACAAAAGAAAAAAAAAAAACTAGCTTGGTTTCTAAGCCTAGGCAAGGAGGGCTACATTAAACAAAAAACAAACAACCCTCAGCACAACAAAATGCCAACTGCAATAACCATAAAGGATA
Source organism: Chlorocebus sabaeus (assembly GCF_047675955.1). NCBI lineage: Eukaryota > Metazoa > Chordata > Mammalia > Primates > Cercopithecidae > Chlorocebus > Chlorocebus sabaeus. The sequence continues at coordinate 36,177,655 of NC_132915.1, forward strand.
CTATAGATTTAAAACATTATTGCCCATTGTTGCAGAGAACAGATGGTGCTTAAAATATCCTTTAATTTGATGTGCGTCTTAAAAGAGCAAACAACCAAAGAGTATATATCATCTGTATTAAATAATTAAATGCAAACTTTTCTATTTTTGAGGATGCCATAGATATATAGTTAACGAGGAACAAATGTAGCATCAGTATGCCTACAGGGACACACATTGGAGGTCGTCTTGGCAGGGGGTTGAGGGATAGATGAGGGAAAAGACTATGAAGAAACACTTCTAAACCCTGGTTAGGCCTTGTATGAAACTCTTCTCGGTGATGTATTTTCCCCTCAAACTGACTCTGCAGAGTGTTGATTGTCCTGAACTGTCTGGATTGTCTTACAACTGCAGCCATTAGTTTGGGGGAACATAGTTAGGTTTATGGTCATACTTTTTAGAAAACATGGTTTCCTCCTGTAGTCTTTGACATTTGTTTACAATGTTAGAAAGGTTCTTCTGAATTTGGGTGCTGTTTACACTCGTGACCTTCAGAATTAATGCTGAATCCTAAGCCCTAAAATGATTCTTTTGAGAAAGCATGACCAAGACTTCGTAACAGATAACTGCCGTTCTCGGATTTGTAGGTGGGTTTACACTATAGCAGGGAAATGTGCTGAGCACAGATTCTCCTTCAATTTCTATTACCCTTTATTTTATGTTCACATTGAGGATCCTGCCAGTTGGAGTGGCCTCTGTGTAAACGAAGAAAAGAATTTGGAGTTGAGATCCATGTTTCTGAAAGTATCCAGGCTTTGGGTTGTGAAGAATTGAAAGCCCAAATTCAATTGACTGAGTGATTGACATGTAGCTACTTACCGAGAAAATTGGAAAGATGCAACACATTCTGTTTTCAAAGAAACATTTTGAGGTTGGAAAGTATACAAACTTAGAATTTCAAAGGGCACATGTCAAGTTTAGTTGTAGATGAACATGATGCCATTTGTGTTGATTTCATGATGAGAGAGCACTTTTCCCATGGTTTTTTCCCCCCTCCGTTTGCTTTTTGGAACTGATGGACATGATCGCAGATTGTGTCAGATTTGTTTTCTGAGAAGTTATTATTATTATGCTTTGAAGTAAATGGTACTTCTCGTTTGTAGAAACTCCACATGCTAAACCTCTCCAGGCAACGCTATGGAAGGAATTCTCATCATCGCGGTATACAGTTCCTAAGTGCCTGTTGTCTCAATACACTCTATGGGCGAATTGGGAGATTAGTGACTCCAAGTCTTCTGCCTCAGTGGTTTTGTCTCTGAGGCAAAGGGCTGGCACACTGGTCAGAGCCTCCTACCTCAGCCTCCCTAGCAGCCGGGACTACAGGTGCTCCCACCTTAGCCTCCCTAGTAGCCGGGACTACAGGTGCTCCCTCCTCAGCCTTCCTAGTAGCCAGGACTACAGATGGCTCCCACCTCAGCCTCCTGAGTTGCTGGGACAACTACAGACACACGCCACCATGACTGGCTAATTTTAAAATTTTTTCTAGAGATGACGTCTTGCTTTGTTGCCCAGGCTGATCTCGAACTCCTGGGCTCAAGTGATCCTCTCGTTTCAGCCTCCCCAAGTGCTGGAATTATAGGTGTCAGCCACTGTGCCTGGCAGGTTTAAAAATTTCTCTTTGGGTTACTAAAAGTGTTTGGCATTACATGATTTTTGTAGTCATTTATGCCCAGTTGTAGACTTAAGTGAATTTTAAAATGAAATTGCCTTTAAGTATTAGTATGGCAAAAATGAAAACTGCATTGCATAGTATTTTTATATGGGTGACATAGATAGGCATTTTATTTCATGGGAACAATCTGAGATTTATGATATGGATCAAGGATTTTAGAAACTATTCTCATAACCAGTTTTAAACAAGGACGTATATAACACCTCTGCCCAATTTTACTATTGTGAAAATACGCTTACAAGCAGTAGAGGATTGACTCAATAGATTTTTAGAAAAATCTCTAAAACAGCAGGGTGTATTGTATTGATGTGATAATGATCTTTGAAATATATTGTTTTTTTTTTTTTTTTTTTTTTTTTTTTTTTTTTTTTTTTTTTGAGACGGAGTCTCGCTCTGTCGCCCAGGCTGGAGTGCAGTGGCGCAATCTCGGCTCACTGCAAGCTCCGCCTCCCGGGTTCACGCCATTCTCCTACCTCAGCCTCCCGAGTAGCTGGGACTACAGGCGCCCGCCACTGCGCCCGGCTAATTTTTTTCTATTTTTTAGTAGAGACGGGGTTTCACCATGGTCTCGATCTCCTGACCTTGTGATCCGCCCGCCTCGGCCTCCCAAAGTGCTGGGATTACAGGCGTGAGCCACCGCGCCCGGCTGAAATATATTGTTATGTGACAAAGAGTAGTTAACGAATACTTCTTTAGTGTGAAGCTGTATTTGTAGAAAGCAATCTTAAAATATGTAAATTGAATGAAAAGTAAATGAAAGATACACTTGGTTAATGGACATGGTTAATTGTGGTAGCCTATGGCCAGAGGAATGAACTTGAGATACAGACAGGCAAACCCTCATCTTTTATGCAGTCTGCTTCTGTGAGGTTGACATTTATTTATTTAATTTTTTTTTGCAAGTCTATTTTCATGTGTTATTTTATGCTATTTGAAAAAGTTCAGTAAAATTATTGTTAAAGTTTTCGGTAGTACACATATAGAGCTCTGGACCAATGTCTAAATAAATGCATCTTATAGACACGTAGCAGAGATGTTTTAAAATTTGTTTTCTCCAGAATATTTAACTTGTAGCCAAAACTTTAGGGGAAGAGGGTAGTATAAATATATGTCTTTACTCATAGGACTTTTTCAGCATTTAAAGCATTACTCTATAATTAATAATTGATATCTAATTAAGGGACATTTCACATTGATTCTGAAATGGAAGTAAACAGCACTAATACAATTACTCAAAATGCTGTTGAAAGAATTAAAATGGAATTCTCTGTTGAAACTATATTCAGATAAAATGGCGTTCTTTATTCCTTGTTGTAAAACAGCCTGAAAGTTTGTATTGGCTTTGGCTCTGTGTTTGTTTAACATTTTCATACAATTAAAAGTCACTATTAGATGGTAAATTGTATCATGGACTGTGGTACTTAAATATTAACATATTAAATTTTCTATTCAAAGATTCATAGATGGTGTGGAAAATTCACCAGCAGAGGACAGTGTCTCTTTATACATTTTTTTCCTGCAAAGTCCTTTGTAAGGAATGGGTTTCCCTTATAGCCTTGACCTAGAGTCTTAGAAGGTATTTATTGGTTGTACATTTGTAATCGGTATGTTTGATATTGAAGAGAAGATGATAAAAATGGATGTAACTTAATGTAGTAAGGGATACTTATAGTATTGTTTATATTCCCTTTACGTTAGTTGTTTCTCTTTTTTTTTTTTTTTGAGATGGGGTCTCGGAGTCTCGCTCTGTCACCCAGGCTGGAGTGCAGTGGCGTGATCTCGGCTCACTGCAAGCTCCGCCTCCCGGGTTCACGCCATTCTCCTGCCTCAGCCTCCTGAGTAGCTGGGACTACAGGCGCCCGCCACCGCGCCCGGCTAATTTTTTTTTTGTATTTTTAGTAGAGACGGGGTTTCACCGTGGTCTCGATCTCCTGACCTTGTGATCCACCCACCTCGGCCTCCCAAAGTGTTGGGATTACAGGCGTGAGCCACCGCGCCCAGCCGTTAGTTGTTTCTTAAATGAAGTGCCCATTTTATGTGTAGGAAGTGTGTGCATTTAACCTAAAATATCATCAAATTGAAGTGCTGTCTTTTGTGAAACGAGGTTATATTTTACTTCCAAATCTATTGCAAACTGTTAATGTGTTTAATTTCTACATGTTGCTTCGTGTAACTGCTGTGCAAAGTGGGCACAGACAGGCACACACGGTACAAAAATGAAATAGAACGTATTGGGAGGGCCTTACAAGCCCACAAGTAGCAGTGTGTGCAGGTCCCCACCGCTCATTCGTTCCCTGGGAGAATGAGGCTTGAGTGGGGCACAGCTGGGAAGAGGCGTCCATGGAGGGACCCCACCTGGCCCGACATGCTCCATTTAGTCACGGAGAATCAGGGCAGAACACATCCCCGTGGGACCAGGTTGTGACAAGATCTTCTTGAGGGGAGGATGTAGTCTTGGTGGCACTGACTTAGCAAAGAGGCCTATTTTTACTAAGTTTCTGAGGTGGGGGGCAGGGGGGTACCTAGCTTAGTTGGGGACATTAAGTAGATTTTAGTGGTAAAGAGAGGACATTTAGTCTGCCTGGGTTTGAATCCTAGCATTGTCATTTACAGGTGATACCATCTTGGGCAATTCGTCTATAAATTGGGATAATAGTACCAAATTGGAACAATAATATGATAGGTTAGTTGTAATGATTAAATCGGATAATGAGAGTAAACTCCTGGAATAGTGACTGACACATGGCATGTAATAAACATTTTTTCTTTCTACGAGGTATTAAAATTTATTTATTTATTTATTTATTTATTTATTTATTTATTTTTTGAGACGGAGTCTTGCTCTGCCGCCCAGGCTGGAGTGCAGTGGCCGGATCTCAGCTCACTGCAAGCTCCGCCTCCCGGGTTCCCGCCATTCTCCTGTCTCAGCCTCCCGAGTAGCTGGGACTACAGGCGCCGCCACCTCGCCCGGCTGCTGTTTTGTATTTTTTAGTAGAGACGGGGTTTCACTGTGTTAGCCAGGATGGTCTCGATCTCCTGACCTCGTGATCCGCCCGTCTCGGCCTCCCAAAGTGCTGGGATTACAGGCTTGAGCCACCGCGCCCGGCCGGTATTAAAATTTATTAACCTCTGAAAAGCAATTTGGAATCTCTTTGTCTCATATTGTCCTGTGACAGTTACCATGAGTGCATTCCCCCATTTTTGTTTACCAGATCTGCCCCAGGAACTTTTAAAAATTGATTCTTTTCTTTTAAAAATAAAGCAAATATGTGAAACATACTGAAAATGCTGAAACCTACATGAGAATATTAGAAAGTAAAGAATGCAGTTCTATAATCAGCTACATATGGATAGGCAAAGAGAGGGGTCTGCTTCTTGTTCAGCTGTAGCTCTGTGCTAGTGGAAGCATGTCCTGGAGTTATCGGTGTGGCCAAGAGAACAGATGTAGTTAGGCAATGGAGGTGGGACAGAGAGCTGCAAAGTGCTGCACTTGCCCCTCTTACTGGACCCAAAAGTCTCTCAAGTGTAACACGTTTCTGTAGTGCTGTAGATAATTAATCTGGGTGTGTGATGACCATCTGATCTAGCACATCCAGTGGCACTGATGCATGTTGGGATAGGAATTTAATTTCATAAACTCAAGCTATTCAGCAGGGCCCATGAAAAATCACCGGAAGGGTAGGTGGATCTTTGCCACTGATGTTTCAAAGATTTCTTGTATTAAATGCTGTGTCCAAAATTCCAAAATGATAGAATACTCTCCAGTTTGTATTTATGTTAAAAAAAAAAATAAAAATAAGCTTTCATTGGTATTTTTAACATGGCAGACTTTGTAAAAACATTTAATGAAACAAGTAAGTGTATACACTTATTTTGAGTATATATGACAGCAAAAGAGGGTGAGGAAAAACAAATTTGGATTTCTATCCCACTAAAAAATTCTTAAAAAAAATTTAGTGTTAAGTATATTAGAAGAAAATATAGGGGAGTATTTATTTGATCCTTGAGTGGAGCAGGACTTTTGAAGCGGCACATCATTGGTGAACACCATGAAAAAAGATTTGACGTGTATCTTTGAAAATTTGAAACTGAATAAAAAAGTATGTGATATCCTTAATATTAAAAATATCCTTAATAAGGTACATGTCTAAGTAATCCCTGGATGTCACTTATAGCAAGTTCGTGAGAAGGAAAATATAGTAAAATTGATATATTTTGGAGCTGAATATAAAATTTACTTGCATATTTTAAAATAAAACAATGTTTTAAGGAAATTTGATACATGTGGTATGCTGCTTGGTGTTTACCTTCAAATGCCGTGAAGTTATGAGTTACTCTTTTTTGTCATTAGGGGTCGTTTTTGGGCAAGTTTGAGAATCAGCACTACATTAATATATAAAGAAATTCTCATTTGTAATTCATTAATCTTTAAATGGCTAAACTTCATTGAGTCCTTACTTTGTGTCAGGCATAAGGCTGAACTTACATTAACTTGTTTGATTTTTACAACTATCCTATAAAATAGATAATGTTATTAGCCCCATCTTATTAAAGAAAATTAAAGCACTGAGAGACACAATTGTGGGTCCCTCCACACTAAAATTAGAAAAACTGGGCAAAAGACAGGCAGTTCACTAAAGCAGAAATATAGTCAGTAAATAATTACAAAGCGTAAATATAATCTCATTAGTAGTCATAGAAATGCAAAGAGGTTAGTGCCATTTCTTACCTCTCAGATTGGTGCGGAAGACAAATGGAAATACTCCATGCAGTTTTAAACTATGCAAATTAGTACACCCCATAGCATGTCAAGGCACCAGCCTTAGAAATGTGTGCCCTGTGACCCTGCATCCACACCTGGGAATTTGTCCTATGGAAATAATTAGTAGTTGCCCAAGAATGCATTTGTTTGGATAGTCTTCACAGTGTTGATTATGAAACTGAAAAAATTGATAGCTAGTAATTGTAGAACACTACGGGATAGTTGAATAGATTATGGTACATCTAGTCATGATATGCTAATTAGCATTAAAAATAATGTGGAGGTACGTTTATTGATATGTGTAGATAGATGTTTGTAATACACAGTCATGGATTAAAAAAAGATTATAGAATAGGATCTTTTCTTAGTTTGAATGCATACATGTGTTACAAATTATGGAAAGATGTTTATTAAATTTTAGCATCATCTTTGCAGGACTTTAATTTGTTTATCTTAATTTTAAAATATTTCTATAGCAACCAGTTATCACATGTGCAGTGAAAAAAATAAAAGATTCGTTTTTTTTTTTTGTTTTGTTTTTTTGTTTTTTTTGTTTTTTGAGATGGAGTCTCGCTGTCGCCCAGGCTGGAGTGCAGTGGCCGGATCTCAGCTCACTGCAAGCTCCGCCTCCCTGGTTCATGCCGTTCTCCTGCCTCAGCCTCCCGAGTAGCTGGGACTACAGGCGCCCGCCACCTCGCCCGGCTAGTTTTTTGTATTTTTTAGTAGAGACGGGGTTTCACCGTGTTAGCCAGGATGGTCTCGATCTCCTGACCTCGTGATCCGCCCGTCTCGGCCTCCCAAAGTGCTGGAATTACAGGCTTGAGCCACCGCGCCTGGCCAAGATTCGTTTTTAAAAGGGCTGGCTTAAATTATTTAATTTACTTAAAATTATGTATAGCTCTATTAATAAAAAACTTCTATGCCATCACTTAGAGGATAACTTTTAATATGGAAGTAAAATGACAAGAGGGTGGAAAAAGATCATCGATGAGGAATCTGAAAGATTTGAGTTTCCATAATTTGCTAGATTCGAGGCTTTGGATAAATTACTTGTTTTCAGCTTCAAACAGGAGTATAAATATCATTAATTCTTCAGTGTGCATAATAGCATCTGATATTTGTAATGATGACTGTGGGCTGTCAAGCTAGTTAATGATTTTGATGAATTACATGTCCTGATTAAGAAAATAAGCTAGTACATAAGTGAATTTTAGAATGAATAGTGTTAAATAGTTGAAATTCATGCCTGTCCTTCATGGTACATTTCACTTCCTACCTATGCTAGGTAAGTCAGACCTGTTTAACAATGTTAGCAGTTGTATAAAATGTTCATATTTAAATCAAAAGGGAGAAATTTGACTAATCTCTTAGATCTCTAAAATAAGTTTTTTAATTTTTTTAATTTTTGTGGTCATGAAGCTTTTGCTGAGGTATTGGAAAGGGCATGTTTGTGAACGTGTGTGACCTAGCTGAATGTTTCTGGCTCTGCGTAATAGCATGGGAGGAGGCTGGTGCTGGGGCTCGGGGAGGTGGCAGGGACTGGGCACTGTTGCCTGAGGAGGTAAGCACCCCATGTCCTGTGGATCTTGGTTCTAGCTTCTTAGGTCATGATGCCCTTCTGCAGGGTTGCTCCCCTACTTTTGCCCAGGCCTTGGGGCAGTTTCGATGGTTCTGAGATTTGTGAGGAAGGTGGAAACCCAGTGCCAAAACTAGGTTTGTGAAGGTTTCTCCCGGGGGGTTGGCACAGAATGGGAAGATGGCAGGTGACCTTAGGAAAGAGATTTTCTCAAGGTGCAGGCAGAGCCAGGGAGGGGCCTGCATGATGCCCTGCTGTTTCTGGCCAGCCTTATTTCCTGCCCACCTGCCCCTTCCTCCTTTCCTGCCATTCTGTGCTTCTCTGCATTCTCCTTTAGAAGCAAGTTGAGCTGCTCCTCCCCAGACTAACGAATACTTGATACCATGCAGCTCAGCTTTGCTGTCACTTCTTGCAGGCAGGACCCTTTACCTCTCCCCTGTGTGATAACAGTACTGTCTCCCAGGGTTGTTCTGAAGACAGCTGGAGAAGATGTACACACTGTGCTGGCATTCCTTGACATGCTCCACGTGGCGCTGTTCTCTGAGGCAGGGTTCCAGGAAGCTCATAGTCCTGGCATTCGTTGTAGAATGAATAAATACAAATGCCTCTGCCAAACACAGTGGATAAAAACAGAAATGCTCATTAATGTATGTGAATGGAGTAGATTGAAAGTACAGAAAACCCATGTACAAATTGTTCATTGGTCTATCTGAAGGGTAGTAAATATACTGGGAGAGAGAGAATTTATATATTTGCAGCTTTAACTAATTTTGGTTTTGCTATAGTCCAAAGGCATTTCTGCTTAGAAATGTTTGTAAGGTTGTTTCTTTCCCCAGTAACTGGATTCTAATGAGGGTAGCATGTATTAGTGTCTTTTGAACCGATGGTTGCTCCCAGAGATGTGTTGGTATTCCCTGTGTGTTACCGTGTGTGTGTGTGTGTGTGTGTGTGTGTGTGTGTTTTAACCTTTTTTACTACTTTTGGTAAAGAAATAAGAAAGAGAATAATTTTTTCACCATTTCTATTGTGGATATTTCAAGAATTGTGATATGATATTCTTGGAGTTTTTCATATGGTACCCTTTCTATATTGTTCCAAATCAGTAGACATTTTCAATATGTTGAGGAATTTAACAAAAAGTGAAAAATAAAAAGCAAAGAAAATACTGGTCTTATCAGTCCTCCCTGGAATCAGTGGAAGTGAAAACTATGACATATTTGAGACATGACCTTGATTTAGTAACTGATGGTTTTAGTTTTGTGTTTTCAACTAAACAAATAAAGCACTAGTGCTTATTCTGGGATAAGGAAATGACCTTTTTCTTTCTAGATAATATGATTGTATTTTTCAAAAAATTAACTACCCAGGAATATGAAATGAAAAATAAAAAATCTTTCATAAAAGTGTTTCCTAGTATTAAAATTTAAATGCAAGCAAGTTGGTTTAAAACAAATAATTAGGTATCTTGAAGGATATGGTGAAACAAACCCTTTGTTGTGATGTAATGCAATATTTAAAGAATCTAATACACTGTCTTAGGCTCTAGTTTGCAAAATGGGTTTTTATCATGTGTTTCTTTCTTTAGCTCATACCTTGCGCCAGCTGATGAAGAATACATTTCATGTACAGTGTGCTTCTCTGTTGGGATTTGTGAGAGGCAGGCAAAGGACTGTTACCTGTACCTCTTCTCTGAGGAGTGGGTCAGTGGACTTCACTTGTCCTCTTGCCCTGTTGGTGGGCATGGCACAGCCCAAGGGGAGGGGAGTCATTTCAGTGATAGCCAATCTGGCTGCCTTCCCTTCCTTCTTATCAGGAAAGCTAGCACATGGGAAAAAATGGACAGTTTCTACTCTATTGTGATAATCCATATAAGCAGAATCACAAAATTCCCAGATGACAATTCAAACAGTTACTGTAAAAAATAACAAGGTGTGTTTGACATCCTTTGAGGCCACACTGATATCAGAGTTTCTGATAGTTTATGTGGTATTAATGGACACCATAATACTGTTAACATAGATGGAAAGAATAGTATGAGAGTTGAGAGCAGGGAACAAGCTAACAGGGTGTAAGCACTCCTGTAGGAGCAACTGCACTTTCTGCGTTTCTTTTTCAATTTTGTTCCATTGTCCTTGTTTGCAGTTCAAAGCCTGGGACTGTTATTTGTTTACAACATAGTACATTTTGTATTTTCCCTTTTTTTTGAGACGGAGTTTTACACTTGTTGTCCAAGCGGGAGTACGATGGCGTAATCTCGACTCACCGCAACCTCTGCTTCCCAGGTTCAAGCGATTCTCCTGCCTCAGCCTCCCGAGTAGCTGGGATTACAGGCATGAGCCACAATGTTCGGCTACTATTGTATTTTTAGTAGAGACAGGATTTCTCCATGTTGGTCAGGCTGATCTCGAACCCCCGACCTCAGGTGATCTGCCCGCCTCAGCCTCCCAAAGTGCTGGGATTACAGGCGTGAGCCACCGTGCCCGGCCCATATTTTCCCATTTTATTAAAGCATTGTCTAAAACAGTAACAGAAGAGTACATCATTTCCTGGCTACTTGTAATACCATTATGATATGCCACATGCTTTTGGTAAGATCAGTGCTTATAGTGAGGGATGCAGAGGTACTGGACCAATTCATGAGTGCCTTTTGACATTAAAAAACATCAGCATTGTTTGTATTTATTATTATGTCTGCTGTGGTTTGAGTATTGGTGTCTCTCCACAATTACTGTTGAAATTAAACCCCAATACACTAGTATTAAGAAGTGAGGCCTGTAGGAAATGATTAGGCATTGAGGGCTCCACCCTCATGAATGGTATTAGTGTCTTAACAAAAGGGCTTGAGGGAGCAGATTCGCCTTCTCTGTTCCTTCCATCTCTTCTGCCATGTGAGTATACAGAAACAAGGCACCATCTTTGAAGCAGAGAATGGGCCTTCACCAGACACCAAATCTACTGGTACCTTTACCTTGGACTTGCCAGCTTCTAAAACTGTGAACAGCAAATTTCTATTGTTTGTGAATTATCTGTAATTTGCTTTGTTAAAGCTGCCCAAGTGTACTAAGAGTCTTTTTGATTTTGCTGTCTACATATCTTTCTCTCTTTTAAGAATTAAGTGTTGAACTTATAAAAAGGGGCACAATTAGACATTCTAGAGGTAATCTTAATGAAATTAACATGCTAAAAAGTTCTAGAATAATAGAATTTTCTGTGGAGTGCTTTTTTAGTTTGGAAAAATTTTAAACTTCCTTTACTACTTCAAAGATACTTTATTAATTTGCTAGAATGCAGCTTACCCTATATTGTCTTACTGGTAAAAATATGCAGAAGTACATTATCTCTTTCTACCGTTTAGGTTTTACAAAACAGGTGTTCACACATCTACCTAAGAGAGTTTGTTTTAGGTGCTTCAGATTTCCTGTGAGGGGTTTAGGGGGTTGCATGGTAAAGCATTAAGTAACAAAAGAAAATGACCTTCCTCTGAAGCAATCATTTTTACTGTACTGTCTTCTCACTACTACTATGATGAGCACTTGGAGATGCCTGCCACTTTGAGATTGGGGATTACCTTCCATTTTAATTCAAAAGATGGTTACTGTCTAGTCATTAAGAAGTCGTTGTCCTAATTGTATTTGACACATATTATGCTATTCCACTGGCAAAATTTGGTTATATTTAACCCTTAAAAGAGAGAACAAAAATATGGAAAATAATCCACTTGACTGTCTCAAGAATAAAGAGACTGTCTGCTTTTGTTTTTCTTTCCTCAAATGGTACAACAATTTGTGTATATTCCTTGGACCTTATTGGAGCCTTAGTCTTGGTGGCTATGCCCTGCATCCAAGATACAGCCTTGAAGAACAAGGAAAGGCTAGTTTTACACTTCCAACTTCCTTTGGAAGCTGCCTGGTAATAGTGCTGATGTTACCAAGTGTCAGGTTGCAGTTTGCCTTCATGGAAGGAAGGACCTATGCTGGGGTGTGAGAAGCTCACAAAGACTCCTTTCCAGCACTTGAATTCACAACAGGCTGGGCTTTTATCACTGACAGATGCTGTAAAATAGTACAAGGTAATCAGGGTTATTATAGGATGGGGGCAATTTAATTTCAACATGGCATGAATTTGAACGGCTTTGTGAGAGACCTGATATTTGACCTGGTGAAGATTGGATGCTGTTTTGGAAGTACATATTTGGAAGGAGAGAGTCTGCAGCCTGAGTAAAGATGGGGCTAGATGTGGTAAGGTGTTCTTGATGGTCACTTCTGAGTGATTCGATGTGTAGTGTGTTTAGAAGGGTGGATGGAGCTGGGCCATGAAGTATCTTGAAAGTTTTACAGAGGTGTCCGGACCTTTTTATTCTGAGTAATGGGGAGCCTATGAACATTTTAAAGAAGAGGTTCAATATAAACTTCTAAAGGACAGTGGCGAAAATATAATAGATGTGTTTGCAATTTTAATGAGAGGTTTTTGTTTTGTTTTTTTGAAACAGAGTCTTGCTTTGTCACCAGGGCTCAAACGATCCTCCCACCACAGCCTTCCGAGCAACTGGGACTTTTTAATTTATTTTTTATAGAGACAGGCCTCATTATGTTGCCCTGGCTGGTCTCAAGCGATCCTCCTGCATTGGCCTCCCAGAGTGTTGGGATTATAGGAGTGAGCCACCGTGCCTGGCGGATATTTTTCTTTTTTGGCTAATTCTTTTGACCAGATGAAATTCTTTTTCTTTATCCAGCAAATATATATTAAGCTTTAGTTACAGGCAAAGTAATTTATGTGTGTAATAAAATATGAATAAAGCCAGTTCTCACTTACAAAGAGATTTTAGCAGGATGTTTTATTTTATTTCTCTTTCAAGCACTGAATATTGCATACTTACTAAGAGGATTATGTCTTCTAAAATGGACCTTCTTGTTTTTAGAAATTTTGATCACCTTTGAATAGGTTCTATTTTGGCTAAGCAACTTTCAAAGCAACAACACTGTATTTTTCTATGCTTGGTGGATGGACAAATGATTGTAGATTAGAGTGGAAACATCCCAGTTTCATTAATTTTTCTCTCTGATGTTGGGGAAATGATATAAAGTTGAATGAGGGAATCTGCCTATTCATATTCCACCCATGAAGATTATTGAGGTCATTCTTTTTTTTTTTTTTTTTGTTCAAGAGTTAAAATATCATTTATATAGGTATGAATTATTTTCATTGGCAGAAGTGAATTGGAGAATGTGGGAAATTAGGAATGAATTGCAGGACTGTGGGAGAGATGCTCAGGAAGGAAAATGGCTGTTGGGCAGCCCCTGCCTCCCTTACTCAGTCTCCCGGTCTTAATATGAGCACCATATATGTATCCATATTCTCAGTTTAAGGCATCCCTTCCTCTGACCTACACCACCTGTCTCTCAAGCTCTTTTTCTCCACTGCCCAAACTGTAGCATCCACTTGGACCCCAGTAGGGTTTAAAATCCATTGATCCTACTTTTCATGGTCGCTCACTCACCTCAACTTCTTACTTCCACCTTTCACTGGTTTATATTGCATGATCCATCATTGTAAAGATGCCTTTGGTTTCACACCTTGCCTTTCTTTCACTTTGTCATACTTATCTGGCAAAAATCCCCATCTTGTTCAACTTAGCTATTTCTCTTGCTTGTCCCTATGTATCTGACCATGGCTGGAGATGAGCATGCAGCCATCTCATTTCCTCTCCCTAAATTCCAGGCCTCCAATGAGTTGTTCACGATGCCCAGCAGTCCAGCCATGTTCCCCGAGTTCATTGGCTCTCCCTCTCTCCTCCTGTCTCCATCCTCATTCTTTGCTGATTATCCTGCTTCTCATCTCACTGAGAAAATAGAGAACTTCTGCACACTGCAAACAGCACATTTACCTATCAGTGTCAGTGCCCATACACTTGAACTCCCATTCTTTACCTGATTGAATTGTTATGGGTCTGTGTGAGGCCACTTGTGCACTTGACCCCAGCCCCTCTTGCAACTTGAAGACCACTGCCCAGGCATCTCAGTTCTTCATTCACTGTATCATCATGTTTTCCTTCTCCACTAGATCAGTCTCATCAGCATACAAGCTGTCATTTCTCCCATTTGAAAAAGATCTTCTCTTTTTTTAAAATATAAACTTTTATTTTGGCTTCAGAGGGTAGATGTGCAGGTTTGTTACATTGGTATATTGTGTGATGCTGAGGTTTGGGGTACAGTTGATCTCATCACCCAGGGATCTCATCACCCAGTCTCAGGGAGACTGAGGCAGTGAACATAGTACCCAAAAGGTAGTTTTTTAGCCTTTGCCCTGCTCCCTCTCTCCTTCTTCTGGTAGTCCCCAATGTCTATAGTTCCCATCTTTGTGTCAATGTGTATCTAATATTTAGCTTCTACTTGCAAGTGAGAACATGTGGTATTTGGTTTTTTGTTCTTATGTTAATTTTCTTAGGATAATGGCCTCCACCTGCATCTGTGTTGCTGCAAAGGACATGATTTTTTTTTTTTATGGCTGCATAGTATTCCATGATGTGTATGTACCATATTTTCTTCATCCAATCTATTGTGGATGGGCATTTAGGTTTATTCCATGTTTTTGCTATTGTGAATAGCACTGTGATGAACATAGAGTGCATGTGTCTTTTTGGTAGAATCATTTCTTTTCCTTTGGATATATACCCATCATTAGGATTGCTGAGTCAGATGGTAGGTCTGTTTTAAGTTCTTAGAGAAATCTCCAAACTGCTTGCGATAGTGGTTGAGTTAATTTACATTCCTGCCAGCAGTGTGTGTTCCCTCTTCTCTACAGCCTCACTAGTATTATTTTTGACTTTTTAATAATAATAGGAATTCTGACTGGTTTGAGATGGTAGCTCATTGTGGTTTTGATTTGCATTTCTCTAATGATTAGTGATGTTTAGCATTTTTTCATCTGTTTGTTGGCTGCTTGTATGTATGTCTTCTTTTGAGAAGGCTCTGTTCATGTCCTTTGCTCACTTTTTTTTTTTTTTGAGGCAGAGTGTCAGTCTGTTACCCAGACTGGAGTGCAGTGGCACAATCTCAGCTCACTGCAACCTCTGCCCCCTGGGTTCAAGCGATTCTCCTGCCGCAGCCTCCTAAGTAGCTGGGATTACAGGTTTCTTGCCACCGCGCCTGGCTAATTTTTGTAGTTTTCAGTAGAGACGGGGTTTCACCATCTTGGCCAGGCTGGTCTTGAACTCTTGACCTTGTGATTCACCTGCGTCAGCCTCCGAAAGTGGTGGGATTACAGGTGTGAGCCACCATGCCCGGCCTGCTCACTTTTTAATGGGGTTGTTTTTTGCTTGTTGTTTTAAGTTTCTTACAGATTCTGAATTTTCTTTCTTTTCTTTTCCTTTTTTCTCTCCCCTCCCTCCCTCCCTCCCCCCTCCCTCCCTCCCTCCCTCCCTCCCTCCCTCCCTCCCTTCCTTCCTTCCTTCCTTCCTTCCTTCCTTCCTTCCTTCCTTCCTTCCTTCCTTCCTTCCTTTCTCCTTCTTTCATTGAGATTGTGGATATTAGACCTTTCTCAGATGTATAGTGTGCAAATATTATCTCCCATTATGTTAGGTATCTGTTTGTTGATAGTTTCTTTTGCTGCTCAGAAGCCTGAAAAAAAAATCTTAATCCCTCTTTCCATCTTACCTGTTATCCCTTTTCTTTGTTTTTCTATTTAACAATACTTTGAAAAAAGAATTGCCTATATTTCATCTATCTATCTATCTATCTATCTATCTATCTATCTATCTATCTGGGATGGAGTTTCGCTCTTGTTGCCCAGGTTGGAGTGCAATGGTGTGATCTTGGCTCCCTGCAACCTCCGCCTCCCAGGTTCAAGTGATTCTCCTGCCTCAGCCTCTGGAGTAACTGGGTCTACAGGCGTGCACCACCACGCCTGGCTAATTTTGTATTTTTAGTAGCATTGGGGTTTAACCATGTTGGCCAGGCTGGTCTTGAACTCCTGACCTCAGGTGATCAGTCTGCCTTGGCCTCCCAAAGTGCTAAGATTATAGGCGTGAGCCACTGCACCTGGCCGTATTTTTCTATTCTCTCTTTAAATACCATAACCTTTGACCTACTCCATGCTATCAGAACTGCTTTTGTCAAAGTCAGTGGTCATTCATTGTGGAATTGTCTGACAAATTCTTCCTGCCCGCTACAAAGGCAGAATCTGTTCACTAAGTCTGTGGCATTGTAGTAAAGAAAGAGTTTAACTGATGTGAGGCCAGCCCATGCAGAATAACTGGAGTTGTCACTCAGTCTCCCCAAAGCCTTGGAGGTTAGGGTTTTTATGACAATTTGGTGGACAGGGGACTGGGGAATGGGTGCTGCTAATTGGTTGGGGGATGAAATCATAGGGGTGTGGAAAACAGTCCTCATGTGCTGAGTCCACTCAGGATCGGTTGAGCCATAACTCATGAGTCCCCTGGGGTCAGTCTGAAAAACAGTTCAAAAAAGAAAAAAAAAAAAATCTTAGGTTTTATAATAGTGATATTATCTATAGAAGCAATTGGGAAGGTTCAAGACCACCCTGGCCAACATGGTAAAACCCTGTCTGTACTAAACTACAAAAAAATCAGCTGGCTTGATGGTGGGAACCTGTAATCCCAGCTACTTGGGAGACTGAGGCAGGAGAATCACTTGAACTGGGGAGGCGTGGGTTGCAGTGAGCCGAGATCGTGCCACTGCACTCCAGCCTCAGGGACAGAACGAGACTCCATCTCTAAATAAATAAATAAATAAATACATAAATAAAAATAGAAACCTGTGTATCATCCTGACAAAATAGGTTTTTGGGGGTGGAGGGGTGAAAGAGGGATTCTTTTGGGGAAATTACCAGGGAGAGTGAATGAGATCAGGGTACAGATTAATTCGTACGTTATCTTGTGAAAGGTTCTGTTAGGGTGTGCTTACATTCTTGGTCTTGCACAGAGGGAAAGAAAACGTTTGTTCTGCTTGGTGGGTCTGGGCCTTAGGCAAGTAAAGGAACTACTTCACCTTCTTTGGAAGGGACTGGGGCCTGGAGGAAGTCAAAGAGACCTTGAGGTTTCTTCCCCTGCATAGGTCAAAATGTCATATTTTGAGGTACCAGTTTCTGAGCCCCAACACCAAATTACATTATTTAAAAATTCTCATCTTACATGACCTCCTAGCAGCACTTGATAAAGTCGTTCCTTTATCATTCTTTTTAAATCGCCTTTTCCCCTGGCTTTCTGAGACAGTACACATTTCTTGTTTCCCTCTACCTTACATGGTCTTCCCTTCTCGGTCAGTTTTGTTGGTTCCTTTTTATCTCTTTGACACCTTAACCTTGGAGAACTTTAGGGCTCAGTCCTCAGGTTTCATTTCCTTGTTTACACCAGTTCCCTTATGATTAAATTCAGTCTTGCAACTTCAAATGTTATCTGTATGCTGATGACTAATGACTACTAAAATGTATATCTTTAGCCTGGACTTTTCCTTGGAACCCACAAACTCCTGCCATGAAATCAAGGCTGATTACTTCACATGTACACTTGGATGTTGATGGGCTTCACAAACGTTAACAAGCCCAGAAAGTGCTCTCAAAAGACTTCTCTACCTCATTTAGTGGCAACTCTGTTTCTCCAGTTGCTCAGGCCAAACACTCTGGGAGTCATCGCTGCTGACTCGCTTTCTGTTTAATCACACACCCAATCAATTCTGTTGGCTCTAGAATCTCTGGGATGCCCACTTCTCACTACACTCATCACTGTTACTCTGGTCCAACCACTGTAAGTCAGTGGCCTGGCTATGCCAGTGGATTTCACAGTCTCACTATTTCTCACTATTTCTCTCTATTCTTTATTCAGCAGTCGGCATGACAGCTTTAAAACCATTAGTCAGATTGTATACTTCTCTGCTCAGAGTCTCCCCTTCTTGGCTTCCCACTTCCATTAAAATTTAATATGCTTACCATGGTGAGCAAATGCTATGTGGTCACTCCCTGCCCCAACCCCTACCCCCCATCTTTGACTCCCTGTTTTACCTCCATGACCCTTGCCCACTCTGTACCAACACAGTAAGGCACATTAATGCCCTAGGTCCCCCAGGTTCCATGATACCCCCGGGTTCCATGATACCCCAGGTTCCCAGAATACCCCTCCCCAATCTGCATGGCTTGGTCTCTCCCTTCTCTGAAGTATTGTTCAAATGTCATCTTCTCACTGATACCATTTCTCAATTTGAATTGGAACCCTCTTCACAATCCCCAGCTCTGTGCAGGGAATTTTGCCTTATTC
Organism: Chlorocebus sabaeus; assembly: GCF_047675955.1. NCBI lineage: Eukaryota > Metazoa > Chordata > Mammalia > Primates > Cercopithecidae > Chlorocebus > Chlorocebus sabaeus. The sequence continues at coordinate 36,195,971 of NC_132915.1, forward strand.
ACATCTGTATCCCCAGTGCCTAGCGCCATAACTTGTACATAGTACATGTTCAGCAAATATTTGCTGAATGAATGAATGAATATATGTTGACAGAATGAAGCATGCAGACTTTTAACTTACACAGTTTAGCCCAGTCTTAGCTGCTGCTATGTTTTTTGTGAATTTCTATCTAATTCCTATCTTAATTTTTTGTTTTATAGCAGTGTTATAACACCGAAGATTTCTTATTTCTTTTACCTTTGCCCATGTGCAGGGCATGTGCATAGTGCTATCATGGTTATAGTCATAAGGAAAGCCACCCTATTACAAGATTTCCTGTCATAGGTTTCTAATTACATTTACTTCCCCCCTCCCACCCCATTAAAAGAAGTAGAATTCCTGGAAATAGTCAGCTAACATCTTCAACAGTCTTCCAGGCTGGGCATGTTGGCTCACGCCTGTAATCCTAGCCCTTTGGGAGGCTGAGGTGGGAGGATTGCTTGAGCCCAGGAGTTTGAGATCAGTCTGGGCAACACAGGGAGACCCCATCTCTACCAAAAATACAAAAATTAGTTGAATATGGTGGCATGTGCCTGTAGTTTCAGCTGCCTGGGAGGCTGAGATGGGAGAATCACCTGAGCCTGGGAGATTGAGGTTGCAGTGAACCATGATTGCACCACTGTACTCCAGCCTGGGTGGCGGAGCCATACCCTGTCTCAAAACAAAGAAATAAACAGACTTGCAACATATTCTCAAGCAGTGAACTGAAAAATGTCACTAAGTTTCTTTCACTGTCACTAATAATTGAACTTCAGCCAGAAATTCAAGATGAGATTCTTGTCTCTCCCTCTCTGACTCAAGCCACTTAAACTGTGCATTAGCTACAGAAATGGATGCATATTAGATTTGTTTCCAAAGTGATGTTTCCAAATTAACTTAAAAGGCAGTGTCATAGGGTGATGTCTCAATAAATCCTCTCATTTCTTGTTTTGTCATATGCTTTAGATTCTCCTCAGGTATGAATTTTCTCCCCTCTAAGTCTATTTTATGGGTATTTATTTGGTAAAGCCTATTTGATTTAATGTTTTTACTCTTTATGGGTTTGTAAAGCATCGTCCCCTCCCCCCTTCACCTGGGGACCAAGATTATGGTTATACAATAGCTCATTTGTTACATATTCAAAGCATTGGATTTTTTTTTAATCTTAAAAAAATTCTACAAAGAATGTTGCATTGTTGCTGCATGTGACCCTCTTTTCTGGCTATTGTGACTAATAATGGCACAAGTATGGTTTGTACTTGTGGTCTGTTTAAATTTTTTTTTCCTTTGAGATGCTTAATCATTTATACTGACGTTATTTTTTTTTTTTTGAGTGGTTATCTTATGAATACAACTTGAATTTTAAGATTAATATGAATGTGCATTACTAGTGAATTGTATTCTTGGATTTATTTGAATGAGCGAATGACTGAATGATTACAATGATGGAATGAAGGATGCAAACTTTCACTTTCCATGAATTCCAAGAATTGTATTCTTGAGTTTATTTGCCAACGGGTCATCAAGAGACAGAACATAGATTACCCATATATTATAGGCAAGTTCTTCAGAGTCTTGTGGGATATGACATCTGAACTAATGGCTTGTAATTAATGACCAAAAAATAAGTCATTAATATAATTCCATCAAATGGCTCTTTATCTTGTTTTGTATGTATGTGTGTTGTCATTATTGTTTGTTTGATTGTTTCAAATGCTTCCTGTGTCAATGACTGCAGAATACAGTCTTCTCTTTTTGGAGGCAGAGAACCAAGGGCGACCACTGTGTCTTCAGTGTATTGGTTTTCATATTTATCTGTAAGAGAAAAAAGCAGGAATCTGAGAAGAGACCGATGCTTATGGCTGCTGCAGACTTTCAGGTGGGGGCTTGGGATTCTTCTTTCCTTCCTCAGATATTTGGAAATTTCTTGGTACGTTTTTTGAACATTTCTCAGCATGTCTTCCTCAGGTGCCTTAGGCAAGACAGTGTTTACTTCTTATAAAGCTCAGATATGGTAATCCAGAATCCTTTTTCTAATAGCTGCTGGCTTTTTCTTTTTTTAAAAAAGTCAGCTGTGGTTTTATATTTTAATAGAGAATAAGAACATACTGGAGAGAGAAAGTGGTTACTGGTTGCATGTGCTTTTTTGTTTGTTTAATCCATTATGACAGATGGTGTGGACTAGTTTAATATACTGAATAGTGTTTGCGCTTCTTAGTTGCAGTTTGTGCCTCCGAATCCACTTCGCCCTGGTCTCCATCTGTCTGCCCAGGGTTGCAGGTCTGTATGGGCCACCACCACAGGCCCCCTTTCCCTCTGGCTTCTGGTAGAGCCCAGGCAGGAGATCGCAAGAGGAGGAGAGTGAGGGCCCTGGGCTGCAGCACTCTGTTGGACTTGCCTCACACCATCCTCTGTTGCTCTGTCCTTAGTTTGGGGAATTACACTCTAGTCCTTTTAGGACTAGATTATTGACAACTCAACTGTTAGCTGGCCTAGGGCACCACTCTATCTATCCTCTGGTGTTTCTGTACCCAGCCCACACCTGTTCAGTCCCTTAATTAGATCTTCTCTGATTATTCCAGCGTTGAATGTTACACTAGTTTTCTGCTGGGGTACCGATGCATATAGTGTCATCCTGGGAAACTCCTGTGGATTTTGTCTGAGGAGTTTTTATTAAACACAAAAACTTAAAATGTTGAAAGTTATTTTCCCTATATAACTATTTTTTTTTTTTTTGGGTTTCTGCATTCCACTTTGCTATTAACATGAAAATAAGATAGGCTGTCCACTGTATATTTTTTTCAATTAATATTTGGGGTGGTAGAGCATTTTGTTGGTCAGAGTACAGCCTTTAGTTCTAACACTAATGTGTTCTGACAGTGGTTATTTTCAAACACGTTTTGGTAGAAGTGTTGATGTTTTGTGTTAGTGAATCTTAGGCTTCCTACTTCTGAATTGCTGAAATAAACCAGGTGTATAAGAATGAACTTTCAAAGAAACATGCATTCTTTTTAAAATTTAACTTTCTAGTACAGAACATGTGTTTTTCCTCTTTGAACTCTTTCATGGATGCCAAGCAGTGCCTCACTGGAAGTCCTTATCATCATACGTAAATATCCAGGCTGTCACTGTTGGCAATACAGCTCATGTGAGAGCTGTGGCAGAGCTTCAGATGGAATAATTATGAACAGCATTGTAGGAGGTAGTTACTATAGGAAAATATAATAATGGAGGTCAAATAAAGGAGACATAAGCTTTCATCAGTTGGGTGTGTTCATTTTCTTTTGGCGAGGAGAAGTTCAGTTCTCTTTGTAAATTAAAAGAGAACTTCCCTTTCCCCTTCCTATTTCCCCTTCCCCTTCCCCTTTCCCCTTTTCCCTTTTCCCTTTTCCCTTCCCCTCCCCTCCTCTCCCCTCCCCTCCCCTCTTTTCAAATAAAGACAGATTCTCACCATCTTGCTTATACTGGTTTCAATCTCCTGGCATCAAGCAATCCTCCCACCTTGGCCTCCCAAAGCTCTGGTACAAGTGTGGGCCACCATGCCTGGGCAGGAGCTCAGTTCTAAAACCCTCTTGGCTGTCTGTAGTAGGATAGTTTATCATCAGCCCCTTCACAGTTTCAGAAAGATGCTGTTATAAGAACTTACATAGTTTTGTTAAGGGAATTTTCCCATTAGTTCTATTTTTCTTTCTTTTTTTCATTATCCCTCTCAGCTGACATGTGAGTTACATAAACTTTTTAATTGAGATTCATGTGTTCAAAATCGTGTTTTAATTTTGTTTTTGGTTTTGTGGTAGCTTGATATGATGTGGTACTACCTCTTGTGAAGTTTAAAGTTTGTATTTTATAAAAGGGCATTGGGATGTGAAAAAATTCTGTTTTTTGTCTTGAGCCGCAGCTTAGCTTGGGATATTGGGATTAGCAATCACTGGAGTGGAACTTTGCCAGTGGCTTCCTTAAAGTACCCTAGATTCCTCTTCTCTGGATTACTAGAGAGCAGCTTCCGAGCATAGCCGCCGTGAACTATAAAAGCTTGTGGTCATTGAACTCAGTTAAGAGAGTGCTGGCGACGGTGAAAGTCAAGTCTCTTTAGATGTTGGTTCTTTCGTGGACCAGGTGTCTTCTCTTTGTGAGTAGATTACCCAGTGTGACGTCAAGGGGGTGTTAGGCATTCCTTCTTCCAAGAAAACATTTTCTGAGGCTGTAGGACTCAACTATGAGAGGTGGTTGTGGTGGTGGAAAAATAATCTAAGAATTAACTGAGCTAATATAAGGTGTTTGTGAATAGAAACAAGAAGCAGTTGTAGAGAGATAATTAGTAAAAAAACCCGACCAAAATAAAAATGAATGAAAGGGGCACATGAGGTGAAAGGTGGAATCTTTGCTCTATGAGAGCTGATTTTCATTTTTTTGCTCTGAAAAGATTTTGTGGCCATATTCAGTTTTTTTTCATAATTGAAGTTATGTGAGTGTCTTATAGCAGCAGTTACAGAATAAAAATGATTATTTCCTTCTCAGTGAGACTCATCAGCTCTTTCTAATCTTAACCTCAGACTCTTATTTCTATCTCATTCTTCACTCTAGCATGAATAAGGAAGGCCTGGTGCTAAGAACACATGGTGGGAAAAACAAATGCCTCCAGGCATTGCTTATCACAGGTATAGTCTAGAGAAATGGACATTCAGAAATCCAGCAATATTGGGGTATGTTTAGTAGGTTGCAGATTATTAAAAGAAACTCTCGATGTTTTGATTGATCTGTGAGATTCCATATTATGGGGACTTATGACTTGTAGTTCAGCAGTGGAAAGCCTATTCAGACAATGTGGCAATTCTTGATTGCATTGCTGTCCTTTAATTGTTGCTCATTTTCTTATTCGTGAACATGTCAATGCTATTGGTAGGTGCAATTAAATGTATGCATGTTCATTTATCTTAATTATTATTTATTAGATGGAGGGAAAATATATTGATTGGGTGACTATGGCTTTTTGGTAAAGCCGGCACAGATTTTAATCATTGTTAACAGAAGAAAATTAACCCCTTAGATTCTATCCTTTAAAAAAATATTTCTATCTATCTATCTATCTATCTATCTATCTATCTATCTATCTATCTATCTATCTATCTATCCTGTCTGTTGTTTGAGGCTTTGTTGCTCTGGCTGGAGTGCATTGGCATGGTTTTGGCTCACTGCAACCTCCGCTTCCCAGGCTCAAGTGATTCTCATGCCTCAGCCTCCTGAGTAGCTGGGATTACAGGCGCATGCCTCCATACCTGACTAATTTTTGTGTTTTTAGTAGAGATGGGGTTTTGCCGTGTTGGTCAGGCTAGTCTCAAACTTCGGGCCTCAAATGATCCGCCTGCCTTGGCTTCCCAAAGTGCTGGGATTATAGGTGTGAACCACTGCGCCCGGCCTCTTTTTTCTTTTTTAACATTTATTCCATATAGTAACTGTAACTTCTATATTTTATAATGCTCCTGATCATGTTGACCTGTGGTGATAATGGATTTGATAATAAGTGATATTAATTAGAATATGAGATGTTTAGGACTTGCTCCCCAAAAGAAGACCCTTTCCTTTGAGGAGATGATCCCTCATCTACGTAGAGGCTTCCAGGGACCATACAAAACTGCTGGTCTCAGTTCTGCTCTTGGAAGAAATCACAGCACGCCACTTATTTTTTTCATCTACATATCAACCCTCCACACAAGTGAACAAGTCTCTCAGTTCCCACCCTGTTAGCCTTGTAAGAAGATTAAGTTCTTAGCATCGTGTCTCACCATTTCCTTGTCCCTTCTCACTTCCCATTCTTCTCTTTTTTAAATTTTTTAATTTTTTAATTTTTGAGACTGAGTGTGGCTCTGTCACTGAGGCTGGAGTACAGTGGCACGATCTTGGTTCACTGCAAGCTCCACCTCCCGGGTTCACGCCATTCTGCCTCAGCCTCCTGAGTAGCTGGGACTATAGGCGCCCGCCACCACATCCGGCTAATTTTTTTGTATTTTTAGTAGAGATGGGTTTCACCGTGTTAGCCAGGATGGTCTCCATCTCCTGACCTTGTGATTCACCCGCCTTGACCTCCCAAAGTGCTGGGATTACAGGCGTGAGCCACTACGCCCAGCCACTTCCCATTCTTCTCGAGGCATTCTATGACTATTTTGATCTGGCTGTTCCACTGAAACTGCTCTAATCATTGACCTGTACATTTCCCAGAACAACCAATCAGCCTGTTCTCATTTCATTTGAATTTTTGGTATTATCCTACCACTCTGTCCTTCTTGAGAATATTCCTATCTTGGCTCCCATACCTTTACACTCTTAGAAAGAGTTGCTGTACTCACCATCTCTATTTTCTCACCTCTTATTCTTTTTTTAGCCTACTCTAATTGGGCTATCAAACAGCTTTTAGCAAGGTCATCTCTAGGCCAAAACCAGGAGTCAGTTCTTCATCCTCATGTTACTCAACCCCTCACCCTCTCCATCCTTGCAAAACATTCTTCTCATAACACTACACTCACCTTGTTTTCTTCCAGCATTCTAGCCATTATTTCACAGCCCGCTTTACCAGGCCTTCCAGTGTTAGAGAGCCAAAGAGCTCTGTCCTGAGCTCGCTTGTCTTTCTTTACCTTCTCCATGTGGTCATTTGTCTTCCTTATACTAGAATGTAAGTCTCTTGCCAGCAGGCTTTAAGTCTGTCTTGTTTGTGCATGTATCTCTTGTCCAGAACAGAGCTGAGATACAGTAGGTGCTGCTTGCCTGGTTAGACCCTTCGTCATTCCCCTTATTACTTGGATCTGGGTATCCTCCTTCCTCGTGGTTTCACAAAGATTGTAGAGGGTAGTTCTGTTATCACTTCAAATGTTACATCGGTATCCTGGGCTATAGTATATCACCTATGTCCTCTTTTTTTTTTTTTAATAATAATGGTATCGCCTGTTTGTGGCAGATAAAAGCTGTGGTCTTTTGCTTTGTTATTGTTGTGTCCATTTTTTTTAATCTCCTATGATTAGTCACTTTGCATACTACTTGTTACCTACTCGTTTCTGTTCAAGCCTTCACTTTTTAACTACCTTGGAGGTTGATGGCTACCCCTTGGCTCTGTCTTCCTCTTTAGTGTCAGATTATTCTGCTAATGCAGTGCTCTGAGGTTTCCTTATGAAAGGAGTGTGAGCAAGGAATCCCAGCTGCCAGCTGCCTGTTTGGGGCCCTCTGTAGCTTATCTGTAGCCTGTTTTCTTGTCTACAGCCCCAGCACTACCCACACCCTTGTGCTTTAGTAAAACCAAGTTACCTTGCACCCTGTTCCTGTGCTGCTTCATCTTCCTGCTTTCCTTGTGCTGTTGCCAGGAATATCTTCTTTATCCAGACACTACACTTCAAGGCTATCCCAACTGCTTCCTCTTTTTGTGAAGATTTATCTCCTCACCCCCAGCTAGAAGTAATCTCTCTCCACAGTGAAATTCCTAGTTATCTTTACCTTAATTATAGGGCTTAGATTTTTCTTTCTTGTATTTGCTTATGTCTAATATCTGTTATAGGTCATCGAAGACACATGTTTAGCTATAGCCTTTGTTCAATAAATCTTGAAGAAATGAAAGAGACTTGATGTCATTTAAAGAAACTGAGTGCCCTTTTACTATTTACTCAACTATCCTGGGTGTCATTTCTCTTTTAATTGTGTTTATTCTTCCATTTCCAAGTTAATAACAGCTAACATTTGAGAGTAATGCTTTCCTTTTCACAAAGCAGTGTACACTGTATCCTGTTTGACTTTTTTTTTTGGCAACAATTCAGTAAAGTAGGACAGTATATGTAAATGATGAAATAAGGTGGAAATTGTGGTGCAGAGGCTGGTCGTTTAGGTAAGTGCTACTCTTCCCCAGTCACTGGTCTATCCTAATGGGTAGACTCTTCTTAGTAGCCCAGTTTTATTGGGGAGGAAACTGAAAGTCATGAATTGTCTGCTTGAGGTCACTCTGCTGGAGTACCAGTCAGGACTGCAATCCAGGTGTATTTGACCCCAACTTCTTGGTATGTGCAAGCAGAAAGGATACTTTTATGGGTGCCAAAATAGAATATTAAAAAGTTCATCTTTCCTGTTTTGAAAAAGTTTGGAGGTTTTCTTTCAAATGTTTTCTTTAGTTTTGGAGGATTAAAATAGACTTGATTTCTACAACCCTCTGCCACTTCTTTTTTTTATGGCTCATAAGAAGTCTCATTACTAAAATGTCATTAATTTTATTGATCCCTTAAGGATGTTACTCACCGTTGATGAGTCTTGAGGGTCTTTGGGATATTAGTCTCATTTTAACTCTTACTGGTGTAATTGGATGAATGTGATGCATTTGATTTAATTGGTTTTAGTTTGGCAGAGGAGAAAGACATTCTCCTTGGTGCTGTGCTATGTGTCTCTATCTCATAAGATTACCTGTAGAAATTAAATTATTAGCAGTCAACAGTTCTCAAGATCTACTAGAGATCAGATTCAGCCACTGATGGGAACTACTCCAGGGTGGCCACAGGTAGGTTTTTTGGATATGTATGTTGAATTTTCACATTCTCAAAATAACTCTGCCCCATTCTGACACTGTTTCACTGACTTGTCAACATGAGTTGTTTCTGTAAGTTTCTCTAGAATCTTTTTATAGAACTCCACTCATTTTGTATTGAGTACCTAATACAGTGAATACGTGGAAAATAAAGCAGGCATTGAATTTAGTGGCAGTTATTTAAAAACGTCTTCTGAAACAATCTGCATACCTTATACATAACATACAAAATATATAGTAACATGATATGTATTCATAAATATGTGCATATGTAATATGAACATATGTTCATATGTATATAATAAAACATGTTATATAAGTATGTTATATATTAATATATAACATCCATATGTGATATGAATACATGTTACATATTATAATACTACAGTTAATATATATTTGTTAATTATTAACATTATATTATGATTATGTGATTAATTATACTATAATAAGATTATATTGCTATATATTGTTATCATATATATGATATTCATGTATCATTCTTTCATATATTCTCAGCAATGAATGTTCTTTTATTGTAAAAGCGTAACACCCCCTAATCTATTAGTTCTTTTTAATTTAGTGCACATGAGAAATACCTGGAGAATTTGCAAAAATGCAGAGGCTGGGTGCCACTCCTTTGCATCTACAGTTTGCAGTAAGCACCTCAGAGAATTCTGATGTACGGGCTCCTCTGAGTCTATGCTGAAATATGCAGCTGAATTCTTACACTTTGTGACAAATGTCTTCTTTTACCAGGATCCATCAGGAGAACCCTGGCATTTAGACAGAGTTGCCTAACTTGTTGCCTCCATAGGCACTTGGAACCCTCTCTCTTCTCACTCCCCACACACGGACACACTTTATGCCTTGAATTCCCTCAGTAACAAGGGCAGCAGGCATTGCTGGATACTCCCCTTGTTTTTCCATCTGGAACCCCCCAGTGTGAAACTACTATCACCTGACTTGTCAGCTAAAGGAGTGTATACTGAACAATATAATTTTAGTAATAAATAAATTGGTTAACAGTGATACACAATAAAAAACTTGCTGGAGTCTTTTTTTTTTTTTAGTCACAGCAATTTGTTTATTACCTCTTCATTTAGATAACAGGGACATTTTATGTACCCAAAGAGTGGCCATCAACTAAACATGCATGCATGAACATTAGCCATTAGTTTTGTTGGTTCTGTGGAGGTCAGTAAGCAATAGTCATATCTTTTTTTTTTTTTTTAAAGAAAGGGTCTTGTTCTTTCACCTAGGCTGGAGAGCAGTGGTGTAATCTTGGCTCACTGTAGCCTCCATCTCCCAAGCTCGCTCAATCCTTCCACCTCAGCCTCCTGAGTAGCTGGGACTACAGGCATGTGCCACTACACACAGCTAACTTTTGTAGTTTTTGTAGAGAATGGGATTTCACCATGTTGCCCAAGCTGATCTTGAACTCCTGGACTCAAATGATCCACCTGCCTTGACCTCCCAAAGTGTTGGGATTACAGGCGTGAGTCACCATACTCAGCCAGCAGTAGTCATATACTTTTGGCAGTCTTATCTGGGAAAAATATTTACTGTTGAGCTATGTATAAAAACTATATCAACCTATTAGAGAATTGTAATTAATTGTCTAAAGGTAGCTGTCCAATTAAAAAGCAATAATGTGGCCGGTGCCCTGGCTGTGCCCTGCAGGGTAAAGAGAGGAGTGAGGACAGAAAAGGTGTCTGTGGTTCATCAGAGAAGTGAGCTCATTTGGGCCGTGACTACTGTGAGTCACTTGTTATCTCCAGAGTACAAATGCTATGAGAGCCCTTGGTGTTTGGGGTGGGGTCAGAGGGAGATGATCAGAACGTCATCAGGGATGTACTTCATGAAAGAGAAAGTGGCATTTGGTGCTGGATTCCGACAGGTGTGTAGCTCCATATGAGCTGTGGTCACGTCCCGCTTCAGACAAGAGAGGCATCCGGAGTGCAGAGGGAGGCGTGTGTGCAGCATTCCAGTGACCAAGCTGACTATCCTATTTCTGCGGCGCAGGGATTATTAGTTTCAGTTAGGGTTTGGATCATATTCTTAGGGCCTTGAAATGGACTTTTAGGAAGAATCTGTAATCCATAAGCTTAGTAATGCCCCCTCCTACCTTTGAGAAAACTTTTGTTGAAAAACCATACATTTGGGTCATAGGGAGACTGAAGTTTAGAGAGATGCTACAGTGTATGCAATTGAAGCAATCATAACAGTAGCAGTAGCAGCAGCCACTATTCAAACCTTTTCTAAGTTAGTCCTTACAACTGTTATTTGGGGAAGGAGGAAACTGAGGCAAAGAGGTTAAATATCTGCCCCTGGTGCATAGCCAAAGTAGCAGAGCCAAACTGCAACCTGTGTGTTACCATTTCTACTCCTTCATTGGTTCTGACCCCAGCATGATTTTGTCTTATAAAGGACATTTGACGATGTTGAGGGACGTTTTTTTGATTGCATGATGGGGGAGGTGCCAGTGGCATCAGCGGCCTCTGCCAAGGGTACGACAAAACATCATACAATACACAGGGGAGCCTTCACTACAAATGGTTATATGGCCCCAAATTATCAATCGTGTAGAGATTGAGCAACTCAGCACTACCGCACTTTGTAACTATCTTTTATGTATTAAGTTTTCCTTTGTTGTAGAGCTTATTTAAGAAAAAGGTGTTTGTCTTATTGTTGCCTTTTAGGTTGTACAAGCAATTATAGGGAGTTCATTTGTACTTCTTCAGTGGTGAAATACCATCTCAAAGAATTTTAATTCCATAAGAAATATTTATTGCATGTATCAGATAATACTATATTTAAATGGCACAAAATAGACTATAGCATAAATTGAATCAGCTTTTCTATTGGACATTCTGGAATTTTTCTATGGGAACAATAGGTATAGGATGTTAACTTTCAAAAGCCTTTAGTAGAATCTGACAGGTAATTACATCTTCAGGTTCTAAACCCCTTGGTTTTTTAAATTCTGAAGGTGACACATTATGCCTAAGGGAAAGATAAATACCAGCGTTACTTGCCTATCTGAGATAGATTTTAGCTATCTCCTACATGCACTGCTTGGTGAGGGGGCATAACCATCAATGGTTGAAAGGAAACAGTGTTAGGAAAGCAATGGCTTGGACCACATTCAGGGTCAGCTTTCTTTTGGAAAATAGTGATTGTGATGATGAACGGTGTACTTTGAATCTGGCTCTGCAAAATTACTTTCAGGCTAAATTTGACATACGATTTAAAAAATAATGCTATGTTAATAATTAACCTTAAAGGGACAAATAAAAGCCATTCCAGCAAAGTTTAACTTGCTGGTAATTTGATAAGTATTTACTTATGGGTAGTTCTAATACACGTATAAGACAGTGTGCAAATCGCAAATGGAGTAAGTATTTTAGTTAAGAACATGGAGGTTTGGCAATGAAAGATACTGTGAGGGCAAAGATTTTGGTATGGTTGTTTTTAGAGTAAATGGTTTTTTTGAACTGCATTTTTTTCCAGGTCTTCCTGATTTTTAACTTTTATTTATTTATTTTTTTTGAGATGGAGTCTCACTTGTCACCCAGGTTGGAGTGTAGTGGCACGATCTTGGCTCACCACAACCTCCGCCTCCTGGGTTCAAGCGATTCTCCTGCCACAGCCTCCTGGGTAGCTGGAATTACAGGCATGAACCACCAGGCCTGGCTAATTTTTGTACTTTTTGTAGAGATGGGGTTTCACCATGTTGGCCAGGCTGGTCTTGAACTCCTGATCTCAAGTGATCTGCCTGCCTCAGCCTCCCAAAGTGCTGGGATTACAGGTGTGAGCTACTGTGCCTGGCCCAGGTCTTCCTGATTATAAAAAAATCACTGTAAAAATTAAAGTTGGGGCCAGGCGCAGTGGCTAACGCCAATAATCCCAGCACTTTGGGAGGCGGAGGCGGGTGGATCACGAAGTCAGGAGATCGAGACCATCCTGGCTAACATGGTGAAACTCCATCTCTACTAAAAAATACAAAAAGTTAGCCGGGCATAGTGGTGGGCACCTGTGGTCCCAGCTACTTGAGAGGCTGAGTCAGGAGAATGGTGTGAACCTGGGAGGCAGAGCTTTCAGTGAGCCGAGATCACGCCACTGCACTCCAGCCTGGGTGACAGAGCAAGACTCTGTCTCAAACAAACAAACAAAAAATTGGATAATTTTATCTAAAATTAAATTTAAATACCAACTTATATCCTTTTTTTTTTTTTTTTTTTTGAGACGGAGTCTCGCTTTGTCACCAGGGTGTGCCTCAGCCTCCTGAGTAGCTGGGGCTACAGGCACACGCCACAACACCCGGCTAATTTTTTATTTTTAGTAGAGATGAGGTTTCACCATGTTGGCCGGGATGGTCTCGATATTTTGACCTCATGATCTGCCCACCTCAGCCTCCCAAAGTGCTGGGATTGCAGGTGTGAACCAGTGCACCCGGACCACTCTAGTTTTTATTGAGAATTTTAATTGGATATGAACTGATCCTTTTTTTTTTTTTTTTAAATAAGGTTTTATTACCAAGATGAGGCAAAGTTGTTAATATTCAGGATTAAAAAAAGAATATTTCTAATGTTTATATCGTGCCTGTATTTCTCCTTTCTAATTTCTCATTGTAGTATTTCAAAACCAATGTACTTCTTAACAGAAGCATCCAAAACTTCATTTTTATTAGGAAATATGATAGTTAAAAATAGAGACTACAAAAAGAGCCATAAGTATGTTGCTTTAATGTATGTCTGTATAGTTTGTGTTATGTGTTGTTACTGAACAGCATTAAGTTGTTGCAGGGAATTTTTCTTGATAGAAAATAGAAGTCCTGATTTCTGTCAACAAGAAACTTATATTCCAGATTTCGGGCTTGAATTTTTTGGAGACATGAAAAGTAGATGAAAGAATAATAAACAGTAAGAGTTTTAAAATGTCCGCTTCTTGTTTAGGAAAAGCTATTGAATTACATTGTCAGAAAAGTGTACGTATGTTTAACTTTTCACGTATTTTGCTTTGAATTTTTATGAACAATTTTTTGTAACTTATTTTGGCTTTCAAATGAAAACTAGAATTATGTAGTGCCAGAAGGTAGCTTGAACACATGAGTTTATTCAAATCCTAGAGAGAAGGGAAACAATTCCATAAATGAACAATATAAAAAAAAGATAGCTTGTGATTTCAGGATATCCAGCTGTTTGTATGTTTTGTTTTTAAACTTCACTGCTCTCTAAATCGGTGATTTAAATATGTTAGAAAGATACTACCCCATACAGAACTGTATATCTATTTTAAAAAACTGTATTTGTCAAAATCATGGAGATTTGTGGGCATGGGTATACATATATACAAACAGTATTACTTTACATAGATTTGATTTGCTAAAAAAATGCATATATAAATTTATAGGTAACAAAAACATTATTGCCATTGAATATTTCATGTTTTCACTTTTCAATATAGTGAAGTCTTGGTCAGATAGTCCAGTAAATTAGGTTATACTATTTTAAGATAAAGTAAAAATTTCCCACCAGAAATCACTCAGCCCATTTTCAGTTTTGCTTTTCCTGGTTTAGGTTGAACGCCATATCATTCTGATGAATGAGAATGAACCTTGCCACGGCTATTCTATTCTCTGGAAGCCAGTGGTATGTGGTGTAGTAGGTTAAGAGCACAGGCTTTTGAGTAATAGGGACCTGGTGGTAACTCCCATTTTTGCTGCCGAATAACTATGTGTCCTTCGCTAAGTAACTTATCTCCTCTGTGCTTTAGTTTTCTTAGCTAAGGTGGTACAACCTCCCTTACACAGCTAGAGGAAGGGAAATGTAAAGATTTTAGCACAGTGCCTAGAACTTAGCATTGAGAAAATATTCATTAAATGTGTTCTTTTATTGACTTGGTTTTAGTTACGGATTCTAGACCCATATCCCTGCAGTTACATTTAATCTTTTGGCCATTTTATTGTGTAGATTTTATGTACATTCTTGCCACTTTTGTCAGATAGACAAGGAAGGAAACAAGTAAGTTATTGTAGTCAATCAGAAAGACTAAAGCAATTTATAGATGATAATTAAAATTTTAATGTATTTCTTTTTAACATAAAAACCTCCGCAAGTGCTAGGATTACAGGTGTGAGCCACCTCACCCAGCGAGTAATTAAAATTTTACTCTCCTTGTTTGTTTTTCTTGCAGAATTGTCGTTCACATTAAAAGTTTGAAATTCTGAAGACAGAAAAAGCAAATTAAAATTTAAAAATAGACAGCCAGTGGTGAAAGGTAAATAGTTTATTGGTGCATGGCAGAGCCTTCTGCTTGTTATATATAGTAGGGTACCTCTAAGGAAGGTGTTTCTCTTGTAGAGTTACTTGTTGCAGTTAGGTTTTGTTTTGGGCATGATGCCAGGTATTTATTCTTCCTATGTGTAATATAGTAGGGTTGTTTTTGTGTTTAAACAACAGTTTTTATTGTAATCTTATGTCTTACTGGATATTAACCTCTTTCATAGCATACAAGCCATTCTTACCTGTTGTGCATATGCTGCTCTAGCAGGCTGGGAGTCTTCACCACAACATTAGCTACATAATAGGACATTGCTTCCTGAGGTCTGGGAACACTGTTACTTTCTTCTCTGCTGTGGAATAAATGTTTTGTATTTAATTTAATTTAATTTAATTTAATTTAATTTAATTTAAGGTAATTTAATTTTTTGAGACAGAGTCTTGCTCTGTCATCCAGGCTGGAGTGAGGTGGCATGATCTTGGCTCATTGCAACCTCTGCCTCCCAGGTTCAAGCAATTTTCCTGCCCCAGCCTCCTGAGTAGCTGGGACTACAGGCATGCGCCACCATGGCCAGCTAATTTTTGAATTTTTGGTAGCGATGGGGAGTTGGCCAGGCTGGTCTCGAACTCCTGACCTCAGGTGATCTGCCCTCCTTGGCCTCTCAAAGTGCTGGGATTACAGACATGAGCCACTGTGGCCAGCCACAATAAATGTTTTACATTAATCATTTTGTCAGTTGCTTTCAGTATTTTACAAATTGATAACACATATCACATAAATGGGACAGAGTAATTTGGTACTAATTAGATTTGCAAGGTGTGCTCCAGATCGCTTGCACTGCCCTCCTCCAGCCAATGTTTGCATGTTTGTGTGAATATATGTGTATATAATATTTAATATATATTATAGGATGAACATAAAACATATTTATGTGTTATGTGCAATATGTGTTTGTTAAATATATTTGTGTGTGTTTATTCCCATGGCATAAGCCCCATTTCCAGAGGATGGCTCATGATGACCCAGAGAGTGCAGCTCAGGTCTAAACATTTTTAGGAGGATGAAAAGAAATAGTTTTTTGTTCTCCTCTACAGGAAGCTAATAATTTCATTGCTCCTACTGTCCAAAGTCTGGAATAGTAGTGTAACAGTGGCAAAGAAAGGGAAAATGAAAACCAACCGTATGAAGCTGTTTTTGGAAGATACTCTAAATGGGAACAATCTTCTAAGCTCAGCTGGCTTTTTAGTCGGTGAAACCATCTGTTTGGTTTTTCAGCTGGCACTCTTTTCATTCTCCCTGATTTTTATAGCTTCCCTTGGGAAACCACAAGATTCCAGATCACTCCAGCAATGCAGAGCCTTTTGAAGAATTGTGTGTGGCTTAGTGGTTTATTTGTCTGTCTTCTGGTGTGTAATTTCAGATGGTTTTTACTTTTGCTATGCAAATCATGGTTTTAGGAATATTTGGAAAGAGAAGCGTCTAAGGAGAGTAGAAAGGTGGTAATTTTTTTTCTTATATAAATATTGTTCAGATGCACTAATAGTAAAATATTATAGTTTTTTCATAGAGGTTAACTTACTCATGTTTCGTTTATGAGGAATGCATAGACCTGTTACTCAAAGCAACATTGTGTTATATTTGTTGTTCTGTGTATAGTTTCTAACATTCTTAGACAGAGTTCAGTGATGTTATAGATTGTAAACATTCCTTAAAGCAGGGATCCCCAACCCGTGAGCCACAGATCTCCTGCTGTGTGGCCCAGTTCCTAACAGGCCACAGACTGCTTGTGGTTAGGTTCTGGTGGCCTGTTAGGAACGGGGCTGCACAGTAGGAGGTGAGCTAGCGAGGGCAGCTTCCTCTGTAGGTATAGCTGCCCCCCATTGCTGGCATTACTGCCTGAGCTCCACCTCCTGTCAGATCAGCGGTGGTATTAGAGTCTCAAAGGAGTGTGAACCCTATTGTGAATGGCACAAGGGAGGGATCTAGGTTGCATGCTCCTTATGAGAATCTAATGCCTGATGATCTGTCACTCTCTCCGATCCTCCCCTGAGGGCATGGCCTAGTTGCAGGAAAACAAGCTCAGGGCTGCCACTGATTCTACATTATGGTGAATTGAATAATTATTTCATTATATATTACAGTGTAATAATAATAGAAATAAAGTGCACAGTAAATGTAATGTGCTTAAATCATCCCGAAACCACCCTGCATTGGATTTGTGGAATATATGTCTTTCACAAAACCAGTCCTTGGATGATCCGGAAAGAATGGGGACCACTGCCTTAAAGCATGCTGGGATTATGATTGGATGTAGAGTTGGGTGTTGATGTTAAAGGTACTTACACTTTATTACAGTGGTTATGGTTACTTAGAGCTATCACATAGTTACTTTAGAATGGATATTTTAAAATTGATGAATTGGCAGCAGTCTGTTTCTAATTAATGAGAGGGTTCCTTGTTTTGAAAGTTAAACACTTTGGTAAGGATACATTTGAAGATTATCATGTGATGGTCAGCAAGTGATTCCGACCTTCTCTTGGCAATTATATGGTATTTGTATTGAATTACTCTTGGTAGAGGAAATAACTGAAAGCCTAAATAAAAATTTTGGCTTTATCCTGTGGGAAGAAACCACTTTTTATTTTTACTATTACCCCTTGTGCTTTAAACCCAATGATAACCCCCTCCCCTCCCTTCCCCTCCCGCCCCCTCCCTCCCCCTCCCTCCCTCCCCCTCCCTCCCCCTTCCTCCCCCTCCCTCCCTCCCCCTCCCTCCCCCTCCCTCCCCCTCCCGCCCCCTCCCGCCCCCTCCCTCCCCCTCCCTCCCCCTCCCGCCCCCTCCCGCCCCCTCCCTCCCCCTCCCTCCCCCTCCCTTCCCCTCCCTCCCCCTCCCTTCCCCTCCCTTCCCCTCCCCTCCCCTCCCCTCCCTTCCCTTTCCCTCCCCTCCCCTCCCCACTTTTCTTTTTTTTTTTTTGACGGGGCCCCACTCTGTCACCCAGGCTGGAGCGCAGTGGTGCAGTATTGGCTACTGCAACCCCCACTTCCCAGGCTCAAGTGATCCTCCTGTCTCAGTCTCCCTGGTGGCTGGGATTACAGGCATGTGGCATCATGACCAGATAATTTTTGTATTTTTTATATAGAGAGAGTTTTGCCATGTTGCCCAGGCTGGTCTTGATTACAGGTGTGAGCCACTTCGCCTAGCTGAGATAATCATTCCTGACTTTCATGTCATTAGAGCTTTAAAATGTGAAAAATTTTTGCCCGCTGTTGTCACTACCTTGGAGAATAAGATGAGTACAGCTTTTAAAATCTTTGCGGGAATTGTGGCAACTCTCATTTCCACCCCTATAAAGATAAGATCTATATGCTAAAGGATTAATAATGGTGCACATTGCTACTTGAATATTAAAGATTTAAAATCATCCACAAGGCAGACATATTCTCGAAAGTCATTTTAGCTCTAAAATGTCACAATTTTATTGAAAGTGGGAAAAAAACATAGCCACCATTTAAATATGTAAGTTGTCATTTTTGTTACATTTCACTAGCCTTGTATTGGAACCAAATATTCATCTTTTACAGCACATAAGTATCCATGTATTATAAGACATGCAACTACCATATTCCTTTCCCAGAACTTTATTTCCTCATCATCATTTTAGTTTCTTTTTGGCTGCTCTACATTGGGTGAGTTTTGTGTAATATTTGTTCTTTACTTAGTAATGCATCCTCAAAATATTCACCCTGTTTAGATTGATTCCCTCATGCTTAAGAACAAAAGGCATCTCTTCCTTTTTTTTTTTTCTTGGAGAAAGTCTTGCTCTGTCATCCAGGTTGGAGTGCACTGGCACAATCTCTGCTCACTGCAACCTCTGCCTCTTGGGTTCAGGCGATTCTCATGCCTCAGCCTCCCAAGCCACCATGCCCAGCTAATTTTTGTATTTGTGGTAGAGATAGGGTTTCTCCACATTGGCCAGGCTGGTCTCAAACTCCTGACCTCAAGTGATCTGCCGGCCTCGGCCTCCCAAAGTTCTGGGATTATGGGTGTTGGACTTTTTTCATATGCTTATTTGCTGCATTTATGTCTTCTTTTGGAAAATGTCTGTTTATGTTCTTTGCCCACTTTTAATGGGGTTGTTTGTTTTTTTCTTGTAAATTTGTTTAAGTTTCTTATAGGTGCTGGGTATTAGACTTTATCACAGAGCATATATTTTAGAATCAAGTGTACATTATCCTAAATTAAATCAAAACAGATTATCAGAACATATGATAGAATAATGAAACATAACAACTAAAACAAAAAACTATGTTACATTTCAGGGTCAATGGTCTAATTTTGTTTTTCCTCTGACTGTTACCAGGAGGGCAGGGGATGCATGTAGCCACGTGAACTGAGAGCGAGAGGGAAATGGATGAGTTGCTATACTGTTAGATCTATGCCACTGCCCTCATGCTTGACCTTGTGGCAGCCAAGCCAGAGATGGCCATGCCCTCCTTACCATGGTCATTCTCAGCTGAATCCACATCACATTCACCTGGAAGCCTGGGAATAATCTGTACCTAGCAGTCTGCAGGGCATGACCAGCCTACAAATGTGAGCGAGTGTGTGTGTATGTGTATGTGTATCCTGTGGTGCCTCATAGTGTCTTAGAAATATTTGAATGACATTAATTGCCAGTGTTTGAGTATCACAAGATTTCACATAACCATATGGATTTACATGTTGTCTTGAAAACTTTGGATGATTTGAAACTCTTTTTAAAAGGCCTCTTTTAAAAAGGGTTCCAATATAAACTGGTAGAGCAGTTATTGGTAGAGCATATACTTTCATCATTGTTAGAATGGGTTTGACCACATTGTGTTTGGGGGAAGTGATAGAGCATTAACTTTAAGATAAAACAGGTTTCTTGTAATTTATTAAACGTATCCATGTATTTGGCTCCCTTTTCTCTTTTATTTTATTATGTCTGTTTTAGCCTTATCTATTTTTCTCATGTTCTAGTCCTCAAAGTGTGTGTGTGTGTGTGTGTGTTTTAATCCTCCAAGCTAGAAGTGACTCAAGCTTCCTGTAATCTAGGTTGTAAGGTACTGAGGCCAATGGCTGCCCCTTTGTCTTTTCTGTTTTTTTTTTTTTTTTTTTTTTTTAAAGTTTGTGTTTTGTTTCTTTCCAGTACTGTGTTGACTAGGAAGATGGCTGCCTCTTTGATACGAGATAGGGCTCATCTGCATGTTAGGTATAGTGGCACGCCTCTGCTGCCACTGCTCTTCTGCTACCAGGATGGCTCGGATGCAACATAGGCTGCTGCATGTGTGCTTTCCCTCAGTTATGAAACTTCTTCCTGTGGGGTTTGTGAACTAATTGCAAATCTTTCTTTGTTTTAGGATGTGGATTCTGTAATTAATACAATTGTGTACTTTTCTTCCTTAAATGAAGGCATTCACCTAGTAGCGATCTGCCTTTCCTTTGACAGTTTTACCTTGATGTTTTATATAATGAAGCAAAACTCAAGGAATATAGAAGGAAGCATAGGGGGAGTAAAGGATATTCTTAAATGCTAAGCAGTGGTTACCTCTGTGATCAATTTTATTATTATTTTTTTGAGACAGGGTTTTACTGTGTCACCTGGGCTGAGCGCAGTGGCATGATCACAGCTCCTTGTAGCCTCGACCTCCTGGTTTCAAGTGATCCTCCCACCTTAGCCTCCTGAGTAGCTAGGACTACAGCCATGTGCCACTTTTGCCTGCAGAATTTTTTTTAAAGTTTTTTTGTAGAGACGAGGTTTTGCCATGGTTCCCTGGCTGGCCTGCAACTCCTGGAGTCAAGCAGTCCTCCTGTCTCAGCATCCCAAAGTGTTGGGATTATAAATGTGAGATAATGAGCCTGGCCTCTGATTGAATTTTAACTGATTTTTATTCTTTTTTTTTTCTTACCTCTGTTACCCAAGTTGGAAACAATTGAATGTGATTCCCTTTAACAAGAAAAATATTTATAGTCATTTTTAGAGCATAGATGTTAAGTAATTTATTTTCTATAATGATTTGTAAATCTTTTGAAGTCATTATCATTTGAGGAAAATTATTTTACAAACTTTGCATTTCTCTTTGGATAAAACACCACTTTAAAATTGCACAAATAAGGGCCAGGTGTGGTGGTTCTTGCCTGTAATCCTGGCACTTTGGGAGGCCCAGTCTGGAGGATCACCTGAGCCCAGGAGTTCTAGATCAACCTGGGGAACGTGGTGAAACTCTGTCTCCACAAAAAATAAAAAAAAAATTAGCTGAGCATGGTGGCTTGTACCTGTGGTCCTGGCTACTTGGGAGGCTGAGGTGGGAAGATTGCTTGAGCCCAGGAGGTCAAAGCTGCAGTGAGCCATAATTGCCCCACTGCACTCCAGCCTGGGTGACATTGGGAAATCTTGTCTCAAAAAAAGTTGCACAAATAATTATCTGCCCCAGTGGAAACACTTTGGTCTGCTGCTGTAGAATACTTTACTGCATTATGTAGAAGAGGGAACGGAAGGCCTTCTGTATCAGAGCAACTGAAATGCTTGTCAAGAATGCAGATTTCTGGGCCTCACTTGAATAATCATTAAGCCAGAATTTTTTTTACAGGATCCCCAGATGTTTCTCATGCTTGCTAAAGTCAGAGATTCACTTTGCTCTGCCCTGCTGCCAGGAGATCAGTGTCAAATTCCTGACAGATTTTTACCTGGATCCTTGCTAATTTTCAGGCATGCCAGGCTTATTTGAATGTAAAATGTCATAATGTATTCCTTCTGGTTAGCTTAAATTTATATGTCTTAAATGGGTTACATTAGCTGCATAATTTAAAAGATAGATTTTGTCGAATTATGTATTGGGTTAGGAAATCCTCTAAAATGAAATTAAGTTATCTGCAAGCAGAGGGTGCTGTTGAATTGGCTTCTGAATTTATTATCTTTATTGATTGAACATTCTTGCATTTGAACTTATGCCAGATTCAGAAGGCCTAGGTAGTGCAGGAAGTGCTTAATATTACAATGGTAGTTTATCCTTTAATTGTCTGGAAGGTGGGGTGTTAAACTCTGTTCTCCAAATTGATTTTCATTTGCAGGATTTCATGCACATCAGTTATGGAATGGCACTTCCTTTTAATAGTTTGAGCACATTGTTCAAAAGTGCTGCAGCATGTCTTTTGGTGACTCATTAGAGTTTGGCTCACATCTTTTTGCTTTCTTCACCTAAATTAGAGTATCATCAAATACATGAAAACTGCTGTGTATTTTGGCACCATTTTCATTGTGAAAGTTAAATATATAGGTTACTTAGGGATAAAAATTTAACTTGAATATTTTTTCTGTAAATGTTCTCTAACTAAAATCCACCAGTAACACACTTTTTGTCAAAGTAGAGTTTTTTTTGTTTTTTTTTGTTTGCCTCTGTGCAACAAAGGAAACAGCACAGCATGGGGAACCATTGATCTTAGGAAGAGCTTGTTAGTAGATTTCCGCTTGTTTAGGTGTTGTTGGGGGAAGGGTTCAAAGAAGAGTGGTTTTGGTTTGGATTGGATGCTGGCAGAATGTGGGGGCAATTGTATGATCTGATATCTTAATTTTATCTATAAAGCAAGGGGACTGGAGCAAGCTAAAAGTGTAATTAGCAAAAACGTAGGAGTTACTCAAATTAGCTGGAACTAGAGGTGTTCGGTTATTGCTGTGGTTTGTATAGTGTTCTTATTTTTGCATGTGTTTCGATGATTATGCAGTGATCTTGATTTTGTCTTGTTCCACATTGTGATCACCCAGTGACCTTATGTGATCTCCTTCTCATTCTCTTTCTTGCTCTACACAGCCACAGACATACCTTCCACCTCCTGCTCACTGCACGAACCCACGGACCTGCACACATACCCACGAAAATGCTCACATACTCATGAAAATGCTTACACACAAGGAAGCTTGTTTTCTCATTTTTTCTTTGTTAGTCAGTTGATCTTAGGTAAACAATAAAACATGAGTATAATTTATCTTTTTTCTGTTATTACCAGTTTCATCCTTCCTTTGAAACAATTAACTAACCAATTTTACTTCTCACCCTGGCTGTGAAAATGTATGTATAAATATTATTTTGGGTAACATCAATTCAGAGCAATTTGTGGATTATAAAGCATTTAATAGTAGCATTGATGTATTTTTTATTGATATTTATTTTCCTAAATGTTTGTATCTTGAACTCATGATTAGGGAGAAAGTGTTGTAAGCCTAAATTAATTAATTTTGACAAAATCATCACCTTTTAAGTAGGATTTACTTGAGAAGATTAAAGATGGGGCTACTAAATTTATAATCTGAGAATCTATCAAAAAATAGATGGAATTTACTACTTAGAGATAATATTTATATGAATTTAACTATATTTTAGATTTTAAATATTATTTTAAACCAGTATTTTACTGCATATAGACAATAGTAAGTGATTGAGCTTGGCTTTTATTTTAATCTAAAGTACTTATTAATATTTTTCAAGATAGTAGAAATAATCTTAACATGTTAAGATCTTGAATCTCAGGCAAAATGTGTTCTTAATGTTTGCTTAAACTTTTCCTGGTTGTGGGAGAGGCTGAGCTGTCTTTACTTAATTCCATACAAATCAGAAGCAGCACAGTTGGAACTCACAGATTTTATGAGATTTTATTTGGTCCAGATGTCTTTTCTGTTGTTATTTTATGGCAAAATTTATACCACTCAAATGAGAATTCAGTTGTGGTAAATGAATGTAAATTTGCATGAATTTCTTGGTATGAAAACTTGAATGAGTTATGTCCAGTCACTTCATTTATCATTAGATGAGAATGATCCTATGGTATTGCTTGTGTAATCAAGGGGGTTAATGGATCCTATGGATTGGAAAATATGAAGTAGTTGCAATTGATGCTATACATGGAGAGATTTTGACAATCTATATTTAAAGAAATTATGCCTACTGCATTTTCTGACTTCAAAAGTAAGCTATGTAAAGTGGGGTTCTGCTAATTTATCAATACTACATTTTTTTTATTAATTATATAGAGATGTACCTGACACACCTGCATGACATTTTTCTTTCCTTTTTGTTCCTGCCTATTATTGATCTCCTCTTCACATCGCAATAATTTTGTAATATTTCTAAAGAGAATATGGCAAGATGACTGAGTTTTTGCTTTATCATTATTTAACATGTTTTTGGAGAGCATTACTTACAGTTTTAAAACATTTCTTTTATTGTCACAACTTGGTATTTGTATGCCTTGCAGATTTTTAGGATTGTTATCCAGATTTAGGGTAAATCTCTCCCAAGTTTCTGTGATATGTGAGTTGTAAATTTTGAGACTTTTCAATGTGTTTGTTTATGTGCGTGTGTTTGTGTTGTCTGTGTGCATGCACTGTGAATAATATTTGAATATGTTGAATATACTCTTTGATGTTTATAATCATCATGTCACTCATGCTCTGTCTGTAGTTCATTATGAATTTTCTTTTACATTTTTTAATGTTGGCATTTTATGTTTAATCAACAGAAAACTTGTCTTTTTCACTCTTCTTTAATTGAATTATTAAATAATTCTAAAGCCTTTTTATTATTTTTTGTTTCCTTTTTTCTTTTTTTTATGCCTTCTTATTATTTATAAATTAAAATTCATCTCTAAACTCAAAATAAATGCATCTCACTTCATTTATTTGCTTCTTGGCTAGATCCCAAATATTCCAGCAGCTCCTCTGATGCCATCTGATCTAAGTCAGTGAAGGGAAGCATTATTATGGAAGAGGTCAGGGTGTTTAACAGAATCAAATTAAAATGTTGTACTTTTGTAAATTAACAAACAAATATAGCCATGTGAATACATTTCTAGGTCCTTCCCAGTGTAATCTCTGGGAGGTGTTTACATTCACTTGTGCCGAATTTCTCTGAAGAATGTCACCTTAGAGTTTCTACAACTGTATTTGTGTTCTGATTCCTCTGTATTCTAAACAGCTCTAGATGTGAAAGCTTTTTTTTCTAATTTTATTGGTAAAGAATGGAAATTTTTCAATACATTTATTTACATGAGAAACTGAACATTTCTCATCTTTAGTAGTCATTTTATGTTTTGAAAATTCTTTCCTTTTTGTCCTTTGTATTTCATTTTCCTGTAAGCATTAATGCTTCCTTAATGCATATAAGAAGAGTTGTTTGTTTAGATTAGGTTAATCATAACTACCAGTCTTCTTTCTTACTGTCGGTATTCAGCATTTCGTTTTATGCTCAGAAAGGCTTTGTATATTACAATGTCATAGTCATGGTCATTTAGATTTTTAAAAATTTTATAATTTTTAAAAAAACCATCTAGTATTGTTTTCATTGTATGGTATGAGGCAGAGACCAACTTAGTTTTCCTCTAGGTCCTTGAATTTCAAATTGTTTATTTGAAATTGTTTCAAATAACCTTAACCCAGTTTATCCCTAACCTATTTGTCATTTTCCAATATGGCTGTGCTTTAGAATCACCTAGGGAGTTTTTAATCAGTATTGGGGACCATCCTGGTGTAAGTCAGAATCTTGGGTGTGTGGCTTGTTCCTTGATATTTTTTTTTACCAGCTTGTTAGGAAATTATAATGTGTATGAGAACTGAGAACCACTGCTGTACACTTTTATAAGCATTTGCATTTTTGTCTGGGTTTTCATTTCTTTTTTATTGGTTTGTCAGTCTCATATATGTCCCTTATTCAGAATAGATTTACTTCTCCTTATTCTTCTTCTTTTTTTTTTTTTTTTTTTTTTTTTTGAGACGGAGTCTGGCTCTGTCGCCCAGGCTGGAGTACAGTGGCCCCGATCTCGTCTCACTGCAAGCTCCGCCTCCCGGGCCCACGCCATTTTCCTGCCTCAGCCTCCCGAGTAGCTGGGACCACAGGTGCCTGCCACCACACCCGGCTAATTTTTTGTATTTTTAGTAGAGACGGGGTTTCACCGTGTTAGCCAGGATGGTCTCGATCTCCTGACCTTGTGATCCGCCCGCCTCAGCCTCCCAAAGTGCTGGGATTACAGGCGTGAGCCACGGTGCCCGGCTGTCTCCTTATTCTTCTAAGTAATTTGATTTCCCGTTTTTTTCTAGGTGAGATGCTACAGTGTGTGTCACTTTATTCACTTGAATTGGATGTCACTTTATTCACTTGAATCGGAATTCAGCTTTGTATATTGAATCCCAATTTTTATGGTTACATCTGAAAAGAAATAATTACCTATTTGATATTAATTATAGAATCAATCTTTGAAATTTATAACCTGAAGCATTACTAACTGCATTAAAGAACATTAACTGTTTTGTGACTTACACAGTTATTTCTTATTAATATGAATAACTTCGCAAAACTACCTGAATCATTCAGCCATTACTTTGGTGGCATTCATTAGTTTCAAATAACAGTTAAGCAGAAATGCAGCACCTTTTCTTACAGTAGATATTTATCTGAACAGTAGGATTTCATTCTAAATATGCATATTTATAAAAGTGACCTTGTAGAAAGGCAAATAGTATTGACATGGTGATGATATGACACTTTTTTCATTTTTTTTGTTAATGCAGCAAAATAATCAGAGATAAATTGATGTTCTTTCTGGATTTTTGAGATCCCTGCATTAATTGATTGAAGGCTCAAGTATAACTGGCTTATGTAGCCTAAAGGAGTCACATTTCTTCATAGTTAACTTTTGAAACTTCTCTGGCCACCCATGCGTTTTTTTTTTGTTTGTTTGTTTTTTGTGGTGAGAGTATCTTTTCATGTGTGTGTGTGTTTTTTTTCTCTCAAGCTTTATTGAGATATAGTGAACAAATAAATTGTGTGTATTTACAGCATACAATGTGGTGTTTTGAGATACGTATATATTTTGAAATGATTAACAAATTTTATTTTAGAAGGTTGTCTTGAACCATAATTCTCCTTTCCAGAGGTTTTGTTGATGTGAACTATTCTTTCTATAGTTCATTATGAATTTTCCCTTGTGTTTGTTAATGTTGGCATTTTAAATAATCATGATAAGTAGAAATCTACGTTTAGAACAAAGAAAATTACACTGATTTAGGCTTTTTTGTTTTTGATTTTATTTTTCCCTGACTTTGAGAGTGCAACCTCTGGGTATGGCACAAATTCATTCATACAGATTTTAGAGGATTGATAGATTTGAGGGGAAGTATTTCTGTGAAAAACTGTACTGGACAGTTGTTAATATGAATCCCTACTAAATTCAAAGCAAGTTTAAGCTGCCTCGTTGTCACTTAGCAGTTAGAAGATCATCAAGTGCTGGTTTAAGTGAGATTATCTCCGTGTTCTGTTTATTAACACTGATCAAACTCAAAACTAGCAGATTCTTCTAGCTGGTCAGTACTCCCTCCGGATAACATTTATTGTAGCTGTTTATTATCATTTACATAAAAGTTGAAATTCTCAGGGAGAGAATGCATGCTTTTTTATGGTTAACTAATAAATCCCTTTAAGGAGGTGCATATGCCTTTTCATGGTTCACCTGGTTCAGTATCTTTTCTTTGGCTGCTCTACCAAAAAGCTGTGGCTGGGTTAAAATCTCAGATCCTTAGTAGTCATGCCATGAACCTTTCCTTAAATGTTTCAGATAACAGAAAATACTTGAATTT
Organism: Chlorocebus sabaeus; assembly: GCF_047675955.1. Taxonomy (NCBI): domain Eukaryota; kingdom Metazoa; phylum Chordata; class Mammalia; order Primates; family Cercopithecidae; genus Chlorocebus; species Chlorocebus sabaeus. The sequence goes on from NC_132915.1 coordinate 36,223,468, forward strand.
GGGGGTAGGAGGAATAGCTTGACAGTATTTGTTCTTTGCCATCTCTGAAGGGAGACATTCATTTATTCATTCTTTAAAATTTTTTTATTTTATTAAATTTTTAAAAAATTGACAGTAATTGCACATATTCATAGGGTACATAGTGATGTTTTAATACATATAATTGATGGTGATCAGCCAGGGTAATTCACATATCTATCCTGTCAGACACTTACCATTTCTTGGTGTTGGGAACATTCAGTATCTTCCTTCTTAGCTATTTGAAATTATCTATTTCTGTTAACTATAGTCATCCTACAGTGGTATGGAACAGTAGAACTTACTGCTTCTATCTAACTGTAACTTTTTATTCTTTAACAGATCTCTCCCTATCCTTACATGCTTTTGAGTTAGAAATTAAAACCTGATAATAAACTGTCTTCTGGACTCTGAAGTGCAGTATCAGTTTCTTCTAGTCATGATCTGATTACATTTGGGCGCCCTTAGGGAGAGTGATACATCCCATGAGATTATGGGCACCACTAGTTGCATTTTTTTTTAAAATTGGGAGACGACTTTCTATGAAAGAGAGCAATGTCTTTGGAACTGGAGTTAAGAGTGTGTATTTATGGTGGGGGCTATTGAGTATCTCTTGTAACCAGAACTGACCATTTAAACTGAATGTTAAACTCCGTAATCTATAGATAATTATAATAGGACAGTTACCCATGGTACACAGTTTAGATATAATGTTGGAAAAACATTTAACTGTATTGAGAATTTGACTGTCGTTGACCTATTTCATGCATTTAATCATGTAGTGTAGAGATGCCCAAATTCATTTTATAATTAAAAGAGAAAAATTTGTGTGATTTACTTCACTTAGTACTTTGTATGTGAATTGGGTATGAAGTCATAAAAACAGTAACTAGCAATATGATTTAAATGACACATGTTATAAATATATGATTTATGAAAATTGATCTTTTGTCATTTTAAGTGTGATTAGATTTTTTTTCCTCTTTATGTCTTTAATATTGGGGTATGGTAATGTGATTTTTGAGAATTGACCCTGCTGTTACTTAGCTTGTATTTAAAAAATATAATAACCAGAGTTTATAAGACTGAACTTAAATGGGCTTAAAAATACATTGTTGGTGATATCGTAAAGTGGTATAATCTTTATGAAAGGAAATTTGAGGAAAATGTTTGAAAAATTTCAAAATTCACCCCCTACAACCTGACATTTTATTTCTAAAAATTTGGTCTAAGGATGTAGAAATAGTTATTGGTATATGTAAATATGTTTGACATTGAGTTATTTAAAACAGCAAAGCAAAGCAACCTAATAGTATTCCTATGTCCAAGAGTAAAGGGTTAGATAAATAAATCAGTCATGGTACAGTTTTACAGGAAAATAGTATGAAACCATTCAGTAGTGTCGTTAGGCTAATATTTAGTGATATGGGAAATTGTTCACTGTGTGTGTGTGTGTGTGTGTATATATATATTTATTTATTTATTATTATTATTATTTTGAGAAGGAGTCTCACTCTGTTGCCCAGCCTGGAGTGCAATGGCGCGATCTCGGCTCACTGCAACCTCCGCCTCCTGGGTTCAAGTGATTCTCCTGCCTCAGGCTCCTGAGTAGCTGGGATTACAGGCACCCACAACCACGCCCGGCTGATTTTTGTGTTTTTGGTAGAGATGAGGTTTCTCCATCTTGGCCAGGCTGATCTTGAACTCCTGACCTCAGGTAATTCACCTGCCTTGGCCTCCCAAACTGATGGGATTACAGGTGTGAGCCACTGTGCCTGGCCCCAGAGTATGTTTTAAAAGAAGGATGATGTACAGTATTTGTTCCAATGACGTAAGTGCACTTAGAAAGATGAACGTAAGATAAATAGGTTAAATGTGGTTCTCTGTAAGTGGTTATTATTTTCTTTATAATAGTCTTTGTTCAGCATTTCTACAGTGAGCATGGTTTGCAGTCGGGGGAGGGAGATCTAATATTTTTAAAGATTTTACTTCTTTACGTGACTGGTACTTGCATTTTTATGTGATGTCATTTTAAAAATGGTTTAAGGCAGCAGGATGAATATGATAAAATGTAATGCATTATCTGAGCCATTTTCATGATTAATTGATACTTTACTATTTTAGATGTTAGAAAATTCCTTGCCAGCGTTTCTCTGTAAAATGGCTGGAGTAGGCAATAGATCTTTTTTGTTCATTTTAGCTTATTTTATGAATGGATATTTATTATGAAAAGCATCAGACATCTCCCTTTCACTCAAACAAGACAGCCTGAGTGTTCTCACTTGAAATATAGAGTGGTCTGTGTATTTAATCACCAGCTTATTCAGCAGTTTTGATTCTGATGGAATACAGCCTTTCCTGCCTTTATTTTCTGAAGATGAAATTGAGAGATTTAAACATAATTTATTCTGCTTTGACCTGTGGTTTGAATTAACTTGGCTATTTGCATGTATTTTCAAGATAAACATTTAATACTTGCAATGCAATAATCTAATCAATCTCTTTGTCTTTCAAATTGCTCTGGAGGCTGTTCTAAGCTGCCTAGACTATAAAGCTTTCTTTATTAGGATATGAAATATAAAATTGATTTTGATAGCTCATTTTGAAAATAATGTGTATTTAAGGGAGTAACATTTTGTTTCAAATAAATGTCTCAGTGTACCATGTTATACAAACATTTTACCAGTTCATGCTGATGTTTTCTTGCGATCCTCAGATATGATTTGTGACCTTCGAGAGAACTGAGGATTTTTTAAAATGTCTAGTATAGAATTAGTTATGAGTAATAGTGAATACACTGATTTTCCTAATATGCCACCATATCATCCCTATTTTCTTCTCGCAAACTTGAATGGTATTCTCTGCTTCCTGCTGCCTCATCATCATTACATATTCACTTCTTGACCCTTGGAAATCTGGTTCCTCTTCCAACTATTTAGCTGAAATTGCTCTCCAAAGTCACCACATACCTGGATTTTTTTTTTTTTTTTTTTTTTTTTTTTGAGACGGAGTCTTGCTCTGTAGCCCGGGCTGGACTGCAGTGGCCGGATCTCAGCTCACTGCAAGCTCCGCCTCCCGGGTTCACGCCATTCTCCTGCCTCAGCCTCCCGAGTAGCTGGGACTACAGGTGCCCGCCACCTCGCCCGGCTAGTTTTTTGTATTTTTAGTAGAGACGGGGTTTCACCGTGTTAGCCAGGATGTTAGCCAGGATGGTCTCGATCTCCTGACCTCGTGATCCGCCCGTCTCGGCCTCCCAAAGTGCTGGGATTACAGGCTTGAGCCACCGCGCCCGGCCCATACCTGGATTTTATATTAAAGTCTTCATCTTGAATTTACCTTTTCAGCCTCTCTGAGGTTTCAGAAGTAGCTGTCGGGAGTGAGCACACCTTGTGCACAGGCCTTCTTTGCTTTCTCTTCCTTCACTGCATTTGTGGATAGTTCACCTCATTCTATGGTCACATCACACCAATCAGGCAGTATACATTCTTGGCTGAATTGTCTCCTCCATATACTCGGTCATGTCAGTGTCTTCATAGTGTGTGTGTTTTTATGTTTCTAGAAGAGTGGGGCTCTGCTGTAATTAATTATGTCTGTATTTTCGTAGAACTCTGCGCAATTCCTGCGCATATCAGCTCATAACTGTTTGTTATATTGAATAAAATGAAGGATTTTATTGACAGTGAACTATTCTGGTAGCTACTCTTGACGAGTCTGAGACATGATCTTTTTATTTGTCTCTTCACAATGTGTTAGCCTGGGGACCAAGGAGAGGCCTTATTGGTCTATCTCTAAAATTATATGAATAATTCTTATATATGTTAATAATGTGCAAATTTCTGGAGTTTGGATTCATAGCTTTGAGGAGATTGTGAAAGGCAGCTTTTACAAGGCTATGATAGTTTAAATGATTTAACATTCTATGTAACTTCTTAAAAGTACCTGCCCAACAATGGAGAGTGAAAGCCATTAACTATTGTCAGGTCAGTTGAGAATCTCTGAATGGGCAGAGTTCATGTACCCACTCCCTATTTCATGGGTTTTAGTATTTGGGAAATTCAGAAAATTCTTGTTTAGTTCAATTTTGGATTAAGTAATTTGACGAGGGACAGAATATTGCAAATTCGGAATTGAAGGTCAGAATCTGGTCCTAATTGTTTTGCTTCAGTCTCTAGTACTGCAGGAAGCATCAGGGACTTTCTGTTGGAAGAGTGGGAACTCTTTATTAGTTTGCTAACGTGAGCAACTATGTACTTGGGGAATCGTATGGCTAGACCCCTCGGTCTCCCTTTCAGGAACAGGTACATGCTGGGAGCATAAAAGGCCCAGTGCTAGTTACTGGATGGTGAAGGCCTCTGGGCTTCCAGACTAGAGCTAAGATCTGAATGCCTCTCTAGATTTTAGCAGAAATTCTTCTACTGTGGGGTGGTAGGAGTGGACACAGAGTTTTAATAGTATCAGTTTTTGGTCAGTGATACGAGATAGAGTTAATCAATCAGTTCCTTAGGTGGGGTAAAGCACAGAGAGATGAAATACCCAGTGCACAGTTGTGTCAGTAGGTTTTCGGTTTTACCTTTGAATAGAGACAAAGCTGTTTGCTATTTTGTTTCTTGTCCTTGGTTCACCCTTCGTTTTTCATGCAGTGCAGTGGACCATGACTCAGGCCCTGCAGAGCTGAGTATAGAGGCCCCCTTTTCCGAGAGCTGAGCAGGATGCCTTTGATCTGGATTCACGTAATCATTCAGCTGTCTTACTGTGTCGCCTGCATGTTTGCATGGAATCTGTGCCACAGCTTTATCGAAGTATGACTCTAGAAAAGGAAAACGTGACCAGCCTCTGATTAATGGCATGATGGCTTTTAGTGTTTCGCGCTTGAAATTTTTTCAGCTTTTCCCTTTCTTCTTTTGTAAAATAGTTATAATCTTTTGGCTCCTTTCCACATTTACCTTATGAGCAGTACCAAGTCAGTTAACTCAGTTGTGGAGAAAAATATTCTGTCTGTATCAAAGTGTCTCAGAGTTTCATGCATTAACTTTAATTTCCAGAACAAGTCATTAACCTCAGATGGAACACAGTGACACTTTGTCTAGTAAAAAATTGTTCTCAATCTTTATAATGCTAGTAAAAGAGCACATTACAGCCAGTTGCCTTTAGCTAGGGTTGGAAATACAACAGAACTGCATCTCCTCTGCCTCCGCCTCATTTCCAGAGTTTGTTTTAGTTCCTTCAGAAACTGCAATATGCACATGTTTTCACTTATGAGATCTAAAAATCGAAAGAATTAAACCCATGGACATAGTAAAAGGATGGTTACCAGAGGCTGGGAGGGTAGTTGCGGGGGGGCGTGGAGAGGTGGGGATGGTTAATGGGTACAAAAAAAAGATTTAATAATAACTACTAGTTGATACTGCAATATGGTGACTATAGTCAATGATAATTGTACATTTAAAAATCTACTTCAAGAGTGTAATTGGATTGTTTGTAACTCAAAGGATAAACGCTTGAGGGGATGGATACTCCATTCCACATGATGTGCTTATTTCACATTGCAGGTTTCTATCAGAACATCTTATGTACTCCACACACCTACTAAGTACCCATAAAAATTTATAAAATTTAAAAAAATTGTGATGTGGGTGCAGATGAAGGCTATCTTGTAATTTGGTGTTTGTTGTCCACTCAAAGGGTCAAATGTCACCTACCTGTTTTTCTGAAACTCCATTTCTAAGTTGGGTTGGCACACTATACTCCCCTGCCTGTATTTGTAAATAATGTTATATTGGGACACAGCCAGGCTCATTTGTTTATCTAAGGTTGCTTTTGTACTACAGTGACGACTTGAGTGGTTGTGACAAAGATCATATAATCCACAGAGCCTAAACTACTTTTACAGAAAGATATCATCAATCCCTTCTTTATGAGGTCTGACCAGGCCCAGGGACCTCATGTATTCAGATGTTGTCTATGCAGCTTAGGTGATTAACCAGTTGGCATGCTTTATGTTTTTTGGTAGCAGAATCTTTCTTTTATCAAGGCATAGTAGGGTATCCCTTTGTTTGGCGTCAGAGCTCAGCTGGAACTCTATAGTTTCTGGTAGAGTCTCTGGTACTGAAGCCTTTTCTGCCATCCTCTGGCTTGGTCATATTTCTGAAATAGTGTCTTAGTGGTCAGGTGGTGTTAAGTTGCAGTGTTTCTCACAGTTGCAGTTCTTACACTTGGTTACAATGGACAAAGGACCAGCTGGCTTTGCTGACCCACTTCATAGTGGGGCTGATTAATATGAGCCGTGATCTTCTGTTTGTGATATTTTTCAAGCTGCATTATCTAGAGGTAGAAAATAATGACTCTGGCATAAGCTCTTTTATTTGTAATGCCCTGCAAACACATGTGCAAATTCTCCCTGGCACACAGCTGCTTAGGAAGATTATGTTCTGCATAATGCTGCCTGTTGTCACTTTTGATACTTATTTTTATCACAAATCCTTTTCTATGTTTCATTATAAATATTGTGCACTAACCCTACCATCTATTTTCTTTAAAAGATGACTAGTTGCAAGAAGGAAAGCTGTGTCCTGGCTTTTATGAGGGTTTTTGGCATTCACTTTCCATTGAAACTCTCTTATGGGACCCTGTTCTTTCCAGGGAAAAGAAGCCTGCCTTTTGGCCACTTCTAGAGCTTGTCAATACCACCATGATATTAGATAATTTTTTTTCCCTGCAGTATTAGCAGCCACAGTGGTAGCTGCAGTGACATCGTCAGAGAATACTGGTAGGTTACCACCACCACCATAAGAGATCAAATGTGGAGGCTGCTGTTTCTCTGTGTTGTGATCGATATTTTCTATTGGATGCACAATTGTGTTGTTTGTGAAATGGAACCAGGAATGGGTCTGGGCGTTCATGTTATAGCAGGAGCCGTGTCAAGCCAGGGAGCTGGGGAGAGGGTGAAAACATGGTGGCATGCACTCAGCTCCGGAATCAGGGAGCTGGGTCTGCATACTGGCCCTCCTGCTTCTTGGCTAGAAACCCTTGTGCAAACTGCTGGACCGTCCTGAACCTCATGTTCATGGACAGTAAAACACAATTCAAGTACATGTATTTTAAATTTATGAGGTAATAATAAACAGTGTTATCGAAAGCCTGTAGAATCCGTGTTTGAAGGCCCTGGAGAAGTTGGGTGGTAAGATGGTATGACCTCCAAGTATATTGCTTCTCTGAGAGAAAGAACAATTGTAGACATATAAACATTCGTTATAACAACTGAGGCTTTGCTTCAGTGAAGTAGCTTTTTTTTTTTTTTTTTAAATAATTGCTTGTAGGTACTCTTTATTGCAGGGACAGAAAGTTTTTCTCCAACTAGGTGTTTCCAAATGTGACTCACAATGCCATCTTTTACCTTTAACTCAGCAGTCTTGTCAAACAATTAATAATAACAATAATACAATAGTGTTTTTAGTAGAAATTACTTAACTACTGTGACAGCAGCTAAGGATAAAGAATTATATCACACTGAGGCTGGGTGCAGTGGCTCACGCCTGTAATACCAGCACTTTGGGAGGCCAAGGTGGGTGGATTTATCTGAGACCAGGAGTTTGAGACCAGCCTGACCAACATGGTGAAACCCTATCTCTACTGAAAATACAAAAAAAATTAGCTGGGCGTGGTGGCATGCACCTGTAATCTCAGCTACTGGGGAGGCTGAGACAGGAGAATTGCACGAACCAGGGAGGCAGAGGCTGTGGTGAGCCGAGATCGCGCCATTGCGTTCCAGCCTGGGCAACAGAGCAAGACTCCATCTCAAAAAAAAAAAAAAAAAGATTTGTATCACACTGAGTAAGGAATATTTACCTTCTCCCCCACCCTGAGTAGTTTGGCTATAGTGTTAAAAATACATTATGCCTTTCTTTATGTGATTTTTTTTTTTTTTTTAAGATAGGGTTTCACTCTGTTACCCAGGCTAGAGTGCAGTGGCATGTTCATGGCTCACTGCAACCTCCATCTCCTTCCATCTCTGCCTCCCATGTAGCTGTGACCACAGGTGCACACCGCCACACTGGCTAATTTTTGTGTTTTTCGTAGAGATGGGCTGGTCTCAAACTCCTGGGCTCAAGCGATCCACCCACCTGGGCCTCCCAAAGTGTTGGGATTACAGGCGTGAACCACCGTGCCCAGCCTATGTGCAATGTTGCGATAATATTATTAGAGTGCAGAGAGTAGGGTTAATAGAAGGAAAGCCTAAGGTTCCTTTTATGCCTGCCTTTTAAAGCCTGGAGCCTAGAATACAACATTTGTAGTCCTTCCCAAGTTTTCTCTTCCTTTTTCAGAGATATCCGGGAATCCAGTGAACAAATGACTTAGCTTGATGTAGATTTACTCCCAGAAACTACTTTTAAAATAAATAGGTGAGAAGAGGAGTGCTAGAGAGCCCAGTTTTCTTCATAGTCTTATAGTCTGTTTGAAATCCCCAAGGCTCGTCCCACCATGTAGTCCCAGATGTTACCTTTTATTTGACCATAGTTAGAGGAGTGGATGTCAGGGTCCCCTCACACTTTAAAGTGTTGGTCTGTTTCTTTGCGTCCCTGTCATTTTCTTCAGATATTAGACTGTGGTACCTGTCAGGGGCTTTTGGAGAATATGGCTTGAAGAATGATTTCTAAACTTTTGTCTGCCTATTATATTTTAAGTGTGCTCACTCTGTCTTGCTTGTGGTTATCTTAGTATTGTGCCACCTGATACACGGGGGCTACATATTTACTCTGAGCAACTGCAAGAGCCAGCTGGTAGGTTTTACACTGATAAGATTTACTGGGGAAGTTTTTATCTACTGTCATTCTATATATTTGTTTCAATTTAAGAGTCTATATTATAGTTAATAAGATAACTTCATGAAGAGTATGTGAATTGTAGTATATAGTCATGGCATGTTAATTCTGTGAAATTGTAGTCTACTTAGGCTACACGAATTATGACTGTACTCATAAGTTGTTTACACCAAATAACATGACAGATCTATATGTCTTCCTTTCAGTTGTAATAAAAGGAAATGCCTGTCAACTTAATTTATCACCAGGCTTGTTCTTATTTAAAGCCTCTTAAAATGAAATATAAGCCTGACCTAAGATTATGGTTACTACAAAAGTGACAACAGCTGTGGTATAAAATACTGTAGGGGCCTCTACTGCCATCCTAACAACTGTGTAGCCCGTATGAAAAGCTGTTATGTCCAGTGAATGCTTGTAGATATAGAAACGATTAAAGTAATCCTCCCAAGCAGAAGTCTGAGAGGCCATCTGATCCAAGTCCCTGAGAGATTCCTTAGGGGTCAAGACCTTCCCCAAGTCACAATGGAGAAAGCTTGGCCAATATTCCTTTCCCCATTCCCTCTCTGCTCCAGGACAGAACTGCTGCAGTCCTGATTTTATTACAGATGCATATACTCTTTCATTTCACAAAGACTGTGAAGCAGTGGAAAGAAGGAAAAAAGGAAGCTCTTTAAAAGTTTTTTTTTTTTTTTTAAATACAGAGTCTTTCTCTTTGTCACCCAGGCTGGAGTACAGTGGCACTATCATAGGTCACTGCAGCCTGGACCTCGTGGGCTCAAGGGATCGATCCTCTTTCCCCAGTCTCCTGAGTAGCTGGAACTATAAGCGTGCATCAGCACACTCATCTAGGGGTCTCGCTCTTTGTTTCTCAGGCTGGTCTTAAACTCCTGGGCTCAAGCAGTCCTCCTGCCTCAGCCTCCCAAAATGCTGGGATTACAGGGATGAGTCACCGTGCCTGGCCTATAAAAAAGAAGCTCTTTAAAGATAGTCTTAGAAAGTAGGAAAAAAGGAAGTTCTTTAAAGAGTGTCATAGGGAGAAAGATGGTTTAAAGATGATTTCACACTGACACGAATTTTCATGTACATGTGGATCCATTTGTCCCATATTTGAGTGCCCACCCTGTGTAGGCAGTAGTCTCTTTCCCCAAGTTGCTTAGACCCAGGGCAGAGATTCTCAGCTTCAGCAATATTGTCATTTTTAGCAGCATCCTGACCTTTAGAAATGCCTCCAGGCATTCTCAAATATCCCCTAGGGAGCAAAAACCACCTGCAGTTGAGAACCACTAGGCTAGTGAGCAGTACAGTCTTGTGTGGGAAACGGACAGCCACACAGAAAAATGACATCCATATACACATTGTGAAACAGTCAACTACGTATCAACCACATGGGGTTCAGTGATAGAGAACAGCAAGAGGTGGCCTTTAGGACACTCACAAATTCACTTTCTTTTTCTTAGGCTGACACTTAAACACCATGTAGTGCCTCTTGAATAGCCACACAAGTTTGTTTATGTTATGTCAGCATTGTGAGTTTGCAAACATATGACAAAATTTGTTTACTAAAGGCAATATCTAAAATTATTTGTCCTTTATTTTAAAAGTTAAATATTGCTATAGCCTAATAGTCAAGAAATAGCAAAGGATGGCTTGGTAATTATCCAGTGATAATTATAGAGGACAGTCTTGCCATCATGTTACTACATGTGTGCAGCACTGAACATGGGGTGGTGAAAAGAAGCACCATATTACATCCAGATGGCTTGTGTACATATATAGTGCTTTGTGTTTATATTAGTGCCTTACTAGATGCAGGTGCTGAAAGTTATCCACCTGCTTTCTGACAGAGATAGTAGTGGTTGTATAAACTGTCAGAAAATGAGTGCATAAACTTTCTGTTTGTAAAGAAGGTAACATTGTAAGTATTTCTCATCAGAGAGAATATAGTATTTATACATATCACAATTCATTAGTAATGTATAAATTTTTAAAAAATATCTAATGTCTTAAACTATGACTTAACTAAATTCAAAATTATTTATAATAGTAATCCTTGTTATCAAAATTCAAATAGGTGAGTGTAATATACAAGCTTGGTAAAGGGTCTGTAGCCTTGTCAAACGAAAACAAAAATAAAAACATGGTGACCTCTTTGATGGTATTTAGCTTTGTTACTTTTCTGTCATCTGTTCATTGTCATAAATATTTTTCCATATTATTGCATCTTCACAATAGAAATTGCCATCATTTTAAAGTTTTTTTCCCTACAAGCTCATGGTGTTTTAAGAATGTTGTTAATGCAGTTTCTGTGTACTACTGAATGAGTGCATGTATAAATCAAAGACTGTAGGGAATGCCTGCTGGCCTTCACAAGTGCATTTATAAATCAGCTTCTGGGTCGGTTATGCTTGGTAGCATTAACTTCGTTATGTGCTTATGTCAGAGTCGTGAGGAATCCTGGAGTCATAGTGGGATACAAGAGGAGCACCAGGGGGCTCTATTGGCTATGATTTTGAAGAAAGTGAATTAAATTGATTGATTGAAAAAAGCATAAGAGTGAATTTGGGCATGTATGTATACATTTAAATCTATCTTGTACTTTGTATACTCAACAGCCTGGATCAGCACACAGCATATTATAGTTTAAGCTCCCTTCTTGTAGCAGTGTTTAATATAGTTAGCAGTAATTCAAGAAAAAATTATATCCAATGCATTTGAAGATGAAATGTAGATAACTTACCCAGTTTTCTAGTGTTCAGAAACACAAACTGACCTTTGGACAGTGAATTCATTAATGTTCAAATGAGTTAAGAATAATTGCAATTTTCAGCTTTTGAGGTAATCACATAATTAGACCATATGAAGTGAACACTTTATGGTTTCATTTTTAAACAAAGTATGAACAATGCTCTTTTTAATCAGTATGATTTTATTAAAGGAAGAAATAATCCTATACATATTTTCAGCATTTACATTTTTACGTAGTAAATTTTTTATAGTCCACATGATAGATTCTGTAAAATAAGATATATTTCTTTGTTCCATTAGTAGGAAAAAAAAAAAAAAAAAGACATCAGCTGTAGTGACTGTCACAGCCCTGACTCAGATTTATTTCTTCTTAATCCAGCAATTATTCCGGACATTTGGATTATAATACATAAATGCAGTGGTTAACATGAAAACTTTAAATTGTGTATTTATTTTAAAAATCTCATGCAATTTCTCAATTACTAAAAAAAGAAAACATCAAAAATCAAGTACTAATGTTTTTTGTAATTCATTATGCATGTATGAGAAATATCTAGCTAAAATGTTAAATCTCAGACCTATAAATATTTTACAAGATACATATAAGCTGTTTATGGACATTAATGTGATATAGTTGGTTTAAAATTAAAATTTGAGCCAGTAACATATTGTGGAATCAGGCTTCTTGGGTTTGAATCTTGTGTCCACCATGAACCTTAAGCAAGTTAGCTTTCTCATCTGTTATGTGGGGATAATAATTATGCCAACCTCTGAGAATTGAGTTGTTAAATGTAGTGTACTTAGAATGGTGGTCAGTACTTAGTAAACTGTAAAGTGATTAAAAAAGTGATTCTTAGCAAGTAGTTTTTAGTAAGCAAATAAAAAAATAAAATACTAGACAAATGCTTTTAGTAGTAGTAATAATTGTTAGAAATATATTCATGGACACATTTTTTATTCGGTTATTAATTCATGCAGTAAATATTTATTGACCACTGTGGTTGGGAGTTGCGGTGATGCAGGATAAGCACAGTCTTTGTCCTCTTACAGGAAGCCCAGAGGCTGACATTATGAAATAATGATACAACGAGTTATGACCAGTATCTTGCCATATATTCATGGCATTGAGTTGTTTGTGGTAGGGGAGCTGACCTAGTCTATGGGCATTTAAGGTGAAATATGGAGCATGTTAGCTAGATAAATACAGTTGGTGCAGGAAGGCGATGATAATCTTTCAGCAGAGGTAACAATATAGAGGAAGACTCAGGATGTAGCAGAGGGGTAACAATGGAGAGACAGGACATCTGAGTTGATACTGATGGTTTCATTGCTGTTTAAACTTATGAGATCCATTCCTTCTCTTATAATGTGTCCTGTCATCTGTCTTCTGCACATTCTTTCAGAGAAGCATCATTTTTCCTGCCTCTCAGTCTTCTTAGACTACCTCAAGGCCCCTAATAGCTATCTGTATGTTTTTCTACTTGATGGTGTTTCTACCACCCTGATAGTTCCCTCTCACATTTCATTTTTTTAATCCTGTGTTTCTTGCTATTGCTTTTTCAACTATTCCTAGATTAACTATTCTTCAGTGCAGAGGAGTATTTGAATGTTTCAAAAATAGTTAGAAAGCAGCTTCATTTGCCAGCCGTTGGAGCTAATAATTTTGACTATTAGAAAGCTAAGAACATAACTCTAATGTTAATATTTTTATTATTATTTTTTCTGTAATCTTTATTGTCATTTTATTTTATTTACTTTTTAAAATTATACGTTTAAGTTCTAGGGTACATGTGCACAATGTGCAGGTTTGTTACGTATGTTACATATGCCATGTTGGTGTGCTGCACCCATTAACTCATCATTTACATTAGGTATATCTTCTAATGCTATCCCTCTCCTTCCCCCTCCCCCAACCCCACGGCATTCCCAGGTGTATGATGTTCCCCATCCCATGTCCAAGTGTTTTCATTGTTCAGTTCCCACCTACGAGTGAGAACATGTGGTGTTTGGTTTTCTGTCCTTGCGATAGTTTGCTGAGAATGATGGTTTCCAGCTGCATCCACGTGCCAAAAAGGACACGAACTCATCCTTTTTTTATGACTGCATAGTGTTCTACGGTGTATATGTGCCACAGTTTCTTAATCCAGTCTGTCATTGATGGACATTTGGGTTGGTCCCAAGTCTTTGCTATTGTGAATAGTGCCACAATAAACATACATGTGCATGTATCCTTATAGCAGCATGATTTATAATCCTTTGGGTATATAACCAGTAATGGGATTGCTGGATCAAATGGTATTTCTAGTTCTAGATCCTTGAGGAATCGCCACACTGTCTTCCACAAAGGTTGAACTAGTTTACCGTCCCACCAACAGTGTAAAAGTGTTTGTATTTCTCCACATCCTCTCCAGCACCTGTTGTTTCCTGAGTTTTTAATGATCGCCATTCTAACTGGTGTGAGATGGTGTCTCATTGTGGTTTTGATTTGCATTTCTCTGATGGCCAATGATGATGAGCGTTTTTTCGTGTGTCTGTTGGCTGCATGAATGTCTTCTTTTGAGAAGTGTCTGTTCATATCCTCACTTGAGATTTGGATTTTGAGGGTAGCCTGAGTAACATAGTTCAGTCCCTGTCTCTACAAAAATTACTTTTAATAAATGAAGAAATGCCATCAATTACTTGCCATTGAGGAAAGGAGACCAAGATTACCATTTCTGTGTATGCTGGGTGGTTCTTGGGGAAGCAGTTTTTTTTATGCAGCCTCTGCTGCAGGAGCTTCGTATTCTGCTTGGTCAGGTCTTCTCAGAGAGAGAGGACCTCTGCTCTCTCTGATGTTGCTGTGGTTAAACAATAATTAAGTTAAACTGTTTTCACGTATTTTATGGTTTCATAAAGAAAGAATGTAAAAGGAAAGTAGTTGAATTCTGCCCTTCTGAGTTGTAAGTTTACTTTGTTGGAACTGCTAGAATAATTCCAAAGTGAGGGTTCTTTGAAAATAGGCTTCCAAAAAACCTTTGTAGTTCAATGCCAGTTACTTAATATTATCTTTGGACCTATGTTATTCATTTTCAGGTACTTCATAATTTCATATCTCTGTGGTTATAGGACGTCGTATTTTTGACATTTTATTAAAATTACTGTTTGGATCTATGTATTAAAGTGAGATGGTATTTTATATTGGGCTTTTAAAATCTGTTTTAGATTGAGTGTTTAAATTTTTTATATTGGTTCTGGGATATTGGAATATGTAACTTCTGTTAATTGTGTGTGTGTGTGTGTGTTTTGAGACAGAGTCTTGCTCTGTCATGCAAGCTGGAGTGCAGTGGCATGATACTGGCTCACTGCAACCTCCACCTCCTGGTTCATATGATTCTTGTGCCTCAGCTTTTCGAGTAGCTGGGGCCACAGGCGCGGATCACCACACCTGGCTAATTTTTGTATTTGTAGTAGAGATGGGGTTTCACCATATTGGCCAGGCTGGTCTCGAACTCCTGACCTCAAGTGATCCTCTGTTTCTGCCTCCCAAAGTGCTGGGATTATAGACTTGAGCCATCGTGCCCGGCCTGGGTTAATTGTTAATTTCTATTTTGATACTTATTTCTTAACGCTGTAGAGCCAGAATTGCATTTTTATATGTATAAACTTTTCATATTGAAGGCCTTTTTGTATGTTCTGACTGACATTTAAAATGGTGGCTTGTTTAAACAGCTATCTAAAAATCAAGCCTCCACATTAAGAACATAGGGTTATTTTATCTGTTTACTTTTAGACCTGATATTCCAAGCATATTAACTGACTTTAATTGTTTTGAACACATGTAAAAATGGAAATGTAAATATTCTGTTTTGGCAGATCCTTATAAATACTGTTCCATTATTGATTGTCTTGTTAATTTAACTTTTACATCCATACCTGGATCACATCATATGATTGTCTTACCTGATAACACATTCCATCCCTTGCTGACTATAAAATCATTTTTTTCATATGTCAAATACAAATTGTTACGCTCTGGTTTCAACTGTAGATGCATTTCCAGTGACAGACTGGAGGACCGTTTTTATTTAAAATTGTTTTCTATGTTCAGAGATGATTTTAGTATTTATTTTGAGTGTTACATACTTAGAGGTGAATATTAAGTGTGTTGATTCTGCCTTAGCTGGTCCTGTGGGTAAATATTTTCCTGATGCAGGACTACCTACTTGACATCTCTTGTCATACTTGCTGCTCTATGGATTTCTTTCTCAGGCCGTTGTTTCCCATGTTGTGGTAAAGATGACTGTTAGATTCTCTAGGATAACAAGCTACCGACACATTCCCACTGAACCCGTTGGTGTCGCTTGGGCCATGTGCCCATGTCTGAACCAGTCACTGTTGCCATTGGGATGGAATGTTTGGCCAGTCTAGCCTCCCTAAATTACATGCCTGAGCTTGGGGGACAATCAAGGTGCTCCTTTTAGTCAGAAAGCATCCTAATGAAGAGAAATCTTAGGAACAAATCATGCGATGCAATTTTGTCATTTAATTCAGCCACATCGGTTCCAGTAAAATTTTTTGAAAAGATTAAATAATGAGTAATGATTTCTTGTGAATAAAATAGCCCCATTAAGTTTCCCAAAACTTAACCAATGATGAACTTTGAAAACTTTTTAGACTTCTGCCCTCCCTCTTGTAGTTTACTTACTTATGAACCTTGGTCACTGTAATTGTACCTGTTGGGACACATTAGGCACCAAAATATTTGTAGAGTGAATGCTTCATAGCTGGTTACTGTGGACATACTGCTGTGGCACAAGTATTAAATTTGAACCGAAGATGGATGTAATTTAATATTTGGTTAAAGTGCTGGACTTCCTGTTAGTTTTCTTCCCAATATACATTTCATAGAGAGGGGAAATTGGAGCTTTTGGTGGCATAGGCTTCATGATTTTGCGCTGTGAAGGAAAGGCTTGTAATTTAGTCTTGGGCCAGAGATTGTATGGATCAGGTGTGATAATTTTGTGGCTAAGATGAGTTAGAATAGTTCAGAAGCCATTTTCAACTTATTTCCTGTGTTCTTGGACAAAGGGAAAGACAAAGTATGAGCAGAATTGGTATGTGATAATTGTTTATTGCTATTTAAAAAACAATACTCCCACCTCCCCCCACCCTGACCCCTACCCCGGTCTGGCCCCCAGGGTACCTCCTCTTAGCAACAGCTCATGGAATATACCCATCGTTCCTTCTCCTCTACCCTCTTCTCCCTTTTAATTTGGTCTTTCAGACCCCCTGAGGAAAGGGTTTTGCATTTTGATTTAATGGATAGCTGCTGCAGCTTATATTTATGCACTGGTGGTGACAGCACATTCCTTTTTTTAAAAAAAAAGATTTAAAAAAATTTTTGTGACAGTAGATGGATTGTAATAGGCAGCCACATCTGAAGAAATAAGTGAAACTATAGCCGTGTAATGATTTCTTATTACACATATAGATGAGTAATCTTTACTGTGATTATTTATATAAGTTATACAAATGTGGAGCTTTTTTTGGCTCTAGAAATATGGAATTGTTTTAAAGGGGTCTTTACTGCTTGGCAGAACATGGGGCTGATTTCAGCTGCATTTGTGATTCCTTTTTTGATTTATTCCAGTTTGGATTTAAATATATTAAAAGTGCCTGTGAATATGAGGACATGTAGATCATTAAAACTGCATTTATTATGTAGCCTGTTTTAACATTTGGACTGATTAATGAATCTCTGTAGAGTAAAAATACACCTGATAATACCAAATCACTTTCTAGATTTTATCAGCAGTCTCTTTGCCCCTCGGGTAGTCGAGGAATTCTTTTGTCCAGAGCTTGTTAATGATTCATTATATCAATGATGATTCTACATTTTATTTGAATTAACCAATTTCTTAACAAGTGTATGCATAGTTAGAAATCTGTATTGTAGTTTGTAGATGAATGTCATTTCCTGGGCAAATAAAGCTCCTTAATATTTATGACATGTTTGATATTAATTAAGGCAGACTTCCCCCACGTAGTAAGGTAATACTTTAAGGTCATCTAATCAAGGGTTCTACACAATGATCAGGTAATTTAATTTAAAAATAACTTACATAAATAGAAATGAGGGAAGTTATTGAATAATTCAAATATGGTGAGTCAACATTTGATTTTAATTTTCATTTTTGACTTGTTTCTAACATTGCTGGCATTACTCTAGTGGGCTAGCCATCATTCAACTAATATTTATGGAGCATATACTATGTGCTGATGACAGATACTGAGTGGTAAAACAGACCTGATGCCTGTCTTCACCGAGTGTAGGTTCTACTGTTGAAAACAACTGAGAACTAAGAAAATACACAAAATATGATTACACATTGTGGCAAGTGATCTGAAGGGAAAATAACAATGGGTATCAAAATAAAACACCTTTGGTTTAAGATAAATATAGAAAGATCAAGAGTGACAGCGAGAAATCAAGAGAGAGACCTTGATCTCTTACTCGCTCCATCTATTTAGTGGGGAGCCATTTCCTATTTTGTGAAAATAGGGGTGTGTGTGTGTGTGTTTGTGTGTATATATCTACGTATGTGAAAAAAATATATATATTTGTAGATATACATATCTACACATGTGAAAATAGAAAAAAATACACACACACACCCCCCCCTATTTTCTCTACC
This sequence comes from Chlorocebus sabaeus, assembly GCF_047675955.1. NCBI lineage: Eukaryota > Metazoa > Chordata > Mammalia > Primates > Cercopithecidae > Chlorocebus > Chlorocebus sabaeus. The sequence goes on from NC_132915.1 coordinate 36,241,724, forward strand.
TAATGGTAATATGTTTTCATATGATTAAATATTCTCCCATAAAATCAGTTTACATGGCTATACCATACTTTCTTAAAAGAGTATCAGAATTTTTTTTTCTAATTTTGAGATATTTGATAAACGCAGATGAGCTGTGTGTTGTTAAAATTAAGTTGTATATTAATTCAAAATTATCTGCTTAGGAAAATGCCACCAGTTGTGGTCATAGGTTATTCATATTTTAAAAGACTGTTAAATATTTTAAACATTCTGGTATGTGTTGCCAGATTGTTGGCATGCTTTATTCTTACCACGTCACAGACTGGTTTAATGCAGCTTTGTTTTGCTATTTGTGAGTTTCATGTTAGGCAGCTAATGGTAACAGTCATGGGAGTTAGTTCTGCGTGTTGGATACCTGTTGGGTTTAAACTGATTTAAATCCTGTTCTTCTCATTTTGATTTGTTAGAATAATAATGAATCTTCTTTCAAGAAATGTTTCTCCATATTCTTCCTGTTTGATGATGTTTAAATTTGGCTAGAGATAAATTGTAAGAGCACTTAAATCTATTGTGTGTTTTTCTGTCTTCTGTTGGCTTTTTTTCTGATTCAAGTTTAATACATCTGTCTTTTGTCCACTTTAAATCATTTCATGAAACTAATAACAGAGAAAATGTAATAGCGGGGCCAGACATAGTGTCATACTTGAGAGGGAAGGCAGGGATTGCTAGGTAAAGTGAATCTGAGATGCTGAATTATTTACTTATAGTACTACTGTTTTTATAGAGAAGTTTGGCTGAAAAAGTATATTTTGTCATTGAATTGTCAAATTTTTATTTCAAAAACATGAATTGTTTTCCTTTTCTTATTTAGTGTTAAATTTTTGCTGCTGTTTTTTTCTCCCAGATATGGGGTCTTGCTTTGTTTCCCAGGCTGCTCTTGAACTTACAGCCTCAAGAAATCTTCCTGTGTCAGCCTTCCAAAGTGCTGGCATTCCAGGCATGAGCCCCACCGTACCCAGCCCCTGACCATACTGTTAACATTAGAAAATCAAACAGACTAAAAGCATTACTGTCTTGGTCTAGTTAGCTTCCATTAGGTATTTTCCCGCTTTAAGAACAATACCAGAGTTTTCAGGTGGCAGGTGACATATAATCAGAGTACATGGAGTGCAGGTTATTGTTTTCAACATGGCTGCTAAATAAATCAAGGTTTCATTTTTTCCAGAGACTCACACTCAAAATTAGTATGACACATAGCATTTAAAAATGTGGTAACCTAGAATTTATTTGAAAATTGTTATTTTTGTTTCTCTCAAGTGAGAGCACCCTTGATACACTATCAAGAGCTTCTGTTCTGGGTATTTTTTTATGCATGCATAGCTAGTTTTAAAATTTTTCTCCTTATTGATGAACATCCTCGCCACTTCCCTTCTTTTAAAACATTATTTCCTCATTAATATTTCCCTACGTTCATACTGCTGTTTGACTTGTGCAGAAAAGATGGAAGAGGACAGGAGATGCTGTGTTATCTCATATTCAGCAGAAGTAGAAAAAGGTAAATGTCTTCAGCATCAGTCAGATGGTACTTAATGGCGACCAGCATTGTGAAACCTGTAAGACAGCTAGTTCTGTATTCAGACCCCTTAAATTACTTATTATGTTCCTGTGTACTCAGTGGTTAACGAAATTGAAAACCCAAAGAGGCTAGTGGGTAAGATACTGACTCTCACATCACTTAAACCCCCTTTTCCCCCAGTTACTATCCTTGTGACATCCAACAAGTCAGTTAGCATTTTTGTGCCTCAGTTTCTTATCCATGAATTAGAATATGATGATTCAAGTGGATGACTTACTTCCTAAGGTTCATTCTGGGTTCAGGATGCCTTCTAATTGTGTTAACTTAGTCATTTAAAAAGAAGTATCTGAAAGAGTCTCTAACAAGGAAATCAGTATACCTGAACATTTTAATAAAAACATTTTAGGAGAAGGATTATATACAACATTATATTCAACAATGTGCATCCATGCTATTTCTGTCTGCTTTTTTTTTTTTTTTTTTCTTTTGAGACGGAGTCTTACTCTTGTCGTCCAGTCTGGAGTGCAGTTGTGCGACCTCGGCTCACTGCAACCTTCGCCTCTTGGGTTCTAGCAATTCTCCTGCCTGTTTCCCGAGTAGCTGAGATTACAGGCATGCGCCACCATGCCCAGGTAATTTTTGTATTTTTAGTAGAGATGGAGTTTCACCATGTTGGCCAGGCTGGTCTCGAACTCCTGACCTCAGGTGATCTGCCCACCTCGACCTCCAAAAGTGCTGGGATTCCAGATGTGAGCCACCACACCCTGCCTGTCTGCTTTCATATATGATCATATAGACTCATACAAATATTTATGTTTATAAAGAATTTAGATCTCTAAGAGTGTGCCGAGCCCTATTTTTATCTGATCTTCCTTAGATTTATCATCCATATAAACTGTGACATGGAGTGCATGAATTCAGAACAAAATAACTTTATCTACCCCTGAATACTAAAGAGTTCAATTTCATGCTGTTTTACATGGCACAGCAGGAGTGGATTGTTTAATATCTGTAACTCTGAACTTCCGCAACCTTTCTATCAGATATTCAGCTAAGTGTTGAGAAGCAGAAATTCTAAAAATAATTTCCACAGAATCTTTTGGAGACCCTGGAGCAAACTGTTGGAATCCATTCCCCTTCTTTTTGCATAGTTTTTGTCTATGTGAACAGTGCTCTCATGGGTCAGAAAGATTGAGTTTCTAGTCCCATACCTTAAATTGCTTTATAATTGCCTTACTTTATAAGGGAGACATATCCTGGCACAGTGAAGCCTGCACATATTCCAGAGAAATTAATCTGAACCTATTAGAAGTGGGAGGAGGGAAGGCAACATATTTTGGAAAATTGTTAGCTAGGCTGGTTAAACTCTATCAACACAGCATGATATCATGCATAGAAAGCAAATATAATGAGTCCCGGACGTTTATTTGCAGCTACAATTTCAGTTTGGTTATGGGTCATAGATAAAGAAGATTGAGATGGAAAAATGTGGCCATTTAAATTATAAAACATGTTATATGTATTCAATGTGGTTTTGTTTTGGAATTTCCACAGTAGATTGGGTAAGAGTGTAGAACTGCTAGATTTGAATCTAGCAAAATCTCTGTTACTTATTAGGTATGTGACCTTGGACTAATTAATGTGAGTCCTCCGAGCCTGTCTCTGTTTCCTTACATTTTTTTTAAGGTTATTTAACAAATATTTTTAAGGGACTCTTTAGGCACCTAGAATATGCTTCTCTATAAGACAGACACTGTGTGTATGCTCATGGTTAAGAATAGAGTGGTGTAGGAAGGTCAGATGGGGCAAGGTATCTGAGATAATTCACAATAATGGTTCATTAGAAATAAAGTAAGAAATTCAGGGCCAGGCGCAGTGGCTCACGCCTGTAATCCCACCGCTTTGGGCGAGGCGGGTGGATCACCTGAGGTTAGGAGTTTGAGACCAGCTTGGCTAACATAGCAAAACCCCGTCTCTACTAAAAATACAAAAATCAGCCGAGAGTGGTGGCACATGCCCTGTGATCCCAGCTACTTGGGAGGCTGAGGCAGGGGAATCGCTTGAACCAGGGAGGGGGAGATTGCAGTGAGCTGAGATTGCGCCACTGTACTCCAGCCTGGGTGACAAAGTGAGACTGTGTCTCAGAAATAAAATAAAAATTCAGTTAGGGTATTACACTTTTTTTTTTTTTTTTAAAAGACTAACATATCTGAACTTTCACAGATCTACGTGATTATGAGAGTGTAGTCTGAGGAGCTAGAATAAAATTACATGTCAGGCCTAATTAATGATTTTGGCCCTGTTAGTTACCACCACCAGACGTATTCTTGGTTAAATAAGAGGTTACTTTGATTCTTGACACTTAGCAGTGCTTTGTTACTTCTTAATATAGAAATAATGAATAAAGAAATAATGAATAATTGTGAATTATGAAGTCACAATACAAATTAGAAATGATTGTTAATACATTCTTAATTCTTATTTTCTTCACTAACATGAGGGTTGTTAGAAAATAATGAAATATCGAATGTCTCTTCCATTTGTTCATAATATTATGTATATAGTACTATTCAGCAGGCAACTTGTGTTAATAACATATAAACTGTTGGGTTCTTAAAGCCAGTGAATTGCGATTTCATTGAACATTTTGCATTTTAAAATTTTATGCACAGTCCCATGTTTTTATACCTTATATATTGGGGGATGTCAGGCACATTTGCTTTGTGTTGGATAGAATATAGAATAGATGCCTTTTTCATTCTGTAGTTCTGATCTAATGTAATTTGTGCCTCAAAGATAATTAGCTGATAACCTTCAAGAGCAATAACATTTTTGGGAGAGGGGAGGCTGGAGTTTGATTTAAAAATTTAGGGTTTTTAAAACTAACTTTTGCTTTTTAAATTATCCATTCCCATTTCTTAAGGAAATAGCAATAAATATGTTGTTTGATTTTTTTTTTTTGGGCATAAGTCATTTTTATCGGTAAATGCATTTTTGGTGGCTACTCTAAAGGACAGTGTTTCAGATCTAAAGGATAGGACAGGACAGGATAGGTCTAAAGGTATGGTATCTACTCGTGCATCACCAGAAGACAACAACATGTGTTTCATTTAGGCTTATTCGTTTTTGAGACTGGGTTATGAGATTAATTTTTACATTTTTAGTAGAAACGAGGTTTCAACATGTTTCCCAGGCTGGTCTAGAACTCCTGGTATCAAGCCATCCACCTGCCTTGGCCTCCCAAAGTTCTGGGACTACAGGTTATACCCACGCACCTCTTGTCATTTGGACATATTTAAATCTTCAGAATAAGAGTTTGCCATTGGCTCCTCCCTTCTTTATGATTGTCCTGTTCAACAAATCTAATTCATCTTCTACGTTGGGTTCTTTTCATAATTGTTGGAAAATTAACACTTTTCTATGAAAGGTAGTAATTCTCTTTAAATTTTAAATATCCTCTTTAGGTTATGATATGATATGTTTGAAATTCACTAGAGTTTTATTTTATGTAAACAAGAAAGGAACTTTTCCTCGGTATGTTCTGAAAGTTATTCTTCAATCCTGTGATTCAAGTGGATATTATTTCATGTCTCCCAAAACTACATACATGTTGCCATGTAATACCAAGCTCTTATGTTAAAAGGAGGCCTATTTTGTTTTTTAAATACAGTGGAGAACGAAGAAGTCACATGAGTCGAACCCCTGCCTCCATCTTATTTTACCTTACAGCATCCTACCTTGAACACCTGGGCAGTATTAATCCATGTTATGGGCATTTCCTCTTATTAATGCCTGTCATATACTGGGCCTCCAGTTTCAGTTGTTTGCTCTAGATGTGAATCCATGGAGCTGAGTCTGGTTGCAACATATGATGCAAACAGGAACTTGAGGTACACTGCTCTCACCTCTCCCATGACAATGGCCCAGTCCTCTAGGGTTTTCTCAGTCTCCTAGAAGTCTGGGATTGCTCCTTCTGTTTGATTCTTCAGAAGCACCATGCACTTACTTCCCCTTGACCCTTAAGACCTTTTATTAGATGCAGTATTCTGATTCTTATTTCGTTTATTGCTTCTACTTTTTCAGTAAGGCAAAATAAGATAACACTAGAAACCTCTATGTTCTTGTGGTCAGAATACCAAAAAGCAATTTGTATAAGCCAATTCTATTATCAGCCCCATGAGGATAGTTGCCACTGTTCCTCCCAGTTTTTCAGATGGGGGAACTGAGGCACAGAGAGGTTAAAGAAGCTGTTGAAGATTTCATAGCTTGTCAGTGTTGAAGCTGGAGTTTGAATCCAGTCTTTTAAACACCATTTGCGTCATGGGTCTTACAGTTTCTCAGCAAATTGATGTGGTGTTATCTTTTTCCCATCTACCATTGCATAATAATTCCAAATAAACTTTAAAGGTATAAACTTATCTTTTTATATTATCTTTTATACCATTACTGAGATTGTAATTGTTGGTGGGTTTAGGTCATTTAGAAAAATTTAGTGTAGGTGGGTTTTCTGGTTGATTTAATCCTCAAATAACAAATCTTAAGACACATGGTGGCATGTTTCTGTACCTCCTGAAGGGTAGTTTGTTAGGGCTGTTGTAATAGCCCAGTGAGGTTTGGTTGACTTAGTCGTTCTGCGTTTGTGGCTCTGTCCTTGGAGTCATTCCTTTATTTTTTCCTGTCTCTGTTCCTTTCAGTTCAGGCCGGCAGCATTTCTGCTGGCATAAAAGTCTCAAAATCCTTGTCAGTCTTCTGTGCAGTTCATGGACATCCAAGCATCAAGCAAGACGGTCCTGCACAGCTACTTCCTGGATAACCACGTTCTCTGTTCCTGGCTTCTGCTGACATGCTTGATTGGATCCATGAGTCACATGCCTAATCTGTTCAGCAAGTTTGTCTAGCAATACCATCCTCCAGTCTTTGAGCAACCTCCTCTTTGACCATGGCTTGTCTGCTGTTTCTGTTTAGGCTTTGTAGCATCATCTGAGCAAACAAGATGAATATTAATCCGGTCAAAGGTTTTTTTTCTGAGACACCTTCCTCAGAAATAGTGTTCTGTACCTCACCAGCTTATCTGCCCTAGGGATGTTACAGTTGTAATCACGATCAGGCCTACATTAGCTCATTAAAATGGGGAGCATCACTTTGTTCACTGTTTATTTTTTCTTTGTGAAGCAGTATTAGTAACAATTTAAGAAAGTTTCTTGCTATAATTCCAAGCTTTTTTTTCCCTTTTGTCAATAGATTACATCTTAATCCAAAATATCTTTCAATTTCTCAGGACCCTCATTTTCTATATTCCAGTGGCAAGATAATTATAGCAAGATAACTTCGAACCCTCATTATACGTAACCAATAATAGAAAGCAGCAGTGTAGATGAATAGTGTTAGGTTCAGATAAATAGTTGGAACAATTTATATTCAGAGCTAAGGGTGATGTTTTGCTGGATAGCAGACTAGTATGCAGGAAGGTGGTGTGGTAGGAGGAAAATACTGAAGTAATGAAGTATATGGGGCATTTGGGCTCCCATAACTTGGGTTGAAGAGGAACATTCATGTTGACTTGCTGCGGGAGAGAAACCTGAAAGTCTCATTGGTGGAGTAAAATCTTGGAACCCTTAATGCCAGGCTCATAAATTTAGACCTTATTCTAAAGGAAAGGCAGGGTGATTACACCTTACTGAACTCAGGAATGAAAGATTGTAAGATATTTGGGGGAGATGAAAGTAACAGCTATAATGATGGATTATTGTTAGGAGAAATGACAGGCAGGGAAATTAGCCTTCTATGCTAGGATTCAAGGCCTGGCAGTGCAGCTGCAAGGATGCTGGCAGAAGGAATTGAGACAGGAGACACCGTATATATATGGAGACAAGGCTGAATTTTTAGGGGTGAAGGCATAGGAAGTGTCTAGGAAATGTGGACTATGAATGTGGGAGAATAGAACTGTGGTATCATTTGGTATAGACAGTGTGGTTTGCAGTTGAAGACATTAAGTTTAGGTATTTTGAATGTAATGGTCATCAGGATGAGAACTCTGTGGTGGGAGTTTGGGTTTGGATATTATTAAGACTTTGGAATTAATTTGCATGGAGGCGATAATTGTATCACCAAGATATCTAAAGTCTTATTATGTCACAACTGTTCAGTCAGTCTGTTACCAGGTATGTTAGGGATTGTCAAGGTGTATCAGTTAAATCTTGGAGATTATTTATGCACCACCATTTGAATGATAACTTCCCTGCTGCTTAGTGTTGGCCTAGACCTGATAAAACTTTGCGTGAAGTCTTTATAGAAAACTTGGTTAATAAGATGTGACTGATAACTATGTATTCATGAGAATTAAAGGCATAGTAGATCAAAATAATTTTTTCTTTGAACTTCTCACCTTCACCCCATGTCTTCATTTTAGTGGATATGTTTGTTGTTGTTAATGTTATTGGATGTTGTATGTAATGTGATGTAGAAAAGGCTATTCATTTGCTCCTAATTTTGGGTTACCTTACGACAGTTTGTTAATAACCATAAATATAACAAAATATATCTTGGAGTAAATTTATCTCAACTCATTGGTTGAAGTATTCTAATCACACATTGATTGGGTTGTTTTATTTGTTGACAACCCAGGTTTTCAGCTTTACAGACCTTTTAGTGCTCAGTTCATTGACACATCATTGTGATGGGCGGATAGTCTTTCCATTGCAGACATGCTTCCAAATGAAGACTCTTTCCTTTTAGTTTTTCTTGGTACATAGTTCCCTATGAGGTCCACAAGCCATTATAACCGCATTATAAATGTGAATATATAGATTCTCCTCTCTATTCAGAAGAAATTGGGTTTATCACCCACTGAATGTTTGATGATGTGATGCATTATCCTCCATTATGTAGTGACTAAGTATTAATGGATGGTGTGTTCAAGGACCAACTCTGTGTTACTGTATAGTTAGTGAAACGTTTAACACTCTCCAACCCGGTTGTGTTTCAGTGCACTTGCAGGAAAGACATGGTGAAAATTTCAATGGATATCTTTGTGAGGAAATTTCAGCCAGACAGGTATCAGCTTTGGAAACAAGGAAAGGATATATATACCATTGATCACACGAAGCCTACTCCAGCATCCACCCCTGAAGTAAAAGCATGGCTGCAGAGAAGGAGGAAAGTAAGAAAAGCATCCCGGAGGTAATGACCCCTCACCCCACTGACCCTCCTTGCCTATAGTGTTTTCTCAGTTAAAATGGGTCATTGGATGTGGTGTTCTCAAAGGCAATCTACTTGCTTTTTCTATTTATTCATCGTAACTTAATACCTTTCTGAAAATGTGACACAAATTATTTTTAATTGTTAGATGTGTAATAAATACAATATAGGAAGAGATGTATATTTATTTTGTTTGAGAATATTCCTGAAGTTGCTCTACATGGCAAATAGAACAATATAGAACTTGTTAGACCACTTACTTGAATGTATTTTATGGCTGTATTGTTCCTTTCTGTGCATTTCCATATGTTAATCAATAACTTGATTTTCTACTTTTTCATTTTGCCACCGTTTTGCTTTTTGGCTTTAGTGGTCATCTTCTTCATTTGTCCAACATCCGAGCTACTACTCTCATCTGGATGCTTATATTTTGCTACATTTTATGCACTTGGTTTTATTCTTTCCTAAGATGTAAAACACAGCACGTGGCATTTCTGAAACATGCTTATCCTTGTGAACTTTATTCTCCATTCTGTCTTTGTGGCCAGGATCATTTCAAAAGCTTTTAGATCTGCTGTGGGCATCTTGTTGTTTTAAAACCTATTGAATTGGGTGTGTGTTGTATTGCTCAGGTCCTTAGGCTACCTTTTAAGGCTCTTATGTTTTCCAATTTTATATTAAATTTTCCTCTTCAATATTACTCATTGTTTTTCTTTCAGATTATAAAAGTAATATTTGTGCATTGGAGAAAATTTGTAAAATAAGGAAAAGAATAATGAAGGAATCCCATATCACTCATAACCTCACTATCCAGAGATAACCAGTGTTAACATTTTGTATATATCCTTTACCTATATATTTATTTTGTATTTTATGAATATTATATATCTTTCCGAATCTTGGGCCATGCTCTATTAACAATCTGATGATGAGTTTTGAGTGTTTTTTTCATGTAACTGATTGATTTGCTGCAACATAATTTTTAATGCCTGCATGTATTTTATCCCCTGTAGAGTGTTTCCACTTTTTTGATATTAACTAAGTAACACCATAATTTTACATCTTTGCCCAGACTTATGATGCTTATTTTCTGTCTTTTCTTTTCCCTGATATTTATTTTCTGCTAATTTAAAATGGTAGTGAGTGAAAGAAACTTAGTAACATGGAGCCAAACTTCGGCTTTTTGTAAGAGCAAGACCTGAGGTGCAGAACTAACTCAGGTGTTGATATTTCACCCTATAGTTTACCACAATGATTGTCAGTGTGTTTGTTAGTAGGTCAGGACCAACATTTTAAAATGAGGTGGTAAAATAGAATAAAAACTATTGTAGTGCTTCCTCTGTGGTAAGGGCAAATATTCACTCATGACGTGTGAGTATGTATGTCTGTGGTATGTAGTGCCACTATCTGAAATGTATAACTCACCGTGTGTTACATTCAAGAAAAGTTTGAGAAATACTAATTTGGACAGTCAGTGTCTTTGATAAATGTGTTAATTCATAGCACGAAAGAACCCAGCATTGGAAGGAGGCAGTATCCAATCCTGAGTTCAGAATACATACCAGTAGAACATCTTGAACATTGTTCTTTAGTGGATGGAAAACACAATATTTTCATTAGATGTATGACTTGGTTTCCAGTTATTAACCACAGTGGGCCTTTTGGGTTGATAGAGATCATAGATTTATGACACTTGCAGAGATCGAAATGCTTGTCAGTAGGTTCAAATGATCAATGGAACTTGCTTACCTAGTTAGAAAGCCTGACTATGGGCTTGTTTAATATGCTCAGCCTTGTGGCTTGATATTTAGAGATTATTGATCTCCCTTTGGAAATATCCCATTTAGGGAAGTCTGATGAAGGAAATGATTCATCGACGTCTCAAGCACATGTCAGCCTTCTTTTTTTTCACACGTACTACACCGTTTATAATGTTGAGATTTTCCCACATCAGCCAATGCATGGATTTGCAACAAAAATGATGATGGTGATGACGATACTACTACTGTTACTGCCATCAGCAGCAGGGAAAGCTGATTTATGTAGGTTATCGCTGGCCACCCTATTCTCTGCAATCTCTGACATCGTACAGTGCTTAGTCCTGTGCTAGTTTCTCGGGTGTGTTTAATACATATGGGTGTGTTTTGGACACTGTTGCTTTGAGTTGATTTGTAATTGTTCCTAGTTGTTAGGAATGTTTATTTCATATGTAAAAAGCATATATGCCAAAGCTATCAAGTGACTAGCTGGAAAATAGAGAGGAAGAAGATAAAAATTGTGTTCACTCTGAAAATAGTATGTTGATGTATGATGTTAAATACATAAAATTAGGCTGAATGTGGTGGCTCATGCCTGTTATCCCAGCACTTTGGAAGTCCAGTGAGGGAGGATCACTTGAGGCCAGGAGTTCTAGACCACCCTGGGCAATATAGTGAGACAGTGTCTTTATGAAACACACACACACACACACACCCACACCCACACCCACACCCGCACCCACACCCACAACCACAACCACGTACCAGTTAGCCTTGTTTCTGTTTTAAATCCTTTAGCTGTTGATGAATTGGCATTTAATTTGAACTATTTTCATACATACCTGATAATTATACAAAGCTAAATGAAAAGTAGCCAGTGGTTTACCTTGAAATATGAAAAATTTCCTTTTAGCACTAGCCTTACAGGATATCCTGATTTTTCATTTATTTTCTTCATTATCTAAATATTTTATTTATTGATTTTATTTCTCTCTCATTTCAACATTTTTTACTTTATTTTTATTTTCAGACTTTTAAAATGTTGCTACAAAATTTTAGCAATGGCCCTTTTTCAAAATAATGTTTAATAATCAATTATTAACAGTTGTGTGAATCTTAAAATTTTATTGATTGATCTGAGAATTGTTCTTAAGATTTTGATTTCAAATTTAATCTTTCAGTTGTGAACATTGACTTGGCATAGTGATTAACAATGTCAGTTTTTTCCTTCCTTAAGCAAGTGAAAATGACATTTATATTGGGATGTGTTTTTCATATCCATTGCAGACATCCCACTCTGACCACTGCTTCTCTTGTTGACAGCTTCCAGTGTGCTAGATCTACCTCTAAAAGGCCTAAGGCTGAGGAGGAAGAGGAAGTGTCAGCTGAAGTCGATGGGGCAGAGGTCCCTAACCCCGACTCAGGCACAGATGACCTCAAGGTCAGTGAAAAGTCAGAAGCAGCAGTGAAGCTGAGGAACACAGAAGCACCTTCAGAAGAAGAGTCCTCTGCTAGCAGGATGCAAGTGGATCAGAATTTATCAGATCATATCAAACTCTCAGGTGAGAAGATGGTTGATTATGTTTTACATATAAGTAGTAGGTGGTTGATGATCAGATGTCTTAAACTGATGTTCACTATGACAAGTATCTGACTAGTCCACATAGCTTAATCAATAATCTACCCAAAGTCATGGGGTAACTCAACCAAGAGTCCCAGGGGATATTATACAAAGCCTCACTGCTGTGTGTTGCAGAATTGTGAGACAAGCAGCCAGCAGTGCCTATTTGGTTTAATAAAAAAGAAGAGACTAAAATGATTTTTTTTTTTTTTTTTTTTTTAGTGCCACTCAATTTACAATATACGTTTTTGGAAGGCTTCTTTTGAATTCACATGAGTAGAGAAAACCAATTATCGATAATTCTTTGTAGATTCTTAGCTTTCGACTTAAGAAGAAAATAAAGATCAAGGTTTTAAGAACAACAACAATAATAAAAAGTCAACCTAGTGAAATGACATGTATAGTCCCCTCGCTTCTCTTCTGTACTAAAGCAATTGTCTAAAAATCTCAGCTACTTTGCCTTTTCTCCCTTTGGTAGCATATTTTTCTGAAACTGCTTTAATGATTTGCCTCTTCCGTATTTGTTGGAGTTTTTGTCTCGTAATAATCATGCTAATTCCTGTGTTCCTCTCATACTTCTCATCCTGTAAATCCTTCCTCATGGGATTCCCCACTCTGCCAGAATCTGACTCCCTCTGCTGCTTCCCCCTCACTCATGGCACCATTGCTCTTGCCTGGACGACTGCAGCAATTGCTTCCTTCTTATTCAGGAGTGTCAGCTGTAGTCACGTCAGCTAGTCAGTTCTCCAGGTGACCATCAGAGTGATCCTTTAAAAGAAAAAAAGCTTAGGTCTTCTCACTACCTTCTTCTTAGTATTATTCCACCTACAATAAAAGAAAAAGTCCTCATATAGTCCTGAACTGGTCCTCAGCTGCTTCTCCAGCCTCATTGCCTTTGCTCTTGAAATAGCTGTGTGGATAGAGGTGAAACCACAGAACTTTAAAAAAATGAGTTCATGTTTTGGTGGAGAGCGAGGCAAATAACCACATAATTACAATCCAGTGTGGTAAGTAGCATTATACAGATTGCTTAGGATGTTGCTGGTTTACCAAGGAAGGACTTCAAACACACAAAAGCTGGAGAGCCAAGGTTTCTTGGCAAAGGTGATATCTGAATTGAGTTTCGATGAATGGATATGAGATAGCAAGGTAGAGAAGGTAGCGAAGGGAATTACAACAAATCAGAAAAGAGAGTTAGGCAATACATATGGATATTTCATTATAGTCCTTTTTTTTTTTTTTTGAGACAGACTCTCTCTCTGTCGCCCAGGCTGGAGTGCTGTGGCACAATCTTAGCTCACTGAAACCTCTGCCTCCCAGGTTCAAGCAGTTTTCTTGCCTCAGCCTCCTTAGTAGCTGGGACCACAGGTGTGTGCCACCATGCCCAACTAATTTTTATATTTTTAGTAGAGCTGGGGTTTTGCCATGTTGGCCCGGCTGATCTCGAACTTCTGGCCTCAAGTGATCCACCTGCCTTGGCCTCCCGAAGTACTGGGATTACACATGTGAGCCACCGTGCCCGGCCCCTCATCATGCTTTCTCTTACACTATGTTTAGTTAGCCAGTTTATGAATTGCTGGATGGTTTTGCCTAAGGGCCCTCAATTTCATTAATTCTGTCACTCTATGGTTCTTTGCATGTTGATCTCCAGGTTTTGAACCCTGGCTTAATACTTAAGTAGAAGAACTGGATTGTTCAGTATCAGAGCTAGTATGTGATGGGTACAAATGAGGCTTGTTTTGTGTGTGTGCATGTATGTGTGTGTGCATGCGTATGCATGTGTGTGTAAGATATGGAATCAGTTGGGAATAATTTACTAATTCTACTTAGTAATAATACAATGCAAGATTTATTAACAGTCTTCTGTTTTATCCTCAGGAAACAGCTGCTTAAGTACATCTGTAACAGAAGACATAAAAACTGAGGATGACAAAGCTTATGCATATAGAAGTGTACCTTCTATACTCAGTGAGGCTGATGATTCCATTCCATTATCTAGTGGTTATGAGAAGCCCGAGAAATCAGACCCACCCAAGCTTTCATGGCCAAAGTCACCTCAGTCATGCTCATCAGTGTCAGAGAGTAATGATGTGTTAACAGAGGAAGAAGAGAGTGATGTGGAGAGCCATGGGAATGGCCTTGAACCTGGGGAAATCCCAGCGGTCCCCAGTGGAGAGAGAAATGGCTTCAAAGTCCCCAGTGTATGTGGCAATATCCATTTTTACCATATTCATTATATGGTGAGAGCACATTTTGAAAACAACATTCTGTGCACTGAAATCCTCCTTTAGGGCACAGATAAATAACATTTTACATTTGTGGGTCTTAATCATATTTATTCAGTAACTGGGAGGTAAGCCTTCTGTGAGCTGTGACTCACACAGTGATAATTCAGCACACGCAGCTTATGGCCACATGTCGACGCTTGGTTTTCTTTTTTTGTTAAAAAATTAAACTCTTTATTTTGAGGTAATTATAGATTCATATGCAGTTGTGGGAAATAGTGCACAGTGATTCTTTGTACCTTTTACTCAGTTTCTCCCAATGCTACCGTCTTAGAATACTATAGTACAAAGTCACAGTCATATTGATATTGATACAGTAAAGATTACAGAATTGTTCTGCCACTTGCAGAAGAATTCACCTGCTGGGCACTGACTACTTCCTGCTAATAGTTAATTCCTCCTGGTCCCAGCCTTCCCACAGCTTCTGTTTCAGTGTCAGGACTCACCTGGTCATGCTTGCTTCTTACTCTTTCCTCATGGACCCTGAATCTCAGGACCAAGGTGACCTTTCTTGTCCTGCCCCCTCCTCGAAAGAGGTCTCTGCCTCTGAGAAAAGACCCCCCTGTGTTATTTAGCTTCCCATTGTGACTTTTTGGAAAATTGTACAATATTGTCTTTGTGCAGTATTAATAGTCCATATTCAGTAGAAATTGTCCATGTAGCCGTAAGAGTGGATCAGGGGAGCTAGGACTGTATGTAGCAATTGTCAGAATTCAGTACTTTTTTTGATGTATCCAACCTTGATTAGGGAATTCAAGTGGATAGGAAGGAGTAATTGTTTGAACTGACAAGTTGCGCTGGCTGCAGAACAGACACTGCTCCTGCTCGTTTCAACTCAAAACAGGTCTTTGTGTCCCTGAGTAGGAGCAAGGGAGGTTGTATAAGGATAGCAGCTTTGAATACCCTGCTTCTCATCAGTCGCAAAATGTTAATTAAATATACTTTTCTGATTTGACCCAATAGCGTTTATCTTTTTATGTAGAATTGTATATCTCATTGAATTTATAAACACTTATCAAAAACATGAAAGATGAAAAAAAATATGGTCTGGTTTCTTTGAAGAGGCGCCTAAGAGTGGTCTGAAAATGGCATTCACATACTAGTAAGCAAAATTTACAACTTTGGCCAAATGTGGTGGCTCATTTCTGTAATCCCTGCACTTTGAGAGACCAAGGTGGGAGGATCCCTTGAGCCCAGGGGTTCGAGATGAGCCTGGGCAACATGGTCAGACCCTGTGTCTACAAAAAAATTAAAGAAAAATTTAGTGGTGTGTGCCCGTGGTCCTAGCTACTAGGGAGGCTAAGATGGGAGGATCACTCGAGCTCAGGAATTTAAGGCTGCAGTGAGCTGTGATCCCACCACTGTGCTGTATCCTGGGTGACAGAGTAAGAGACCCTGTTTCTTAAAAACAAAGACGGGGGTACAGGTGCAGTGGCTCACGCCTGTAATCCCAGCACTTTGGGAGGCCGAGGTGGGCAGATCACGAGGTCAGGAGATCAAGACCATCCTGGCTAACACGGTGAAACCCCGTCTCTACTAAAAATACAAAAAAATTAGCCGGGCCTGGTGGTGTGCGCTTGTAGTCCCAGCTACTTGGGAGGCTGAGGCAGGAGAATGGTGTGAACCCAAGAGGCGGAGCTTGCAGTGAGCCGAGTTCGCACCACTGCACTCCAGCCTGGGGGACAGAGCGAGACTCTGTCTCAATAAAAAAAGGAAAAAAAATTTACAACTTAATTTCATGAATGAGCCGAGCAGATATTCTTTGGACAGGTGAATGAGTCAAATGCCCGCTTTAGTTACATTTAGTGACATTCTTTAAAGTAGAATGGAGCTGAAAGTTTCAGATTTCTTTGCTCTCAAGGAAGGTGATTATAGATCTAGTGCTCTTTTCCTTCATCTTTATCATTTCCCGAGCAAAGACTGACAGCAGAGAAACCAACATTGCTATTGAAGGTTGAGAGGCTTGGCTTGCCCATAAGAATAGCTGCATGACATTCTTTTCTTACATCGTGGTGTTGGATAACTCCTAGATGTAATACCGCCCCACTTAATTTTTGTGTAGTTTTGGCCAGTGTTTTTTAGTGTTCAGTGTAATGCTCTGTGTATGCTGATAGCTGCTGGTGTTAGTTGATCTACTCAGTAAGTATTAATGTTATTTTTTAAACTCTGTCTACTCATCCATCCATCCATCTTGGGCTCCATGCTGTGCCTGGAACACACCACGTATGTTCTCACTTTACGTGCTATTCTTGCTCCCCCAAATACTCCTCCCCCAGATAATCATATGTATG
The DNA here is from genome assembly GCF_047675955.1 of Chlorocebus sabaeus. NCBI lineage: Eukaryota > Metazoa > Chordata > Mammalia > Primates > Cercopithecidae > Chlorocebus > Chlorocebus sabaeus. The sequence continues at coordinate 36,258,430 of NC_132915.1, forward strand.
CACTCAAAGTTCCCCTCAAGTATCACTGTATCAGAAAGGCCTTCTCTGATTACCCTATAAAATTGCCCCTCCCCATCACTTTCTGTTCCTTTGTCCTTTATTTTTCTTCGTTGCATATTTACCGAGTAGTATCTGATAAATACGATTTATTCATTTATTATATACTCCCTTACCCATCTATAATCTACGCTTCTTGAGAGCAGAAACCTGATGTAATTTATCCTATTATAGCTCCAGCTATGACAAGAGTATGGTGCACAGTAGTGTGGTGATATTTCTTCTTGGCTGAGTTATAATTTCCCATGTTGTTTTTTAGCTATTATAAACATAGATAGCTGTCATCCTATATTGCATTTGTCATTCTTTTCTTATTCCTAGCTTTGATTACAATGGTCTTACACATTTTCTTAGAATCATGTGTTGGAGTCAGAGGCCAGAGTAATTTCTCTATATCTGGCCACTGCTTCTTCAGCTTACCAGGAAGAAGACTAAAATTGTTTTCTTTCATAGTCAACTCTTGATGTAAGCCCGCTGGGTTCAAACTCTCTCTGATATCCTCTGTCCCCTCCCCGTGCCTTTAAAAATTTTGCATTGTGCAAGCAAGAGAGCTTAAAAGGTGGGTCCTAGCTGGAAGGTGTACGGATACACATGACTTTCTACCTGGGAAAGGATTATATAGTCTGTAAATCCCAGGACAAAAAAATCATTGGTAAAATTTAAGTGGTTTCAACATGGCATTAATGTATCATTAAAAAAAGAGAATACTTTTGGTTTCTTGTTTGACTGTTTATGTATGTGATCTAGAAGTGGTGATTCATTTCTGAATGGAAAGAAGTATACAGCCTCAACTTTGCAGGATTGTCTTCTCTGGGAGGATAGAAAATAAAATTCCTTGCTAAATGTTAACATGGGAACATCTTAGAGGTGATCAAGAGCCACAGTCCTGTATTTTTATGAATGCAATCTTAGATTTAGTTATTTATTTTTGGAGATAGGGTCTCTTGCCCTGTCACCCAGGCTGTTGTGCAGTGGTGTGATCTTGGCTCATTGCAGCCTGGACCTCCTGGACTCAAGTGATCCTCCCACCTTAGCCTGCTGAGGAGCTGGGACCACAGGCATATGCCACTAGACCTGGCTAATTTTTTTTTTTTTTTTTATTTAAATTATTGACACGGAGTCTCCCTGTGTTGCCCAGACTAGTCTCAAGCTCCTGGGCTCAAGTGATCCTTCTACCTTGGCCTGCCAAAATGCTGAGATTACAAGCATGAGCCACTGTGCCTGGCCTATAATCCTAAATGTAGATTAGTTGTAAGACCTTTGGAAAACTTGCTAACTGCTTAGCTTATTGCAGGTTTAATAGGCCTACCCTGCCCTACAGCTTGTATTTTAATACAAAGTAGAAGAAGAGTTAATTGACCTCTGGGTAAAATTACTAGAATTGATACCTATTTCTTTTGACCTTAAGGTTAAATTTCTTAAAGGACTAATTCCCCAAGAGGTAAACAGCCACAAGATTTCTTCAACATTAAGTTATAAATCATTGTGAACTGTAGGTTTTTTATTTTGGTAGTTTGTTTTTGATAATGGTATTTCTCCACCATTTTTGTTCTGTAACTAGATAACAGAGGGAGAGAACAAAACCTCTAAGAGTTGGCGCCATCCACTTAGCAGGCCTCCAGCAAGATCCCCGATGACTCTTGTGAAGCAACAGGCACCAAGTGATGAAGGTGAGATGGTGACCCTTTTAGGATTTTTTTTTTGGTATGTAAAACAAACTATTGTAAAAAAATTGCTGGATAGAAAAAAAAATTCAACAAGTAACAAATACATACTATTAGGAGATCATACATAATAAACAATTTACAGGTAAAAGGAATTTGGAACTTAAAGAGTCACTTCATATAAGCTAGCCTTATTACTGGTAAAAGTCTTCCAGGTTTATGTCATGGGATAAAATCAGTCAGCCTTGACATATGTTTTAGGGTTCTACAGAAGAAGCTGAGACTTATTTCCTAAACATGCTGGATTTTAGAGTTAACATGCGGTAGGTTTCTTTATATTGTCTTTACTTTTAACTTGAACTCTTTACATTAATTTAACCACCTTCAGTAAAAATCTATGTGCCATATCCTTTTCCGTATCCTTTTGTAACTGGTGTGGGTTGAAACATCCTTTTTCCTTCACTAGATTGCTGTGATGCAGCTGGATGTAACGTAGTTTCATTTATAATCATTTACCATTCCTGGATGTAAATTTATCTTTTTCCCCTTTTTGTCCTTTTTTTAAGACAGGGTCTCGCTCTGTTATTCATGCTGGAGTGCAGTGGAAGGTGATCATGGCTCACTGCAGCCTCAGCCTCCCAGGCCTAAGTGATCCTACCTCAGCCCCGCAAGCAGCTGGGACCACAGGCATGCACCATCACGCTTGGTTAATTTTTTAAAAAAAATATTTTTGTAGAGATGGGTTTTGCTATTGCTCAGGCTAGTCTTGAACTCCTGGGCCCAAGCAGTTCTCCTGCCTCAGCCCCGCAAAGTGCTGAGATTATAAGCATTAGCCACTGCGTGCCTGGTTACCCTTCTTACCTTTCTTTCATAAAAAAGAAATTTGTATTGCCTCAAATTAAAAATCAGATCCCTGACTACTAAGTGTCTTGTAAATGTCTCTGAGCATCATGAAGGCCTTGTTTTTTCTGTGTCTAGAGGATTAATTCAGGCAGGCTTTCTGTTAAGAATCCTTCTCTGAAGTATTCTCCAGTTTTACTTATGGAAATTATTAACTGAGGTCACGTGTCTGTGAGAATGCTGTTAAGTGAGTAACAAGAAGCTCAAGTTTCTCGTTTAAATAAATTTATCAGAGTAGATAGCTATCTTTCACAGATTTTTTCCCCTCTTTCCCTCACTTTTCACTTACGTTCTATGTTTAGTTAGAAAACAAGATCATGGCTGGGCACAGTGGCTGATGCCCGTAGTCCCAGCTACTTAGGAAGCAGAGGTGGGAGGATTGCTTGAGCTCGGGAATTTGAGACCAGCCTGGGCAACTTGGGGAGACCCTGTATCATAAAAAAGTAAAAATATCATGAATGTAGGGATTGGGGATCATAGTAGTTTCTATAAAACCAACCCACGGTTGAATTCTAACTCTAGTAATAGAAGTAATGCGACATATTTGCATTTATTTCCATATATCACAATGTTGAGTTGTTTTTTTTTTTGCTACTTTATTATACCCAGTACAAACCATTTTCTCTTTAGTGTTAAGACAATTATATGACAATTCTGTGTAAAGTAATTAATACTTAATGTACAATAGTCATGATTGTAATTACCCTTTCCCATGGTAGACTCTCTTCAGTATAACTTTTCTGAAGGGAATAGGCTATGCTAAGGCTGTACCCATACGTGGAGAAGGCTGCTTTCTCCTCTGTCCTTATTTGCCTAGGAAGTTTATTTTGATATGGGCCATCATAAATTGGCCCAGAGTTTCTTTTTGGAAAGCAGTTCTGATTTCAGTTTGTATAGCTTGCAAAATTTATAAATGGATTGGTTTGATGAAGTCGTCTCAAGGGTTTGAGGTTAAATATTTTGTAGAAATGATGATTGTAGCTTTTGCAACAGTCTTTCTTTCCTTTCTAGTATGTTAAGGACCCCTGGTGACCTCTGGGGATTTTTCAGAATTGATTAGAAAAATCAGAGAAGTTTTGTGATGGCTTAAGGTTTTTACAAGCTTTCAAATTGACAACAGAGAATATTCTGTTGCCTGAAGTAAATTATTTGCATCGCTGGGAACTTGAATATTACCTCAGTCATTTGCCTCTGTGTCTAAGTTGCTTGCAAAGTTGAAAGTGAATAAACATTATCATTGTTAGATTGTGATGTGCAGTGAGTTTTTTGCTCACTGGGAGCATACAATTCCAAATCCAACTTGTTTTGGGGATTTTCTGCACTCACTAGTCTGCTCCTTTTGCACTCCTCATATATAGGAACATAACTATATTAGAGCATCGGAGACTTTTGCATCTTTAAACAACAATCAGTGTCTTCTATTGGTGAATGAGCATTTCTCTATTGAAGCTGGAAAGTTTCACCCTAACAGAAAGGCTGCACAGGGGAAAGTGACTTGGTCCAGGACCTCTGGGAGCTGCTATGCCACTGAGAGATGAGCCACTTGTACATTGCTCTTCTCTTTAGGACAGTGCAGTGGCTCTTTGATACTCAAATAACCTGAAATGCCATAGATCATTCTGACTGATGGCACATCCTGTAATTACAGGATCAGGAAGGACTTCGTGACTCTTAGCCTGTTATTTTCTGGGAAAAGATTTTCCATGTTGAACAGCAAAACATGAAAGTTGGTGGTGGTGGAGAAGAAGGGTCTATATAATAAAAGAATGATGATTAGAATGTGTCTTTACATAAAAATTAGCATCTAACTTACTCTTTTTTGATGAAAAATAATCTTAAATATATACTGCATGTTTATATTTTATAATTTAAATGAAAATACTGAACTCCTCTTTTTTTCTTTTAATTGAAAGTTTTTCAGTTGTATTTTTTTCTAAGGTTAGACAGCTGGATAAGGTGACTGAAACTTCAATTAAAATTCTGTTTAATGCCCAGTTGTTTAAAAATTATACAAATGTATTGAAACCTAGACTGATAAGCAAAGCTGTTTGGGTTGTTTTATTCTCGAAGCATCCGAGATATGTAGGTATTCTTCTGTTGCCATTTGTTGATATTTTTGGCATATTCCTGCTCTTTTCTGAGTTCACTGTCCATAGGGAAGGAGGATGTATATGAAGTGCATGGGTGAACGGTGCATGCTCTCGTGCACCCATGCACTTAGGGGAGAGGGCAATGCTCTTTCTCTGGCCATGGAGCATATTAGAAGTGATGAACCCTGAGGGGCAGCCAGCTTAGAAATCTGTGGCAGTCTTTCTTTCTTTCTTTCTTTCTTTCTTTCTTTCTTTCTTTCTTTCTTTCTTTCTTTCTTTCTTTCTTTCTTTCTTTCTTCTCTTTCTTCTCTTTCTTCTCTTTCTTTCTTTTCTTTCTTTCCTTCCTTCCTTCCTTCCTTCCTTTCTTCCTTTCCTTTCCTTTCCTTTCCTTTCCTTTCCTTTCCTTTCCTTTCCTTTCCTTTCCTTTCCTTTCCTTTCCTTTCCTTTCCTTTCCCTCTCTCTCTTTCTTTCTTTCTTTCTTTCTTTCTTTCTTTCTTTCTTTCTTTCTTTCTTTCTTTCTTTCTTTCTTTCTTTCTTTCTTTCTTTCCTTTCTTTCTTTCTTTCTTTCTTTCTTTCTTTCTTTCTTTCTTTCTTTCTTTCTTTTTCTTTCTTTCTTTCTTTCTTTCTTTCTTTCTTTCTTTCTTTCTTTCTTTCTTTCTTTCTTTCTTTCTTTCTTTCTTTCTTTCTTTCTTTCTTTCTTTCTTTCTTTCTTTCTTTTTCTTTCTTTCTTTCTTTCTTTCTTCCTTCCTTCCTTTCTTCCTTCCTTCCTTCCTTTCTTTCTTCCTTTCTTTCTTCCTTTCTTTCTTCCTTTCTTTCTTCCTTTCTTCCTTCCTTTCTTCCTTCCTTTCTTCCTTTCTTTCTTCCTTTCTTTCTTTCTTGTTTGTTTGTTTTTGATTGGTGAGGATGCCTGCTCAGAAGCTCTCATGTTTCCTGGAATTGTAAACTGCTTCATTACAGGTTAAATGCTCAATTTCTCTGTGTGGCTTTGAAGCCAGTTGTCATTCAATGCTACCTTCTCTCTAGCTTCATTTTCCTCAACTTTCCTACATGAGTCTTCCTTTCTGTTTAGACCGTCAGTCCCTTACCTTTTTAGCACCAGGCACTGGTTTTGTAGAAGACAGTTTTTCCATGGATGGGGGTGGGGGGATAGGGGTGGAAATGGTTTGGGGATGAAGCTGTTCCACCTCAGATCATCAGGCATTAGATTATCATAGGGAGTGTGCAACCTAGATCCCTTACATGCAAGGTTCACAAGACGGTTTGTGTTCCTATGAGAATATAATGCCACTGCTGATCTCACAGGAGGTGGAGCTTAGGCCTCTCCGCTCACCTCTTGCTGTGTGGCCTGTTTACTAACAGGCCGCAGACTGGTACTGGTCTGTGGTCCGGGGGTTGCGGACTCCTGATTTAGACAACTCCTTCGTTACCCTCCCCCTGCTGCTTTTGCTTCCATGCATTTGCCCAGGCTATTACATTACCTGTGGCACTCTTTTCCTTCTTGGAATGTTTCAATCCCTTGTCACCACTCACCTCTCCTCTTCCACCTCTCCTGCCCATAGACTCCATATGTGCTTGGTTCTCTTGCACCACTGATCACCTTACACTGTGATATGTTCTTTGTCTTCCATGTGTCTGTCTCCCCACTCTCATTCCTCTCCTTTGCTTCCCCTATGATGCTTTTGGTAGTGAACATTTCACTGCAATCATGGTAGCTTAAATCACGGATTCAAGAGCAGGAATACCCTGGATAAGGCAATCACTAATCCTTGAAATCAGCCATTAAAAAGTTAAATACCTCAATGTGTTACATACTGTCATATTAAAAGAAAAATGTAATCCTTGTCCAGGAAATAGTCTCCCTATATATGTGTATAGAAAAACTTGTTGTTTTAATTACCTGTAGAAATGTGATAAATTATATATTTAATATGTCAGCTCTTTCAGTTTTGTATCTTGACAGAATTGAAAATCTCTTTACCACTGTGCCAGCTTCTATAATTACCTCAAAGTTAAAATGCAGCTGACCCATTGCAGATGTGGCTGGTGCCTTGGAGTTTGAGGGCTTTGGAGCTGTGACATCACGTTGGGTCAGTAAGTGACTCCTTCTTAAGGACTAGTTTATTTAGGCTATGGTGGTTGTACAGGCTATGGTGGTCCTGAGAGTGATTTTTTTTTCCCACCCACAACAAAGGAATGATGCATACACTATTGTCTTTGGCACATTAATTAGAGAATGGGTTTTTTCCTAGGATTTTTTTTTTCTTTTGATTGCTGAGAAAGGAGTGTCGTATGAGGAAGAAAAGAAGAAAGATCAAGACTAAGTCAGTTCAGGAGAAGTCCCTAGTGAACTTAAATTTCCTACTCTTTGCAGTTTGTATTTCTGTTGTTTTATAAAACCATTATTTGAAACATAAATGTGTATATAATGTTTTCAAAGTATCATGTTTAGTACTCTCGGGATAATGCATCCAATATAAGGTTAAGTGGGAAAATACAGTTCAACTAGGTTTATTTACGTTGGAAACATTTTGAGGCAAGTAATTATCTTTTGATGGTTTCAGAAAGTACTTACACCTTTGCAGGTTTTAATTTTTTTTTTTGAGACGGAGTCTCGCACTGTCACAGGCTGGAGTGCGGTGGCGCCATCTCAGCTCACTGCAAGCTCCGCCTCCTGGGTTCATGCCATTCTCCTGCCTTGGCCTCCCGAGTAGCTGGGACTATAGGTGCCTGCCACTACACCCGGCTAATTTTTTATATTTTTAGTAGAAACGGGGTTTCACTGTGGTAGCCAGGATGGTCTGGATCTCCTGACCTCGTGATCTGCCCGCCTTGGCCTCCCAAAGTGCTGGGATTACAGGCATGAGCCACTGTGCCTGGCCCTGCAGGTTTAAAATTTTAAAATATATTTAGGGGGTACAAGTGCAGATTTATTACATTGATATACTGCATAGCGGTGAAGTCTGGACTTTAGTCTAACCATCACCTGAATAGTGCACATTGTACCCATGAGGTAATTAATTTCTCATCCCTTACCAGCTTTGATATCTGTGTTTGCTGCCTTGCTGCCCATTTTGATATCATTCAGACTCACAAATGTTTTAAGCCATGGTATGCTTCTTCTCACTAGCATTCTCAGCAGCCACACTTTAATCGTGCTGATGCCAACTCCAGAACTTCCTTTGAAGTGACATTGGGCTAATAATCATCCTGCATTGACATCAGTATCTGAACATGTGCTTTATCACACCCCTGCCCCCGTTCTCCTGGCCTCATGGTGCATTGTTTGTTCTTTGAAGCTTTCATCCTGCACATGTGTGCATTTGTTTCCCAACATTTCTTATTTTACTACATTGTTTTCAATTAAAAAGTGAAAAATTGTTTTCAATAAAAAATTTCCAGCTTTTGCTACTGTTACTTCTAGTCTGCTCATTGCTTTTGTGCTTACTGTGTATCCAGTCCCCTTGCTTAAGAGATGAGGTTAATGATGTTTCTAATGCAATTGTAAACTAAGGACAAGCCATGCTAGTGTACAGAGGACTTTGTGAACATGACATTTGCTGACACAGTGATACTGCTTTGCTCAGCGATTCCCACCATGTGCTAGTGGTGAGTATAGCTAACATTTGTGCTGACAGTGGAGTTTTGTTGGAGTCTGTGAAAGTTAACTGGAAAATTTATAAGAAAATTGCAAGACTGTTGTTAGGTGATTTTCATTTTATTTTTTATGCTGATAATTTTTCATATTTTCTGTAACAAACATTTCTTTTGTATTTGTCCAAACAAGTGTTTTTTACAGAGACTAGGCGTATCAATATGATGGAGTAGGTTACCTGATAATCCCCTAGGTATAAAACAACTAGAAATAATGGATAATATAAAATAAACAACTTTTATACGTGCATAGAGAAGCAAAAATAGCACAAAGGATAATACCTCTCCATGCCAACAAATCAGGGTCAGTCGGCTCCAGCACTCTATTCGCTGTGTGATATCTCGGTGCCTGCGTTTACAAAGTAGTGATGGTAGTAGCACCTGCTACATGGAGGAGTTGTTTTGAGGGTTAAAAAGTGTTTGGCACATAATGACTGTTTGTTGTTGCTGTTGTAAGGAGGCGAAGAAAGTGACCACTGATTGGTAAGGGAGAGCCAAGTTGTGGCCGTTTAGGAGAAATTTGCCAGGACCATAATGGATGCAGAGCAATCAGAACTAGGATGCTAAAGGACCTCTCAGACATTCTGAGCTGGAGTCTTAAAAGCTTACACCTTTACTTAAGTACACACTTAAGAAAAAGAAAAAGTAGAAAACAAAATCAAGAAACAAACCAAAACAAGAGAGCTTGCTTGCCTGAAACTTAGGCTTGGGTGGTAAAGGGCAATATGATAGAAGAGAAAGTTATTCTAAGAATTCCTACCCATGTGGTCAAATTTGTACCTCTTCTTCTAAGTGAGAAATTTAAAATGAAACTTAGGCTGGCGATTAATGCCTCTAGGGCATCTGGCACAAGCAGTTGCAAAATCTTCAAACACCCCCTGAATAAAAGTCTGATTGACTAACAGTCAGTAGATTGTGGAGTCTTGACTTTGTGCTTTATATGTTTTTTGACTTTGGGTAAGTCTTCTCTCTGCCCTCTTTTTCTTCATACGTAAAATTTGAGGCTTGGTCATGAATGATAAGTGTTCCTAACCTGTAAGTTCATGTATGGATTTTGGGCATTTTGAATCTCCTGAAATAGCATGTGGTGACAGGTGGAGGGCTGCTTTTCCAAAGAGCTGATTGCCATTAATCTAAAGTTTTACTTACAACTCTTCAACTATAATTTTACGATTTCTAGACTAATTAACACAGAAAGTTGGAAAGATGCAGATAACCAAGTGTTCTGTGTTTAGTCAAGTGCAGAGGCAACCTCATCTATTAATACAAGTTTGAATATTGGCAATATTCAGATTAAAGCCCTGGTTTTGGGTTGGATTTTCTCTAATCTGAATTGTCTGAATAACTCTTTATCAATCATCACTTCAGCAAGTGCACTACTGTAATGAGCTGTTAAGCATCTTTTTGAAATTAAAGACAGCTTACGCCCTGATCCCTATCTCTGTAATGTCTGCATGCCTTGAGGATTAGATTAAGAGTGTGTTTCAGGCAATGTTACAGTAATTTATTTCTTGCGAAGTCTGTATATATATAATATTTCATTCAGTAGTGGATTGAATTTTTAAATATAGAGATGGAAGAGGTGGAATTGGAGATCTTTCTTGGTGTTTAACCATCATTTAACCCATCTAACTCAGGTTTTCTGTTGTTTTGAAGAATAAAATGTATACATTTATTCACTTTTAAGTAAGTGAAATCTCAAGAAGTCCTGTTTGACAAAATTTGATTACTTCCCTAAGTAGTTTTCTCTAGTTCACAGTTCTTTTATTAGAACAATTGTTTATAGGCTGGGCATGGTGGCTCACGCCTGTAATCTCAGCACTTTGGGAGGCCGAGGCGGTCGGGTCACCTGAGGTCAGGAGTTCGAGACCAGCCTGGCCAATATCGCAAAACCCTCTCTACTATAAATACAAAAATTAGCTGAATGTGGTGGCGTACGCCTGTAATCCCAGCTGCTCGGGAGGCTGAGGCAAGAGAATCGCTGGAACGTGGGAGGTGGAGGTTGCAGCAAGCTGAGATTGTGTTATTGCACTCCAGCTTGGGCAACAGAGCAAGACTCTGGTTCCAAAAAACAAACAAACAAACAAGCAACAACAAAAAATCAATTGTTTATAAGCAATTGATTACTAAACTGGTCCTATATGTGTTTTCCCAGGACTAGAACAGCCCACTGATTGCACTTCATTCTAGGCTGTTGTTTTTCTGGCATTGCCTGAGATTTCCTGTGGTATTTTCTGAGTACTTCACCCTCTGTCTTGTAGTCATGGTCCTGCTGGTATTTTTAGTACACAAGCTGGCTCTTAGACACTTTGCAGTTGTCCCTCAAACAAAAGGACATTACTTAGAAGTGAAATTTAGAAAGAGCACTAGAAATCAAAGAGTTAGAATTTAGAATTGGCTGTTACCCTTTACCTTTTGTAGATAGGTGTTTGGGGAAAATTATGCCCTCCTGCTCCTGGCAAGCTGTTACTCTCTCTGTTTTAACTGTATTGATGTAGATTTGCTGCTCTTATTTTAAGGATTTATTAAGTGAATATGTTGACCAAATATAATAATGATGTCTTTTTGATTCAGAAATTATAATATTTTAAGTATTAAATACAAATATTATTTTAAATATTAAAAGCAATCTTTTGTTTTCCAGATGCTACTGGGTACTTGACTGTCTGCTTTATGGTAGGCAGGCTGCGACCCGGCTTAGTGAAGAATAGGTACATCCCTCATCGAAAGTCTTTCCCCTCCGTAAAAATTCTTTTCCCTGCCAGTTTTGAAAAATAAGTGCTATTTGATGGCTGCTGCGTGTCATGCTCCAAATATTATTAATTTTTACATAATGATCTCTTTGTTCCATCAATTCTTTTTAGCTTGAGGTATTACTATACTTTTATAATAAACCCATTTATAGTTCTGTCTGTTTAAGCAATAAAACAGCAAAGTCAGCAGATTACTAAGTAGATTGGCTTGGAATGTTTGTTGCTAGGTCACAGCCAGTGTTTTCCTGCATTATGTGGACATAAAACGTTACATGTTGTTGGCACTTAGATAAAATGGATATTTTATCTAGTGCTTAGGTTTGTAATAATAATTTAGTGCTCTCAGTTTAGCTTGATTTCTGTCAGTAAATTCCACTGTAAGTCCCAGTGGTGTTGATTTTTACTGTAGTATGGTGAATAAAAAAACCACCTCACTTCTATTATGCTAGCGACTTGGGCAGGTTTTGATTAAATTAGAGACAAAAATGCTGGCTTTATAATTTATGTGATGCTGTTACTTTCTGTACTTTTTACGTTCAATTTTGAAACTTTTCTAAACAATGATTATCATGAAATCTTATGATCAGGTTTCTGAATGTGCTAAAAGCATGGAGATTGTAAGATAATAATAAAGACTTTGATTCTTTTGAGTTCATGTATGCTTTGTTATTTTTTTTAAATTAACTTACAAATAAATTCAGCCATAACCTTGTTACTCTTGTTAGTCTTGTAGAAAACTACCCAGGAACAGATTTTGATAGCACAGTTTCATGGTACATTCAATTCGTTAGAAAAATGATTGTATTAGGTTGTAATGTATATGAAATTGTCAATATTTGAAATTTTTTTTTACTCAATGAAAACTGCAATTTCATACAACTCAAGTCTGCTCCTTTACATTTTTTCAACCTGAACACAGTTTCTTTTCCTTGGAGACAGAATGACTTAGCTTTATAGACCACTGAATTAGCACATATTTTGGTCCACATTTTTTTCATTGATATTTTCACCTTTCCTTTGGTTGTAAAACTAGCTCTGAAGATGGAGAATCAGCATGGAAAGTTTATGTATATTTTAAATTTTAACTTTGTGTTGACTTTATGTCTTCATATTCTTTGTTTTACCGCTGGCCATTGAAAACTTAGTCCTGGCTGGCAACATTCTGCAGGTTGGCATTTGTGCACGTTGGTCATAGAAGTTAAGTAAACATGTTCAAGACTTCCAGCTAGTGAATGGTTAGAAGATGGCTCTCTTTATCAGCATTTTAATTTTCATAGAGTTGTTTTAGTCCTTTTCCCTTTCGGAGGTGTTAGATTTCCAGGCTTCAGAGAAATGGTGAGATGAGTTATAAATTCTAGACTGATACTTCATTGTTTTAGTGTTTATGTTCTTTGTTTTGTTTTGCAGAGATTTTTGTTGTGCTTTAAAAAAGTAGAAAGTTAAGGAGAAAGGATTGGCTATGATATGTATATGTGTTTGAGTATTACATAAATATTTCCATAGTTGTTGATAAAGTCTTTTCTTGAGGAGTAAACTGGATAATGCCTTCAAGTGAGTGAGCCATGGATCTGGGTTAAGAATCTTCCTGGGCACTCCCAGGAGAAGATTGAATCTTTTATGAGGTAGAGTTGACAGGACCATGTAATATATTTTGAAGGGAAATGAGAGGAAGAAGATGTATAGCCTTGTTCTCTCCTTATTTCTGTATGCACCCCTGAATAGTCCATGTCCTTATCTTCCTTAGTTGGCATGATGGCCGCCCTACTTGAAGTTCTCTTCTTAGCAGCTGTTTTGTGTGATCTGTCACATGATAACTCTCTATTAGTTGTTGGGTCAAAATAGCTATGATTCCTGCTCTCACATACATAGGTGACCAAAGCTGACTTTTTTTTTTTTTTTTTTTTTGTGGTATGGAGAGCTTCTTTTTCATGTGGATTGCATCATGCTAGTGTTAACAGTTTCTTGCTTGGAGATCTTCTTTTGCTATTTTTTGACTTTGTATTATATATGCTGTTAATGAAATAGCTTATGAATCTGGAGGTTTTTCCCATGGGTAGTTTTTGTTTGAGACAGAGTCACGTTCTGTCACCCACACTGGAGTGCAGTGGCACAGTCTTGGCTCACTGCAGCCTCTGCCTTCCGGGTTCAAGTGATTCTCCTGCCTTAACCTCCTGAGTATGTAGGACTACAGGCATGTACCACCACACCCGGCTAGTTTTTGTATTTTTAGTAGAGACAGGGTTTCTCCATGTTGGCCAGGCTGGTCTTGAACTCCTGGCCTCAAGTGATCCTCCTGCCTCGGCCTCCCAAAGTGCTGGGATTACAGGCATGAGCCACCACACCTGCCTCACATGGCTAGTTTTGAACTCCGTAAAGGGAAAGGACTGTTGCTTTTAATTTCTTATTTCCAGAATCTGTCGTATTATGAAATTCTAGCATATTATGAATTTCATATGCTTAGTCTTTCGCCTGTCTTTGTTTTTTAATTGTAAATGGACAATTTATAATTGTATAAATTTGTGGGGTACAAAATGGTGTTGCGTTTTATTAGTACAATGTGGAATAAGTTAGTTGACTTACATGTCACCTTAAATACATAACATTTTGTGGTGAAAGCATGAGAATTTTACTCTGTTAGCAACTTTAAAATGTATAATACTGTTATTTCTCTTCAGATCATGTGGCTCTTTCTCCTTTTTCACCTGTCTTTGATTTGATGCTCAGAATATGTTCCTTCTGGTGCCAGGTTGACAGCTAAGTTTCCCAAGGGTATGCCAGCTTTCTTTAGGAGTTTTCTTCTTCTCATTCCTACCATGATATGAGAATTGACTAAGCTGGTTTCCTCCTATTTGTTGTATACATTACTAGTAACCATTACTTATAATTCTTTTAGATGATGCTAGCATCATTTTTACTGGTAAGGCAGTCGAAGCTCATAGACATGAATTCACTTGCCCTAGATCACAAAGCTAATAAGTGGTAGATAACAGGCTTTAAATACTGTCTGTTCACTTCCAAAGTTTACACTCTACACTGTTGTTTTTTGGACGGACGGATGCTATGTCTCCCAGGCTGGAGTGAAGTGGCAGTATCTCGGCTCACTGCAGCCTCCACCTCCGAGGTTCAAGTGATTCTCCTGTCTCAGCCTTCTGAGTAACTGGGACTACAGGTGCCTGCCACCTTGCCTGGCTAATGTTTGTATTTTTAATAGAGACTGGGTTTCACCATGTTTGTCAGGCTGTTCTGACCTCAAGTGATCCACCTGCCTCGCCCTCCCAAAGTGTCAGGATTACAGGCATAAGCCATCGTGCCCAGCCCACTCTTTCAACTTTATCACACTAACAGCCTCCCATAGCGGCTAGAATACTGGTAAAAGAAGTTGAAATGGACACATATAAATGTCTGATTATAGCCAGATACCTTTGTTAATAGTGTAGATCAGCTTCCCAGCATTTCTTGTTTTTGTTCATGCATGTTGTAAAATGTATATAAAATATGAGCCGATGTTCTGTAAGAAACTTAAACCACTCTGGTTATGCCATAGTTCCTGGCGAAACCCATTGCCTCAGAGGTAGCATAATTATCATGGCTTCTTTTTTTTTTTTTTTTTTTTGTGATAGGAATTTTGAAGGTGTGTCCTTTGGAATGTTTTTCTTATTTAAAGTGTATATAGAGTCAGTTGTAATGTATCCTTTTGAAATACTTTGGTATCAGTGTTATTGAGAGGTGATACATAAAGAACAAAACTATATACATCCATTTAATTTCTTAAGTGCTTTAGACTTTAAACTGTAGAATTCTCTGCTATTCTTATTACATTAGCATTTTGGGGGAAGTATAATGTAGAATTTAATTTTTTCTCAATGTCACCACTTCTCAGTAAAATCATACGTAAAGTTCTATAATTTTTTTCTCTTTTGTACTTCTGAACACAGCTTTATAAACATTTGAAGGTCAGCATTTCAAAAAATCACTTAAATATTGTTTTCATACATTATTCAGTACAGAAATTATAAAGTTCCCAAGTTTGAATCTTTGCCTTTTTGAGTATCTCACTTCTGTACTTACCCCACCCCACTATACCCCACATTTCCTGCAGGATGTTTAAAACCATATATAATGCCTCCCAGGACTGAGATTTTGCTCAGGTACCTGAAATGTAACGGATGCTGCTGTGCTCTTCATAGCAGAGAATGGTGCTGTACCAGCCAAAACACCTCACTGGAGCATCACCCCAAGCAGCAGAATGACTGTGATGACTGGCAGAGGGAAATTATACTGTAGTGGAATTGATAGCTTTTCTCATCTGCTGAGTTCCATCCACAAGTCCTGGCAGCAGCCCTTTCACAAATGGCCCAAATATTTTTCTTTGGGGACGTCACTTACATGTAACAAAATTTGTTCAAAGAGACTGTCCTGGGTGAGTGAATAAATCTGGCAAAAATCTGTTCTTAAAGCAAGGTTTCCCCCAGTTCATAGTTCCCACCTAATATTATTTTGACAGCAGTTTTAAAAAAACTTTTAAGATGACAAATTTTTATAATTATGAAAACTTAAAAAGCCTCTTTATTCCAGACGTTTACCTTTTTTAATAGAATTGGCAATATTCCCTATACACGGTTTTGTGCTCCCATTTTTTATTGATTATAATATTATATTCAATTAATATGTTGTATAATGTATATATTCATACTATATATTTCATTAATCCTCAAAAGCATTTCTTCTAAGGCATGCATTATATAGCTATGCCATAATTTATTTGCATATTTTAAAAAAGATTCTTTTGGATACTTTTGTAAAGGACATTTATTTCTTTATTATCATCAGTTACATTCAGTGATGTTTTTGAGTGAATGGGAGAATAAAGGCTTTTATTTTTCCTACAAGGCTAAACCTTTTGATGGAAATACTTATGTATAGGAGATAACTTGGTATCTGTCTAGATTGGTTCTGTTCTAATCTGTGTTGTCATCTTAAAAGGTTAGTATTTACGGCATACATTTTAAGAAATTTTCTGAATGGCTGCTGCGGGGTTCTGTCCTGCAGATCCTGACCCAATGACTGATGAATAAAGTACACTGACACACAGATACTCTGCTTTGCCAGTTCTACAGAGTGTATGGCCACTTAGTCACAGCGGTGGCCCTGACCAGCCAGTGAGACTCACATTTATTTAGTAAAGATTAATTGACAAAGGCTTGAGTCAACACTACTAGAGGGTAATTGACATTGTGGACTTCCAGAGTATAAAGGAATTAAGCACCCACGGTAGAACAAGGGTTAGTGTTAAGACCACATGAGTAAACAAATGAGTTAGATAAATGCCTCACATTCCTTTGTTTCTACTCTAATTTATTTAACTAAAGGTAAGGGGACTCAGCTGCCTTCAGCCAGATATATTACCGAAGTTATGTAAACTCTCAGGGCTTCCGAGAGCGTTTGTGGCAATTATAACTAAAATTTTTTCCACCAGCCTGACTGAACCCCCAGAGACCTTTGCGGAGATTATGTTGGAGGCCTAGAGAGGAAGGATCATCATGTACTGAAGTACTAGGTTGCACATACCAGCAAATAGCAACTTTTGGCTCTCTCATATAACTTGTTGGAAAACCCTGACATTTAACTAATCTTGTACTCATCTTACAGATTGAGAAACAGATTTAGAATCATCACCCAACCAAGACCATATAGACTGGATGAATGAAGCATTATTTTAATTTATTCTGATAGGTTGGAGCAGAGCTCTACACTTTTAAAACCATGCTTATCTTAGAATAATTTGGTGACACTTGGACTAATGTTTTCAAATATATATTTTCTAGTGTGACTTTTTACTTTATGTAAAAGTCATTTTCCTTTTTGTATGAAAAGCAATACAAATTAATGTGTGTACAAAGCAACCAAAAATAAATAACATTAAAATAAATACTGTATGTTTACACAGTTGCTAACAACATCTCCCCAGTGTGATCCTTCCTCACCTTGGGAAGTTTTATTAATCTGCTGGAATACTGCAAATTAGTGTAAGTAGAAAACTTTTGGAGATTCTCTGAATGTCTTAAGATACTCATTCAGCAAGCCTAACTTTCTTATTAGAACCAGAAAGTTTTTAGTATTTCCTGTGCTTCAAATTAATGGGGCCTCCCCTTCTCGTACCATGTCCTGTGGGATTGAGTCTCTTCCAGGCAGACCTCTCTGACTGTTGGGGAATCATTGGGTGAGCATCAGAGGTGATACTGATTGTCTAGTTAATGATCAATGACAAGACAAAATCTAGCTATCCTTTTGAGGTGTTTGAAAAGCAGAATTGTTCATGGTCCTGAGGAGTGGACAGTGTGATTTGAATGGCAAGCAGAGAGAATAGCTGTGGAGATACATTTGAGACACCTTGGACAGGCTGAGAAGGGAGGGTTGTAAGCAGGCAGTGAATGGCTAATTACTGTGATTTTACCTATAGGTAATTGTAGAAGCGGAAGTTGTGGCCAGTTTCTTAATACCCAGCCAGCACACATATAAATCAGATATTTTTGTTTTGACTTGTGTTTCTTCTTGAGGAGTGTTCTTAGGCCCTGTTTGCAGAGCTATTTCTATTACCTTTGTCCAGGAGTTTTTAATTCTGTCAGAAATAATTCACAGTAAGAGGCAATGATTGGTTTCCTGGGTCTAAGTGAGAATGAATACTTTTCATACTACTATAAAAAAACAGTTTCAGTCTAAAATGAAACAATTTGTAAAATAATTTTTTTTTTATTGACATGGTGATTAAAAAATTTGAAAACAGCTATTGAAGGTATTGTTGGCAAGGTGGCAGTATTTTCAACACATTTCTTCAGTACGTTTATCCAAGTTAGTATCTGGTTTTCCCATTTCCACCTCACAGTAGTGTTTGTTGAGGGGCTAGCCCTCTTCCATAGGATGGCCCTTTTAGCTACTGCTTGTGTTTCCTTATTTAGGACAAAGTTCCTCATACCTTGGTGCCTGGTATACTGGGCTTCTGTAAATTTAGAAAGGCTTACACAGATTTGAGGAACTGCTTTGTATTGAGGCTCATGGTTTTCTTGACGGCATGTTACTTGCTACAAGGAATGACAGTGTTTTTGTAAAAATCTTAATCTAGGAGTACGGGTTTCCACCATGAGGTGAGAGGCTCACTGACTGAGGAAGAAAAAAATTAAGTGCTCTTGGCATAAAATCTTTTTTTTCTTTAATTTCTGGCAAACCTTGCAGACATTCATGAAAGAACCTGGAGAGAAAATGAGGCCCTTTTGCTGTGTTGACTCTTGTTTTCTTTTTGCTTAAGTATTTCAAGTTGATTAAGGCAAGTTGTTTATGAAGTTACTGCTTGGTTTTAAGAGCGAAGCCCACACCAGGTCTTTTTAAGGCTTGTGTTGTTTAGCAGTGACTCTTTGATACTAACACTTTTAGAAAAATGTGCACATGTATATGCCAGTGGTTCTCAGTCTTTTTGGTCTCAGGAAGCCTTATGTTCTTAACTCTTCTGAGGACCCAAAAGAAGATTCTTTTATTTCCTTTTTTGTGGGTTTATTTTATTGATATTTACTTACTGGAAATCACACCAGGGAAAATTTAAATTATATTAATTCATTTAAAAGTAGCAATAAAAACTACATTTACTTAAATAGTTACATTTATTTTCATAAAAAATAATGATTTTCCCAAACCATAAAAAATAATTAGAAACATCAGCAAGGCGGTTGAATAGGACTTCACAGCGCTTGTCCCCTGGCAGAAACATCAATTTAACAACTATCAATGCTCAAAAATGCCTTCAAAAGACATACGGGAACCAGAGGAGAGATGATGGCACCTGAGTATAGCACATAAATGAAAAAAGATGCATTGAAGAGATGGGAAGGACAGTTTTGCATTACCTGTATTACCGCGTCCCTAACCCCAGGCAGTACAGTGAGGAGAGCGATAGGGATACCTGTGTGGGAAGGAGAGTGTTGTGAGAATCAGATTTTGCCTCAGACCCCAATCTAAGGTCTGTTGCAGTGAAACCCAGCACCACACAGTCCCATAACCCTAGATTCCTGGCTGGTACCTGCAGACTGAGCCTCCAGGATTGCTCCAGTGTCAGGCCATCTCTCAGCCTCAAGACTAGCTCAAGTGTCAGGTCAGTACCCACATCCTTAGATTCCAGATCAGCACCCACGGAGCCAGCCTCCAAGCCTGCCTCAACAGTAACCAGCATTTACAGTCCCAGACTCCAGGCCCACTCCAGAGCCAAGACAACCCCCACAGACTCAGGCTCCAAGCTGTTCCCCTGGTCTAGGATGTAGTCCAGCACTTGTGGACCTGGTTTTCATGCCTGCCCTAGTGAACCCAGGGTACAGGTCTACCACAGAAGACTCTGGCATTGGGCCAGCTCCCACAGACCAAGCATCCAGGAACATCCCTGTGGATCCAGTTGACAGGACCATGCCAGTGGAACATTGGTGCCAAGCTGGCCCCCATGAACCCAAGATCCTGGCCTAACTCAGTAGTCCCAAGCTTCAGTTCTTACATGGTGGACTTAGGCCCCAGATACAACCCCATGAACTCAGGTGCCAGGCCAGCTCACATACTGATGCAGACATAAGGCTGGAGGATTCCAGGAGCAAGCCTACCCTTGGACCATGCCAGATGGCCTGCCTAGAAAATCTGGATGGGCTGACTGGTGAAGGGTTTTCCAAGCCAAAGCCAATCTACAAAGACTGGGATAAGTCACTGCTTCTTCAAATGCATAGATACCAACTCATGGTCACAAGAATCATGAATAATCAGGGAAACATGACACCACTGAGGGAACAAAATAAAACCTGAGTAACCAACAGTCAAGAAATATGGATTTACAAACTGCCTAAAAGCAATTCAAAATAATAATCTTAAAGAAGCTTAATGAGCTGCAAGTGAATACAGATAGACAACTAAATGAAATCAGGAAGATAATGCACAAACAAGTTGAGAATTTCAACAAAGAGATAGAAGCCATAAAAGAGAACCAAACATATTCTGGAGATAAAGAACACAATAACTGAACTGAAAAATTCCAAGAGGGCTTCAACAGTGGTCTCAAGTCAAAGAAACAGTGAACTTGAAGACAGGTCACTTGAAATTAACCAGAGAAAGAGAAAGAAAAAGTAATGACAAAGAATGAAGAAACTTGGTATGATTTCAGTGTGTTCTTTCTAATAAAATTCATGTTGAAATCTAATACCCATTGTGGTGGCATTAAGTAGTGCAACCTTCTGTTGAACACCTGCAGAATACACGTTCTTCTCAAGCACACATGGGACATTCTTCAGGATAGATCATATGTTAGGCCACAAAACACATTTTACTAAATGCTAGAAGACTGACATTATACCAGGTGTATTTTCTGACCACAATGCTATGAAACTGGAAGCCAATAAAAAGGAATTTTAGAAAATTCACAAATACATGGAAATTAAGAATATGCTTCTGTGAATAATCAATGAGTCAAGGAAGAAATTTAAAGGGAAATTTAAAAACATCTTTACACAAATGGAAAGGGAAACACAACATAAGAAAAGTTACAAAATGCAGCAAAAAGCATTTGAAGAAGGAAGTTTTTAGCAATAAATGCATACACCAAAAAAGAAGGATTTCAACCTAATATTACACCACAAGGAATTAGAAAAAGAAGAACAAACTAAGCCCAAAGAAAGTAGAAGGATGGAAATAATAGAGATCAGAGCAGAAATAAATGAAACAGAGAATAGAAAAACAGTACAAAGGTCCAATAGATACCTTTTCTGGAAAGATAAAATTGACAAACTTTTAGTTAGATTAAGGAAAAAAGACTAAAAATCAGAAATGAAAGACATTACAACTGATACCACAGAAATACAGAGGATCATATTAATAAAAGACTAAACAATTGTAACAACACTTTCGATAACCGAGAATAAGCACATAAATTCTTAAGACACAAATCATCTACCAACACTAAATCCTGAAGAAATAGGAAATCTGAACAGACCAGAAATGAATAAGGAGTTGGAATCAGGAAACTCTTCTATAAAGAAAAGCCCCAAACCTGATTACTGCCAAGTTCTACCAAACATTTAAAGAACTAAAACCAATCCTTCTCAAATTTTTCCAAAATATCGAAAACGAAGGAATAGTTCCAAATTCATGTTGTGAGGCCAGCAGCACCCTAATGCCAAATCCAGACAGGGGCTCCGCAAGAAAAGAATGAAGGCCAAAAACCCCATGATCATCTCAATCGTTGTAGAAAACCATTTGATAAAATTTAACATTCTATTGTGATATAAAATAATTAGCAAATTAAGTATAAAAGGAACATACTTTAACACAATGAAAGCCAAGTACAACAAGCCCACAGCTAACATCATTATTGATGAAAAATGCAAATTTTCTTCTAAGATCAGGAACATAACAAGAATTCCCACTCTTGCCACTTCCATTAAACATGATACTGGAAGTTTAGCCAGACCAGTTAGGCAAGATAAAGAAATAAAAGACATCTAGTTAGCAAAGGAATAAGCTAAATTGTATCTTTTTGCAGATGATATTATCTTATATATAGAAAACCCCAAAGATGCCACCAAAAAACTGTAAGAACTAATAAATCAGGAAAGTTGTAGGATACAGAGTCAACATAGAAAAACCAGTATCATATCCATATACTTACAGTGACTTCCCTGAAAAATAAAGAAAATAATTCTACTTACAGTAGCATCAAAAAAATAAATTCCTTAATGAATTTAACTTTTAAGTTCAGGGGTACATGTGCAGGTTTGTTACATAGGTAAACTTGTGTCATGGAGTTTTTTGGTACAGATTGTTTCATCACCTTGGTATTAAACCTAATATCCATTATCCATTATTTTTCCTGATTTTCTCCCTTCTCCAACCTTTCACCCTCTGAAAGGTCCCTGTGTGTGTTGTTCTGCTTGTGTGCCCATGTGTTCTCATCATTTAGCTTTCACTTATAAGTGAGAACATGCAGTATTTGGTTTTTTGTTTCTGTTAGTTTGCTAAGGGTAATGGCCTCCAGCTCCATCATGTTCCCACAAAGGAAATGATCTCCTTTTTTATGGCTGCGTAATATTCCATGGTATATAGGTACCACATTTTCTTTATCCAGTCTATCACTGCTGGGTATTTAGGTGGATTTCGTGTCTTTGCTCTTGTGAATAGTGCTGCTATGAACGTATGTGTGTATGGGTCTTTATAATGCACTTTATGTGGTTTTTATTGCTTTGGGTGTATACCCAGTAATGGGATTGCTGAGTTGAATGGGATTTCTGTTTTTAACTCTGAGGAATCACTACACTGTCTTCCATAATGGTTGAACTAATTTATACTCCCACCAACAGTGTATAAGTGTTTCTGTTTCTCCGCAATCTTGCTCTCATCTGTTATTTTTTGACTTCTTAATAACAACTGTTCTGACTGGTGTGAGATGGTATCTCATTGTAGTTTTGATTTGCATTTCTCTAATGATCATGATGTTGAGCTTTTTTTCGTATGCTTGTTGGCCGTATGTCTTCTTTTGGAAAGTGTCTATTCATGTAATTTGTCTAGTTTTTAATGGGATTGTTTTTCTTCCTGTAAATTTGATTAAGTTCCCTTTATATGCTGAATATTAGACCTTTGTCAAATGCATAGTTTGCAAAAATCTTCTCCCATTCTGTAGTTTGTCTTTTCACCCTCTTGATAGTTTCCTTTGCTGTGCAGATGCTTTTTAGTTTAATTATATCCCGTTTGTCAATTTTTGCTTTTGTTGCAATTGTACTCCAAAAGCACAGGCAACAAAAGCAAAAATATATACATGGGATTTTATCAAACAGGCTTCTGCAAAGAAAAGGAAGAAAGAACAGAGTAAAGAGACAACCTACAGAATGTGGGAAATTATTTTGCAAACCATATCTCTGATAAGTTGTCAATATCCCAATATTGACATTATATAAGGATATATAATATCCTTATATATAATCCCAATATATAAGGAACTTAAACAGCTAAATAGCGAGAAAACAATTAACTGGATTAAAACGGGGCAAAGGACCTGAATAGATGTTTCTCAGCAGAAGACATATGGATGGCCAGCAGTTATATGAAAAACACCCCACATCACAGCTCATTAGGAAAGTGCAAGTGAAATCCTCACTTCTTATACCTGTTAGAATGGCTATTATCAAAAAGACAACAAGTGTTGGTTAGGATATAGAGAAATGGGAACCTTTGTACAATGTTGGTGGGAATGTAAATTAGTACAGCCATTATGGGTAACAGTACGAAGATTCCTGAACAAAATTAAAAATAGGTTTACCTTTTGATCCAGAAATCCCCATCTGGGTATGTCCAAAGGATGTAAGAGAAATGAAATCCGTATGTCAAAGAGATATCTGCACTTACATGTGCAGTCAGCATTATTCACAATAAGTACAATATGAAATAAATCTGAAATATCCATCAATCAAGGAATGGATAAGGAAAATATTGTATGTATACACAGTCCAATACTGTTCAACCTTATAAAAGGAGGAAATCTTGACATTTGCTGCTCCATGAATGAAACTGGTGGACATTATGTTAAGTGAATTGAACCAGGAACAGAAAGACAGATACCACATGATCTCACTTATATATGGAATCTAAAAACATCAAACTTCTAAAAGCAGAGAGTAGGATGCTAGTTACCAGGGGCTGCAGGATTGGGAGCTGTTGTATTTTTTTTCAGATGTCTTTAGTATTGGATTTAATAAAAAACAGCTGCATTCTTTTATTTGCTTCTGCATTCAATCTCTTGCACTATGTTGTTTTGGTTGAAGAATATGATGAAAATTTCCGCTTCCCCCAGATAATGTGGTTGGAAAGGGAGCAAGCAGTATTTTAATAACCTTTCTAGATAGTTAAGGGGACGTTCTTCTTTGACTCTTTATCAAAACCTGACAAACAGTAGTTTAGTTTCAGTGTGGAACCTAAAATCATATCAGTGAATTTTTTGTACTCTGTTAAGCTGAAAGTTCATTGGTGTGTCTTGCATTTTAAGTGGCTTTTTAATCCATGCATGATTTTTGTTACTATGCGTTAGCAAACAAAGATGTGAGTTATCCAGATCTTTTAGATGTTGACGCATCTCTTTATATGATATAAAAAATTACATTCATTCTTATTATCACTTCCACCAGAGACAGATTTAAGCATTTGGAATCTGTTTTACAGGAACGGATACAAATTTTCCAGAAATTTTAATTGTGACTTATAAGCTTGATTTTTGTCATTGTTGACAAATACTCTAGTTGTTTTTTAAAAAATTGACAGGTTTTTTTTTGTTTATTTTCAAGAAAATTCCTGCCAGCCACCCAAATCTGAATGACCGTAGTTTGTCTGCTAATAATTTTTTTCATGGAAGAAGTGGCATTCCATGAAAATGGCAGGCAGTTCAATCCGCAGTTCCATTAGTTGCACAAGGGCTTTTCTAAAGACTGCTCTGAACTTCAGTGTGCACAGAAATACTTTATGCATACATTCCTTTTTTTCCACAGATTTAATAAGATTGATGCTTCCCCCCCATCAAAGGCATTACTAAGAGAAACTGCCTTTTTGTTACCTCTGTAAGTATGAGGTAGTCAATATGATGATTCCTTTGGTACCTCTTGATTCATGCTGAGGCACCAACAATTTTACTCTCTACTGCTTTTGTATCACTGTTACAAATCTCAACTGGGTAACGTAGTCAAATAACGTGCGTTATTATGAAAGTAGTTTTGACTATACAGATGCCATGCAACAGGATTGTGCATCCCCTGGAGTTCACAGATCGTGTTTTGAGAACGGCGGTTATCTTTCAATTCCAGTTGACTCCTTGAACATCACTGGTTTGAATTGTTTGGGTCTACTTACATGCAATGTTTTTTCAATAAGTACATTAGAACATTTCTCATAGACTTGGAACAATTTGAAAAAACTCACAAATGAATCATATAGCCTAGAAATATTTAAAAAATAAAGAAAAAGATAGGTCTTGAATGCATAAAATATATGCCGATACAAGACTGTTTTATTGTTTACTACTATAAACATAAATCTATTATAAAAAGTTAAAATTTGTCACAACATATGCACCCAAACACGGATGTAACCAAATATAAAGGTGCAGTATTAAATCATAAATGCATAAAATTAGCCGTAGTATATCCTGTGCTATAATAATTTTTTAGCCATCTCCTTTACTATTATGGTGAGGCCAAGTGCTGCAAGAAACAGTTTACATTTAGAGTCAGATTACTTTATTGCAAATATAGGCAAAGATTCTTATCTTTTGTTTTGTTTTCAAATACTCTACCCATGGGTGAATATCAAGAGTTTTCCATTGTAAAAATAATAAGAACAACCACCATGATAACATGATTATTATAATAATGCCACCCTTTGTGCTACAGTTGTCATTTGACATATTTTGAGTTATTTTCAGCCTCATTCAGTCCTTCCCATTTTGCCATCAGTGCAAATCTAATTTGACTTTTTCTGAAACAGGTAAGTCAACATGGCAAGGGCTGGAACACACTCACCAGTGCTTTGTAGTTAAGCACATTGCTCTACAGTATTCATTTATCGGACTATGAAAGCTACTCATGCAGATGTTTAGAATGTGTCACAGCCCTAGACACTGGGTGCAGCTTTTATTCTGGCCACTTGCTCTGATGTACTGCCCTCTGCTATAGGCATGAAGAGTTTTTTGCTAACATGTTGTGTCTTTCTGTATTTTTCTGGTGCTCTGTAAGATTTTATAAAGTGCTGTTCTTGTGGAGTAAAGAAATATACATTTTAGGCCAGGCTCGGTGGCTCATGCCTGTAATCCCAGCACTTTGGCAGGCTGAGGTGGGTGGATCACCTGAGGTCAGGAGTTCTAGATCAGCCTGGCCAACGTGGTGAAACTCCATCTCTACTAAAAATACAAAAACAATTAGCCAGGCGTGGTGGTGGGCACCTGTAATCCTAACTACTCGGAAGGCTGAAGCAATAGAGTGGCTTGAACCCCGGAGGCAGTGGTTGCAGTGAGCTGAGATTGCACCATTGTACTCCAGCCTAGGCATGAAGAGCAAAACTCCATCTTAAAAAAAAAAAAGAAAGAAAGAAAGAAAGAAAAAGAAAAAAGAAATATACATTTAAAGGACTTGACCCTCTAGGGGTATTTTATGGAACAAATGAGAAGATCTGACTAGGGATTTTCTTTTATATCCGTGTAATGCCAGTATATTGCTTGGCACTTTATAGCTGCTCTGTAAAAATGTTAATTGTAATAAATTCTTGAACCCAGGAGTTAATTCAGTGAAGTTAAATTAAACTTTTATTGAGCCGTGTACTATGTTAGATGAAGAAAGTAAAAATTGGCAGAGTAGTTTCTGGATTGTGAATTACTCTGATAACTAGAAGATAATCTCATACACACAAACCTATTTTAGTATTGGAGCTTTTACCGTAGCAGTAGAGACACGGAAGGAGTAATGTGGGAAGGAGGGAACAGTGTAATTATTTCTGGTAGGGATGGGGAGGGTCACAAAACGAGGGTGGTTGTCTGGCCATGAGATCTGATCTAGGCTTTGAGGCTTGAGGAGGATTATAAGGCAACTTCCCTTATTCTGGCTCTCTCAGGATGTATTTGAAAGACAAAATAGGTTTGGTTTCTGGCCTTAATATCACAGATTCTGTGGAATGTTTGCTTCTTTTGTACTCAGGGTGATTATTTTCCCTGGTTCCCATGCTCATGATGTTTTCCTGCCTTCTCCCTTAAGAATTGCCTGAGGTTCTGTCCATTGAGGAGGAAGTGGAAGAAACAGAGTCTTGGGCGAAACCTCTCATCCACCTTTGGCAGACGAAGTCCCCTAACTTCGCAGCTGAACAAGAGTATAATGCAACAGTGGCCAGGATGAAGCCACACTGTGCCATCTGCACTCTGCTCATGCCATACCATAAGGTAAAGGGGGGCTGCTGTCACAGTTGCCTTCATTGCTCTGCTTTCCATGTGACCACATACCACAAGATCACTGTAAATTGTTGTGGGCTTCCTTTGCACATAAGAAGGAAGACATCCTTAGGTAGCTGATGGCTTTCATAGAACCACAAACACTTTCTACATTCTCCTTGGGAGACACTTTTCTGAAAATACTTTATCTTTTTCTTTTGAGATAGGGTCGTGCTCTGTTGCAATACTTTATCTTTTTCTTTTGAGATAGGGTCGTGCTCTGTTGCCCAGGCTGAAGTGCAGTGGCATAATCATGACTCCACGTCGGCTTGTACTCTGGCTCAAGCGATCCTTCTGCCTCAGCTTCCACAGTAGCTAGGACTATAGGTGTGAGCCACCATACCTGCCTAATGTTTTAAATTTATTTTTTAATTTTTCTGGCGACTTGGTCTTACTATTTTGCCTAGGCTAGTCTTGAGCTCCTGGCCTCAAGCGATCCTTCTACTTTGGTCTCCCAAATCTTTTCTGAGTATCTTATTTTATTTCATGGAGGGGGGTTACTTTCAACTTTTTTACCTCTTTTACCAAGAGACACAACTTAAAGCTTACAAATAGTAGAAGCTTTCAAAGATAGAACTTTAAGTTTAAGTTTATCTCTGTTTGTTTTGGTTGTTGTTTGAAAATGTCATTCTCAAATAATAGAAATGTCAGCCCTAGGTCCAAATTTTAAGTGTCTCTTCACCTTCCCATGTGGAACATGCAAAAGACACAGCCAAGACTCACTACAAACTAAATTTTCCAGTTCATCCTCATCAGCTGGCTGTGCTTGATGTTGTTTTCAGCATCATTCCATAGATATTATACTGATAGCACCTCAGCTAATGGAGGGTCACAGTCCTCAGCACTCAAACAGTTGAAATGATCTTTAGGAATCTTGTAAGGGTGGAACTATGTGGTTCATTTTAAGGTACAATATATTATGAAGTATATTGACATGAACATTATGTTTTGGGTTATATTTTTATTTATAGAAACAAATATTTTATTCAAGATTATGTCTGTCTTAGAGTTCCTTATAAAAATAAACTGTTCTGTTCAGACATTTCAGAGCAAGAAAATGTGTGGTATCTCACATTTTCAGACCTTTGTAACAGAGGAAATAATTTATTCCCTTCATGTTTTTTAATGTGGCACTGGTGAGTGATAAACATTATTTTTCTCTTCCTTTAGTCATGAAATTTCTGGGTTTTAACTACTTATTGATTCTTATTTCTACATTATAATCTGTATATGTCTCAATAATGAAAAAATTCAAACTAAAATCATAAGATTTGTGGAGATTTAATATAAAATAATACAGTATAAAACATAAAATAATATAAAATCTGTGAGGTAATTCATTACTTATACTTTCAAGTAAATACTAAATGTTTTTTCTATCTTTTGGTGTGAGGTGATAGTTTTGTTTGATACATTATTCTTTCTTATTTAGTGACATGTGCCAGTTCTCTCTCTCTTGCTTTCAAATACTGTGATGAGGCAAAAATTCTTAAAGCCTCTCCTAATACTGCTGCACAGATTAAAACTGGGTCTTTGTACACTCCTTCAAGTGTAGCAAAATATGATTCTTCAGTAAATGAAAACAGATCTGTTAACTCTAGTGCATATGAAGAAGCAAAAGAATTGATGCTTTCCATGAACTAATTTCGAGAAGACACAATTTGAGTAGCCAGTCACTTTCTTATATGAACAGACATAATTGAATATTGTCCTGTTCGTGCAGATTAGCTTTTGGGTGGGAGTCTGAGGTGGAATGTTGATTTAAAAAAAAAAAACCCAAAAAACTAGTAGTTTGATCAAGGAGAACAACAGGAAGAACAAAAGTTAGAAGTTAGTGTCTGCAACAGGAGTTAGTGGATTTGAGTGACTAGAATGATGCGCTCTTTTCCATGTTTTTCACTCATGTGGAAATGTTGTGTTTTTCAGCCAGATAGCAGCAATGAAGAAAATGATGCTAGATGGGAGACAAAATTAGATGAAGTCATTACGTTGGAAGGAAAGACTAAGCCCCTTATACCAGAGATGTGTTTTATTTATAGTGAAGAAAATATAGAATATTCTCCACCCAATGCCTTCCTTGAAGAGGATGGAACAAGTCTTCTGATTTCCTGTGCAAAGTGCTGCGTACGGGTTCATGCAAGTAAATGGATCTATAATTCATCAATCACTGGCTTTTCAGCATTTCACATCATTTCTCACTTTTTTGGAACCTGTCAGATCTGTTGCACGGACTCTTGGCATTCTTCATGGTTATATCATTCTTTTTCACATTTCTTCTAGTAAAAGTATGAGTTAGTATATTCATCTTTTTTTCACCACTTTCATGTAGTATCAGTGGAGAGCAGGTCTGGGTTTTTTTTTTTGTTGGTTTGTTTGTTTGGGGTCCAGGTGAGGAGTCATCATGGGGTTCCTTTCACATGCTTGAATTTTACTTACTTTAAGATCTAGTTTATAAAAACTTAATTTGAAAGTCTGATATTGTTGAAGACTGTTTTTCTTTGTGACTTTAAAAAGAGAAATGGATGTTCCTTTGGTTATTCTCAGAATTGTTGTATTGAGTTAACTTTTTTTCATTCGTAAGGGTGGAAATCTCTATTGCTTTCCAGGGGAGAACAGTCATTATAGTTGTTTTACCCCTGGACTGAGATAGTCTCCACATCTATCTCAATAAAAGGGATCTCATATACTACGACTGTATTTTAAGGCATTTTAATATTCCAGATCTTACCAAATCACATATTCTAGTAACTCACTTAGGTATGGCCTGTTCTCTGTCAATGTAGTTTGAATGGTTTATAATATAGATATTATCTTCTGTATTTACCTCAGAGTAATAATTGCTTTATATTAGGGTTGAAACAACTTCATCATTTATCATTTATTGATTGATTAGATACTATCTACTTAAAGGATTTAAATAGTATGTGCTTGAAATATAATAATAGCCATCTTGTTTTTGTATTGAAGGCAATTTGGAACACACACACATGCATATACACACCTTACATTGTTACGTGTATACAATAGGTAAAGCACCAGGACACAAAATAATTGGGATATAATCTGATTCCTGAATGTAGCAGCTATGCAGTGTAACCATACTATTTTGTACACATATGCTTTAACTCATTATTTCATGGACATGGTTAACTGTGATAGATTTTTTTCTCGGGAAATTACATTTCTGTTATTTTGTTTCCATCTCAAATGTTATAGAAATTTTCAAAAATTACTCATTAAATCTTAACCCTCCTATAAGGAGGGGGTTTTAATATCAGAAATATTAAAAATTACTCATTTAAATATTTCAAAATTCTCTTCTCTCAAGAAGTCAGAGTGACATGTGTTCCTTGATGCCATGTAATTGCTATGTATATTTGCATAATCAGCCATCACCTTAGATAGTTACTTTGGGTCAGGCATGAGCTGAATAGACCAATTGAATTGAAAATATTCCTTCATTTGCTAACTCTGAATTTGCAGCATTTGCTTTGTCATTGAGGCTGAAGGTAGTTAGACTTAATTTTTGAAGTAATTTTAAATTACTTCAAAATTTAAATTAATTTAATAATATTAGGTCACAGTATATTTATTGTATTATTTTTAACATTTCCTTAAGGTTTGCCCCGTGGATTGCAACTTATTTTGAGATGTCTGTGCGTGAACAAATTAGTAGACTTGACATTTTAAAATTTTATTACCCATTCAAGATGTTCCATAAGTATTCTCTATAACTATTGTGTTAGTTATCAATAAGACTCACATTCACCTTGCTTATGTTTTGT
The DNA here is from genome assembly GCF_047675955.1 of Chlorocebus sabaeus. Taxonomy (NCBI): domain Eukaryota; kingdom Metazoa; phylum Chordata; class Mammalia; order Primates; family Cercopithecidae; genus Chlorocebus; species Chlorocebus sabaeus. The sequence goes on from NC_132915.1 coordinate 36,289,357, forward strand.
TCTATACAGTGAGAATCAAGACAGTATGGTAGGCTAGTGTTCCATTTTTATTTATTTCAGTACTGAGATCTGCAATATTTTAAAGGTGAAAAAGACCTAATGCATGGATACATACTATTATTTTATAGGTTGTTATGGTGTTCCTTCTCATGAGATCTGTGATGGATGGCTGTGTGCCCGGTGCAAAAGAAATGCGTGGACAGCAGTAAGTGGCTTATTTTAGTATTGCTTAATCTTTCTTCCCACCCCACCCATGGTGGTCACATTTGAGTCTAATGAAAAGATAAGATTGTTGAGGTGCTTATAGATGCAATTCCACACTTCCTTGTGTTTCTAGTCTTCCCTCTCAAAAGCATCTTACCTGGTGGTTCTATATCCATTGTAGAAATATTAGGTAAATTTCTTTTCTGTTTTTTTTTTTTTTTTTTTTCTGAGACTTAGTCTCACTCTTGTCACCCAGGCTGGAGCACAGTGGTGAGATGTTGACTCACTGCAAGTTCCGCCTTCCAGGTTCACACCATTCTCCTGCCTCAGCCTCCCAAGTAGCTGAGACTACAGGCACCCGCCACCACACCTGGCTAATTTTTTGTAGTTTTAGTAGAGACAGGGTTTCAATGTGTTAACCAGGATGTTTTTGATCTCCTGACCTCGTGATCTGCTGGCCTCGGCCTCCCAAAATGCTGGGATTACAGGAGGGAGCTACCACTCCTGGTCCTTTTTTTTTTTTTTTTGAGATGGAGTCTCGCTGCATTGCCCAGGTTGGAGTACAGTGGCATGATATCAGCTCATTGCAACCTCTGCCTCCCAGGTTAAGCAATTCTCCTGCCTCAGCCTCCTGAGTATCTGGGACTACAGGCACCTGCCACCATGCCTCGCTAATTTTTGTATTTTTAATAGAGACAGGGTTTCACCTTGTTGGTCAGGCTGGTCTTGAACTTCTGACCTCAGGTGATCCACTTGCCTCGGCCTCCCAAAATGCTAGGATTGCAGCCGTGAGCCACCGTGCCCAACTATTAGGTAAATTTCTGGTGTCAGTCCTGTACTTAGGAACCTGCAGGGACTGTCAGTTTATCGTGTCCACATTTACGTTTTCAAGGCTTCAGAATTTTGCTTCATTGTCTTGTCCGTCCCTATTTTGCAATACTTGAAAAGTATTTCAAGTAACAAGGTAGAGGATCCTCAGTGACCCCTGAAGAAATCATGTTCATATCCAACATTTATTTTTCTTTTTTTGAGACAGGGTCTCACTCTGTCATCCAGACTGGAGTGCAGTGGTGCAATTATGGCTCACCGCAATCTTGAACTCCTGGTCTCAAGTGATCTTCCCACCTCAGCCTCCTGGGTAGCTGGGACTACAGGCATGCGCCACCATGCCTGGCTAATTTTTTAATTCTTTTGTAGAGACAAGGTCTCACTATGTTGCCAAGGCTGTTCTCAAACTCCTGGGCTCAAGTGAGCCTCTCACTTTGGCCTCCTGAAGTGCTGGGGTTATAGGCATCAGCCACTGGGCCTGATGTCATATCCAACTTTTCAACTAGCATAAGGTCTTTCCCCACTTACTCATCCTTACATTTATACCTTAGCACATTCTAGAGTTTCTGGTCTGTACTAGGCATTGCTGTGAATTTTAGACAGAACATTTAATAACAAATGATCCCTCATTTAGAGACAAAGAATTGACTTGACCTAAATTGTTTTTCCTAAAGACCTTGTTAAAAATTTACCTTACTACTTTCCTGCAGATTTTTTGGGGCAGAAGAAAATAATAATAATAATAATAATAATAATAATAATAATATAAAAATTTAGCTTACTTCGAATCTTTGATTTTCATTCCAACAATCTATGTCAACTTTGTTACCATTTAATTAAGTTTTACCTTAATTTTTCTTAAAAATTGTCTTTCAAAAGGAATCAGAACATTCTTGAAAGTGAAGAACAATCAGACCTCAGCAGTGTATCCCTCACTCATGATCTCAGAGCAGGTGCTCAGCTTGATGATTTCAGCTGTAATAGCAGCATTTACTTTATTCCTCAATGATCTCTAATGACAGAGAATTACACTTCCTTGCAACTGAAGTTAAAAACCTGAATGACAATATAAAGAATACGCCTTACATGATGAAAATTTTTGTCATGACTGTGTATGTTTAGTTCTCAGTGAGTCTGAGATGGGTGTCTTTCTGGATGATTTTATTGCTGGCATTCACTTTGGGGAGTGAAAGAAAGAGAAAAATGTGGACACTCTATGGTCTGAATAATCTGGTATATTTAATGTTAGAAGTTTTATCTCCCATTTAAGAAGTCACTGCATCAGTGGGCCCAGAAAACATTTTGGTCCAGTTATGCATTACTTAATGACAGGGATACATTCTGAGTAATGCATCGTTGGGCAGTTTTGTCATTGTGTGAACATAATGCAGTGTACTGACACAAACGTGGACGGTATAGCCCGCTACACACCTAGGCTATACGATGTAGCCTATTGCTACTACTGTCCTGAGTAGTGTAGGCAATTGTTACACAGTGGTAAGTATTTGTGTACCTAAACATAGAAAAGTTACAAAAGAAGAACAGCCTTACGATCTTATGGGACTACTGTCATGTATGCAGTCCATCTTTGACCAAAATGTGTTTATGTGACACATGACCGTATTTTCCTTTCATGTGATTATTATGTTAATAAATGTAAGACATATTTAACACAGCCAGGAAGTCCTGCTTCTGATCTTGACTATGTAAATATATCAAGCTCTTATTTATTATATAGGTTCTATTCCTAGTACATGAGCCACCATAAAGTATTGCAGAATCAGTTTGGCCAGTGATGTTCTCTCCTTTACCCTGAATCATAAATTTAGAAATTAGAGATTATGTGATCAGCTCACCAAGGCATTAAGAGTTCTCTGTTCCATCCACAGTTACTGCCTGGCTCCTGTGCTCACACACTGAGCAGTCCTGTTGTCCAAGGTACCATTGTCCTTTGCATGGCAGACCCAGGGCCAGGTCTAGGCCACTCACCCTGATTCTAAAGCTGTTCTGATTGATTATGCTGTTTTCATGTAGCATGTTTCATACAGAAAATACTACGATTAATCACTCTTTGGAATAGATTTAAAGCATCTTTCTATTAATTTTAACTCCTTGTCCCCTCAAAAAATACAATCTTGCCATTTGTATTTTAATATTGAAACTATGTAAATCTCTATCAATTTACAGTTGAACTGGGAACTCTTGAATATAACATTACAATGATTTTTAGACCTACATAATTTATTTCTACCTGTAAATGATGTGAATTCACAGTGGATTCCAATTGTTTTTTCAGCGTATCCATTTGAGTGTACTTTTTCTATGAAGCTCCATTCCTATTTCTGTTGAAAAATAGTTGAATGAAGTTTAAGTATTGTAGAAGAGTAACTGACAGTATTGATACTCTGACTTTAACCCTCTGATTTAGTGCGGCAGTGAGTGTTGCAATATTAATTTTTACTAAACACTTAAATATGATTTCTTTAAATTTTATGGCTGCAGTGATTGCGTTTTAAAAGTATCCTTAAAACTGACTTCTTCAGCAATCAATCTCGTATCTTCAGTTTTATACTCCGGAGGAGCTCTAGCCTCCTTGTAAATAAAGGGCTCTAAAGGAGCTCATGGAAATCAAATAGTGCAGCTGAAGCCAGATGATATTTCATTGGTGGCCTGTAGTTCACTAACTGTCATTCCTAATTTCCTGGAATTTTTTTAAAGAAACCTGCCTTGTGAAGGTAAGGTTGTTCATCAAGAATGTAAAATATTCCTATAGCATATTTAGTTTGAGACACATGATTATACAACAAATGTAATTGTTCTGTTGGTGTTTTCTTTTATGGTAAGTGCTGTTGAACACCTCGTGTTCATTTTTTATGAGGTATATGAAAATTGTATATGGTGGTTCTATTTTTTAAAGATTCTTTTTAAAAAGAGAGACTATATTATAAGAGTACTATATCATAGAGTTAATATTTTAGAATCAAAGACATCTTATTATTTCACCCATTCCCAGGCATAAATAAATAAATTCACGTTAAAATGTAGTAATTTTTTCAGCTTCAGCCTGGGCAAAAAAGAAAGTGGAGGGTGTATGCATGGCTGGAGTCAGTAATCATAGATCAGCTCTCTTTTTATTTTCCAATTCTAAAGAGTAGATGTCACTCTGGGCTCAAATTAGGAAGACAGAGATCATAGTGACGTAGGCTCGATCTTTATCTGTGACTTTCTGTGTCCTCACCATTTCTAAAGATTAGCTTCAGACCTCACTCTGATTCATTGTGCTCCCATTTTCTTACTTTTCCATTCACGTCCATTAAAATAAAAACCAAAATGTGTATTGCAGCTTCAATTGCATATGCTTGAGGAGAGATTAGTTACAATTTTTTTTATTGTACCCTAATTTGGATTCTAAGATTACGGCTGTATGCCCAACCTCAACTGAAATGAAATGATACAAAGAACTCCACACGTAACTGTCTGTCCTTGGATACAGTTTATATATTTCATGATTCTAATTATATGTCATCGCTTTGAGTCCCTGCCTTACCCTATTTCGGTATTACCCAAATAAATAGACACAACTATCTGACAGCTATAGTGTTTGACTTATGGCTTGTAAACCAGCTTTATTATTTCATTTTCAGCTTTGTTTGATTGAAACCCTTTTTGGTCTATTTATATCATTCTTTTTGGAGCAAATTTTCCTCCTTTTTTGTATAATCATTTTAGAGCACATTCCAAACATTACCAAATCCAAATTTTAGGTATCAAAAGTCAATACTCCGATATTAGTATCTGCGTCTCATTATTTTGACTTTTCATATACATCTCACTACTTTGTAAAAAATATTTTTATTTGTATTTTTTTTGGGTATGTCAGGTATATATATTTATGTGTTACATGAGATACTTTGATACAGGCATGCAATACATAATAACCACATCAGGTTAAATGGGGTATACCTCATTTCAAGCATTTATGCTTTGTGTTACAAACAATCCAGTTGTACTCATTGTGTTACTTTAAAATGTACAATTAAATTGTTTTTGACTGTAGTTACCTTGTTGTGTAGCAAATACTAAGTGTTTTCATTTTGTGGCGTTTTTTTTTTTTTTTTTTCTTTTTTGTACCCATTAACCATTTCCATTTCCCCCATCCCCACTACCCTTGCTAGCCTCTGGTAACTATCCTCCTAGTCTCTAGCTTCATGTGTTCAGTTAGTTTTTTCTAATTTTGTGAAGAATGTCAATGGTTGAGCACCTTTTCATATACCTGTTTGTCATATATATGTGTGTGTGTGTGTGTGTGTGTATATATATATATATATATATATTTTTTTTTTTTTTTGAGACAGAGTCTTGCTCTATGGTCTAGGCTGCAGTGTAGTGGTACAATCCTGGCTCACTGCAACCTCTGCCTCCTGGGTTCCAGCAATTCTCCTGCGTCAGCCTCCTGGGTAGCTGGGATTACAGGTGCATGCCACCACACCCAGCTAATTTTTGTATTTTTAGTAGAGATGGGGTTTCACCATGTTGGCCAGGCTGGTCTCGAACTCCTGACCTCAGGCGATCTGCCTTCCTCCGCCTCCCAAAGTGCTGGTATTACAGGCATGAGCCACCGCGCCCGGCCTGTCATTCGTATATTTTCTTTTGAGAAATGTCAATTCAGATCTTTTGCCCATTTTAAAAATCAGATTATTAGATATCTTTCCTGTAGTATTTGAGCTCCTTTTATATTCTAGTTATTACTCTTTTGTCAGATGGATTGTTTGCAAATATTTTCTCTCTTTCTGTGGGTTGTCTTTTCACTTTGTGTTTTTCTTTGCTGTGCAGAAGCTTTTAAGCTTGATGTGATCCCATTTATCCATTTTTACTTTGTTGCCTGTGTTTGTGGGGTATTACTCAAGAAATTTTTGCCCAGACCAGTATTCCGGAGAGTTTCCCCAAATTTTTCTGTTAGTAGTTTCATAGTTTGAAATCTTAGATTTAAGTCTGTAATCCATTTTGATTTGATTTTTGTATATGGGAAGAGATAGGGGTCAAGTTTCATTCATTTGCATATAAATATCTAGTTTTCCCAGCATCATTTATTGAAGAGACTGTCCTTTTCCCAATGTATATTCTTGTCATCTTTGTTGAAAATGAGTTTACTATAGATGTATGGATTTACCTCTGGATTCTCTGTTCTCTTCCACTGATCTAAGTGTCTATTTTTGTGCCATTACCATGTCATTTTGGTTATTACAACTCTGTATTATAATTTCAAGTTAGGTAATATGATTCTTTCATTTTGTTCTTTTTGCTTAGGATAGTTTTGCCTGTTCTAGGTCTTTTGTGATTCCATATAAATTTTAGGATTTTTTTTTCCTTTTTCTGAGAAGAATGTCTTTAGTATTTTGATAGGGATTATATTGAATCTTTAGATAGCTTTGGGTAGTATGGACATTTTAACAGTATTGATTCTTCCAGTTCATGAACATGGATTATCTTTCCATTTTTTGTTTCCTCTTCAATTTTTTGCATCAGTGTTTTATAGTTTTCATTGTAGAGATCTTTCACTTCTCTGGTCAAGTTAAATCCTAGATATTTACTTTTCTTTGTAGCTACTGTCAATAGGATTAGTATCTTGATTTCTTTTTTAGATTGTTCACTGTCGGTGTATAGAAATGCTCTGATTTTTATATGTTGATTTTATACACCTTTACTGAATTTATCAGTTCTAATAGTTTTTTGGAGTCTTCAAGTTTTTTCAAGTGCAAGATTATATCATCTGCAAACAAGGATAATTTGAATTCTTCCTTTCCAATTTGCAAACCCTTTATTTCTTTTCTTTTCTCCTTCCTTCCTTCCTTCCTTCCTTCCTTTCTTTCTTTCTCTCTCTCTCTCTTTCTTTCTTTCTTTCTCCCTTCCCTTCCCTTCCTTTCCCTTCCCTTCCCTTCCCTTCCCTTCCCTTCCCTTCCCTTCCCTTCCCTTCCCTTCCCTCCCCTCCCCTCCCCTCCCCTCCCCTCCCTTCCCTTTTCCCTCCCCTCCCCTCCCCTCCCCTCCTCTCCCCTTCCCTCCCCTCCCCTCCCCTTCCCTTCCCCATTTAAAATGATACTAGCTGTGAGTTGGTCATATATGGCTTTTATTGTGTTGAGGTATGTACCTTCTGTACCCAGTGTTTTGAGGGTTTTCATGAAGCGATGTTGGACTTCATCAAATGCTTTTTCAGCATCAATTGTGATGATCATATGGTTTTTCTTCTTCATTCTAATGATATGATGTATCACATTGATTGATTTGCATATGTTGAATCATCCTTGTATTTTTGGGATAAATCCCACTTGGTCATGATGAATGATCTTTTTAACGTGTTGTTGAGTTTGGTTTGCTAGTGTTTTGTTGAAGATTTCTGCATCAGTGTTCATCAGGGCTATTGGCTGTGGTTTTCTTTTTTTGATGTTTCATTTTTCTGGTTTTGGTATCAGGGTAATTCTGGCCTCACAGAGTGAGCTTGGAAGTTTTCCCTTGTCCTCTACTTTTTGGAAGAGTTTAAGTAGGATTGATATTCTTATTTAAATGTTTGGTAGAATTCAGCAGTGAAGCCATTGGGTCCTAGGCTTTTCTTCACTGGGAGACCTTTTTATTATGGCTTTCATCTCGTTACTTGTTATTGGTCTGTTTGGGTTTTGGATTTCTTTGTGGTTCGATCTTAGTAGGTTGAATATTTCTCGGAATTTATCCATTACTTCTAGATTTTCCTATTTATTGGCATATAGTTGCTCCTAGTAGCTACTAGTGATCCTTTGAATTTCTGTAGTATCAGTTGTAATGTCTCCTTTTTTATCTCCAATTTTAATTATTTGGATCTTCTCTCCTTTTTTCTTAGTCTGGGTAGAGGTTTGTCAGTTTTGTTTTTCTTTCTTTTTAAAAAACATCTTTTTATTTTGTTGATCTGTTGTATTCTCATTTCAAATTCATTTATTTCTACTCTGATCTTTATTGTTTTTCTTCTAATTTTGTGTTTGGTTTGCTCTTCCTTTTCTAGTTTTTTAAGATGCATTGTTAGGTTGTTTATTTGAAGTTTTTCTTCTTTTTTTATATAAGCTCTTACAGCTGTAAACATTCCTCTTAGTACTGCTTTCGCTGTATCCCATAGATTTTGTATGTTGTGTTTCTGTTATCATTTGTTTTAAGAAAGTTTTCAATTTCCTTCTTAGTTTCTACATGGACTCACTGGTCATTCAGGAGCATATTGTTTAATTTCCATGCGTTTGTACGTCTTCCAAAATTCTTTTTGTCATTTATTTCTATTTTTATTCCATTATGGCCAAAGAAGATGCTTGATATTATTTCACTTTTTTTTGAATGTTTGAAGACATGTTTTGTGACCTAACATGACCTATCTTTGAGAATGATCTGTGTGCAGAGGAAAAGAATGTGTATCTTGTGACCTTTGTATGAAGTGTTCTGTGAATATCTGTTAGGTCCTTTTGGTCTATAGTGTAGATTAAGTGTGATGTTTCTTTGTTACTTTTCTATCTGGAGGATCTGTCCATTGCTGAATGTGGTGTGTTGATGTCTCCAGCTGTTACTGTATTGGAGTCTATCTCTCTTTTTATCTCTAATATTTTTTTTCATATATCTAGGTGCTCCACTGTTGAATGCATATATATTTATAATTGTTACATTCTCTTACTCAGTTGACCTCTGTATTATTATAATGTAGTGACCTTATTTGTCTCCTCTTAGAGTTTTTGTCTTGGAATCTATTTTTTCTGATACAAGTGTAGCTACGCCAGCTCTTTTTTGCTTTTGTTGCCATGGAATATCTTTTTTTCATCTGCTTATTTTCAGTCTATGCTTGTCTTTATAAGTGAACTGTGTTTCTTGTACACAACAGATCATTGGGTCTTGTTATTATTATTATTTTTTATCCATTCAGAGCCACTCTGTGTCTTTTGATTTGAGAGTTTAGTGCATTTCCATTGTTATTGAGAAGTAAGGATATGTTCTGCCATTATATTGTTTGTCTTGCTTGTTTTGTGGTCTTCTATTCTTTTCTTCATTCCTTCATTTCTTCCTTTTATTGAAGGTGATTTTGTCTTGTGGTATGATTTAATTTCTTCTTTTTTATTTTTTAGGTATATGTTATATGGTTTTTGATTTGAGGTTATGACGAGTCTTGCAAATACTGTCTTACAACCTATTATTTTAAGCTGATAACCACTTAACACTGCATAGACAAAAACACACAGAAGCAAAAATAAAACCAATAAAAGCTCTACACTTTAGCCCCTTGCTTTTTAACTTTTTGTTGTCTCTGTTTATATCTCATTATAATTTCTGTGTCTTGAAAAGTTGTCATTATTATTTTTGATTGGTTCATCTTTTAGTCTTTCTCCTTAAGATCAGAGTATTTTATATACTACATTCACAGTGTTTATAATGTGCTGCATGTTTCTGTGTACTTACTATTACCAGTGAGTTTTGTACCTTCAGTTGATTTCTTATTACTCATTAACCTCCTTTTCTTTCTGATTGAAAAACTCGCAGGCTGGGCACGGTGGCTCATGCCTGTAATCCCAGCACTTTGGAAGGCTGAGGTGGGCTGATCGCTTGAGGTCAGGAGTTGGAGACCATCCTGGACAATGTGGCACAACTCCATCTCTACTAAAAATATAGAAAATTAGCCAGGTGTTTTGGCGGGCACCTGTGATCCCACCTACCTGTGGGGCTGAGGCAGGAGAATCGCTTGAACCCAGGAGATGAAGGTTGCAGTGAGCTGAGATCGCACCACTGCACTGCAGCCTGGGTGACAGTGTGAGACTCCATCTCAAAAAAAAAAAAAAAAAAAAAAGAAAGAAAAAGAAAAATTCCCTTTAGCATTTATTGTAGAACAGGTCTGATGTTTATGAAATCCCTCAGGTTTTGTTTGTATGGCAAACTGTTTACTTCTCCTTCACGTTCGGAGGATATTTTCACCAGTTATACTATTTTAGGATAAATGTTTTTTTTCTTTCAGCACTTTAAATATGTCATGACACTTTCTCCTGGCCTGTTAGGTTTTCACTGAAAAATCTGCTGCCAGATGGACATTATTTGGAGCTCCATTGAATGTTATTTTTTTCTTTTCTTTTGCTGCTTTTAGGATCCTTTTTTTCCCCTTGACCTTTGGGAGTTTGATTATTAAAAGCCTTGAGATAGTCTTCTTTGGGTTAGATCTGCTTGGTATTCTGTAACCTTCTTGTACTTTGACATTGATATCATTCCTAGGTTTGGGAAGTTCTCTGTTGTTATTCCTCTTGACCAACTTTCTACCCTTATCTGTTTTTCTGCCTCAGTTTTAAGGCCAGTAACTCTTAGATTTGCCCTTTTGAGGCTTTCTTGATCCTTAGGTGCGCTTCGTTGGTTTTTATTCTTTCTTCTTTTGTCTCCTCTGACTGTGTGTTTTCAAATAACCTGTCTTCAAGTTCACTAGTTCTTTCTTCTGCTTGATCAATTCTGTCCTTATAAAACTTTGATGCTTTCTTCAATGTCAGTAGCATTTTTCAACTCAGAATTTCTACTTGATTCTTTTTAATTATTTCAATCTCTTTGTTAAATTTATCTGATATAATTTTGAATTCCTTCCTTGTGTTATGCTGAATTTCTTTGCGTTTACTCAGAACAGTTAATTTGAATTCTTTGAGAGGTCACATATCTGTGTTTCTCCAGAACTGGCCCCTGGGGCTTTATTTAGTTTACTTGGTGAAATCATGTTTTCCTGGATTGTCTTGATGCTTATGGATGTTCATCTGTCTGTGCACTGAAGAGTTAGGTATTTACTGTAGTCTTCCAAGCCTAGGCTGGTTTGTACCCATTCTCCTTGGGAAGGCTTTCCAGGTATTTGAAAGGACTTGAGCATTGTGATCTAAGCTGTATCTGCATTAGCAGACACCCCGAGCTCAGTAACACCATGGTTCTTGCAGACTCGTAAAGGTACTGTCTTCATGTTCTTGGATAAAATCCAGAGGAATTTTCTGGATCACTAGGCAGAGACTTTTGTTCTCTTCCGTTACTTTTTTCCAAAAAATGGAGTCTCTCTGTTCTGAGCCATGTGGAGCTGTAGGTAGGGTGACAGAAGACTCCCTGTGGCTACCACCTCTAGGACTATGGCGGTTCAGAACTGAAGCAAGCACAGCATTAGGTCTCACCTAACGCTGGCCCACTGTAACCACTACTTGGCTACCAGGTACTAGGTTTGCTCAAGGCCCTGGGGCACTACAGTCAGCAGATGGTGAAGTTGGCTAGGCTTGTGTCCTGCCCTTCATGATGGTGAGTTCTTTTGGGCCTAGGTGGGTACTGAAGTACCATCCAGGAGCCAGGGACTGAAGTGAAAAACCTTAGAAGTCTTCCTGGTGTTCTGTTGTCCTGCAGCTGTGCTGGCAGTCAAACCAGAAGGCACAGTACTTCCCATCTTTCTTTCCCATTTCTACTGGCAGAGGAGCCTCAGCCCATGACCACCACTACTACAGGCCCATCGGGAGTGCTGTCAGCCTACCACCAATGTTCAGTTAAGGCCCTAGGGCTTTTAAGTCAGTTTGTGGTGAATAGTGCCAGCCTGGGACTCAACCTTCAGGACACTGGGCTTCCTGCTAGCCCAGGACTGGTAAAGAAATGCTGTCTAAGAGCCAAGGTCTGGAATTGAGGACCCCAAGATCCTGCTTGGTACTCCAATTCCTGTGGCCAAGCTGGTACCTAAGGTGCAAGAGAAAGTCCTCTTTACTTCCCCCATACTTTTCTTGTCAGAAAGAATCTCTCCCTGTGGCCACCATTTGCCTAGGAATGTGCTGACTTTCAACTAAAGTTAGCAAGTCTGAGAGTCTCACCCAGGGCTTACGGAGTACCACCTGGGTATCACTGCTGGTTATTCAGGGCTGAAGGGCTTTTTAGTTAGCACATGATGGGTCTTGTCAATACGAGGTCTGTTGCTTCAAGGCACTGAGTTCCCTTCTGGCCAAGGATGTGTCTAGAAATGTTGTCCAGGAGCTAGGGCCTGCAATGGAGGCTTCATGACTCTGACCGGTGCCCCGTCCTATAGTGGGTGAGCTGGTATCCAAGATGCAAGGCAAAATCCTTTTTACTCTCTCTTCTCCTCTCCTCAAGCAGAAGGAAGGGATCTCTTTTCATGAGCTCTACTGCCTGAAATTGAGGTCGGAGGTGACATAAGTACTTCTTCAGCTGCCTCGATTAGTGTCTCAGTAAGTTGAATGTCCAGCGTCTCTGAGCCCAGCCCAGTCCTCGCCTAGGAGTTGCAGACCTTGTGGCCTAGACTGCCTTTCGTGTTTATTTAGCACCCCAGAGTACTCTAGCCCATGGTGGAGAGGCTTGCTGGAACTGAAGTTCGATCACTGGGAGGTGTGATTTCCCTCTGGCTTGGGCTGGTTTAATATTCCCTGTGTGGGCAGGCATCAGGTCAGTTCAGCTAGGTTTGCTTTCTGTTGTGACTGGGCAGCACTGAATTCAATGCATTGTCTTACAATTTCTGTGCTCTCCTGTGCCATGTGACCATTGCCAGGGGATAACGGAGGGGTGGTGTTGGTGATTCAAGACTGTCTTTCCTACCCTCTTCAGTGCCTGTTTCAGTGATAGGAAGTTAAAAACCAGGTACTGTGGGTGCTCACCTGATTTTTGGTTCTTACGAAGGTACTTTTTAAATATAGATAGTTGTTAAATTTGGTGTCCCTGCAGGAGGGGATGATTGGTGGAGCCTTCTGTTTGGCATCTTGTTCTGCCCTGTCTCCAAAATCCTCTCATTACTTTTGACTTAAGTTTCTACAGTTCGTGTCTAATCTGTGCATCAGTTTCTACTGTAGGCTATTGCTAATTTAAAATGTAATGCTAATATGCTCACAGTAAAAATGTAGAATTTGAAGTGCTTTCTTTCTGGGTTCCCCCCACCCCCGGATTTTCTGTTTTCTGCCTACAGTGAAAATTGTTGAGGCTGAGTATTTCTGTGAAATACATGAACCCCAGTGTAGGGATATACTTTTAATTTTGAAGGAGGATGTTAGTTAAATGCCTGGAATATGGTGATAACCTAAATATTTACCTCTGTTCCAATAAATTATAATCCAAGTCCTTAATCTTCTGTAGAGTATTGAAAGGTAATTGCTAATAAGTAATAGGAGAATTTTCTATGTGATCTTCTGAAGAATTTAAATTGTAAAATTCTAAAACGTAAATAAATGTAAAAATAAAATTAATATAAAAATAAATTAATAAATTAAAAAGGAATGTGTGTAAGATTCTTTTTTAATTTGGGGGATAGTATAGCATTTGGTAGATGTTTCTCTCCAGGAAATTTGGATGTTTCTTCTGGGACCTTTCGGGGACTGAGGGCTGTGGGATTTTGTTAGAGTGCCCCAAGTATGAATGAAAACTGCATTTCAAGATGGATAATATAACATCACAGAAAGTCACAGAATGTAACATCCAACCCAGTTTTATGACTTTCACCATCATGAGTTGCCTGGTTTCTGTGCATGGCAGCATTAAGCATATGCTGTCATTGTTTATTGCCAGTTTGAAAAACTCCAAATAAAGTATCATTTGTGCTATGTCCTTCTAGGGAGCTTTTTTGTTACCCAAAAGAATTCTTGAAGATTAGGCAGGGTAAATACAGTAGCCAATATACCTATGGTCTAGATAACAAAATCAAAATTGAAGGAAGATGTAAAAGTAACATAATGAGAAGGTTTGGCTTTGTTAGGGATCTTCAGCCAAGGTTCTTTTTGGCCCTAGAATTTTTTAATTCTGGCTTGCTTTGTATTTCCATTTTGCTTTAATTAGTTTGTCTTAAAAATTAGGGACCTTAAATAAAACTAAATTTACTTACGCACTTTTTAACCTAGGGGTGATGGGTAAGAGAAATATATAAGAATAACACGTGACACTGATAAATACTGACCAGATGACTAATTACATGTCATTATACATTTTCATCATTATACATCATTCATCTATGAAAATGCTGTGTATGATAGTATAATGGTAAATATATGTCATTATACTTTTGTCCAACCCATAGAATGTATAACACCAAGAGTGAATCCTAAAGTAAACTGGGTTCTGGGTGATGATGTGTCAGTGTAGGTTCATCAGTTGTAACAAATGTGCTACTCTGGTGGGGGATGTTGGTAATGATGGAAACTATGTATGTGTGTGGGCAAGAGGTAATTGGGAAGTTTCTGTACCCTTCAATTATGCTATGAACCTAAAGTTGCTAGAAAAAATAAAGTTTAATAAAAAAGTTATTTTAAGGCCTTACTGTAACCCTATCTGCTTTGATGCAATGTACTTTATATTTTAAATTCTATTTTATTTCAATATATACCTTTACATTTAATTCAGGAGAATTTGAATATTTATGCTTGATAGTAATATAGTACAACAAAAAAGCAGCTACCCATTATACCATTATAGTTTGGGATGACTATTGCCATGCTATCAAAACTTAGATTTCGTAATGAAAAATATAAGAGCACTTTATAGGTTAGAATTCTCATTCCATATAATGGAATGCATAAACTAGGTAATTATACACATTTATTATTTAGTGAAAAGTATTTATTTTACTCTGCAGAATCATAAAGTTGTATTTGTTATATACATATAACAAACATTCTTTTTCTTTTTCCCAAAATGGTTTTAAGAAATCAAAACCCAAACATGAAATGGGTTTCCAACTTGTCCCTACATGTGTTCATTGTGTCCTTTATTTTACTTGTTTATTTATTTTTTAAGACGGAGTGTTGCCCAGTTGCCCGGGCTGGAGTGCAGCGATGTGATCTTGGTTCATTGCAACCTCTGCCTCCCGGGTTCAAGTGGTTCTCTTGTCTCAGCCTCCCAAGTAGCTGGGATTACAGGTGCACACCCCCATGCTCAGGTAATTTTTGTATTTTTAGTAGAGACAGGGTTTCAACTGGGTTGGCCAGGCTGGTCTCAAACTCCTGACCTCGGGTGGTCTGCCTGCCTTGGCCTCCCAAAGTGCTGGGATTACAGGCGTGAGCCATTGCGCCTGGCCTGTTTTTTTTTAAAGTTGTAGTAACAATTAGATATAAGCAAATTATACCTTGGTGATCACTTGGGATTAGCTTTCCTTTTTCACTTACAAAGAATGGAATATACAGTTGGAGTGTTTTAAAGAAACTATTTTGGTGGCTGTTTATATATACATATATACACATACATATACATATATATATATAAGCAGCCACCAATATTTTATATATGGGTTTGTGTGTATATATATATAAAATATTGCTTGTTTATACGTAAATGGCATCTGCATATTAAGTAATGGTTGCCGCTAATGCCCTTCCGTGCTGCACATGGCTGTTTTGTTTTCTGAACCAAAGTGAAGTCATTTATCTGCATAAATCATAGTTATAGAATTAACTTCCAGAACTATCTGAGGTGTAGTGGTCTTCATAAATCCCACCCCCTAGTATTGCTAAATTTTGTTAGTTAGAGATTCTAAGTGACTTGTTAAAAAAATATTTATCAGACCTCTGGAACTTTGGAGTATACCTTAGTCTAATTTCCAACCTTAAGTCTCAGGTAAAGATAATTCATGTCTTAGAAAACTGGTAACTCTTGACATCTTTGAGAACCGTGAAGCTCCAACCCCTATGACTCTCTGTTTACTTTTCCATGATATTAGGCAGGTGGTGAAAAATGTTAGGTAGAATCTTTGACTCCCACCACTGTTTGAAACTGACTCCAGTAAACTGAGCCTAATTCCTGTAGATGGAGGCACATCTCGTAGGAAGCAACCCTAACTCCACTCAGTGGAATCTGAAGGCAGCTTTCTGTCCTGTCTAAAGCAAGAGTTTGCTTAGAGTAGAGATTATTGGACTTAAAGAAAATTTGTATGGTTGAGGATTATGTTACTTTTATTCCAGAACACAACGTTTATTACCCCTGTCCAACCTCCCAAATAAAAATAATGATGCTGATAATTGATGTTAGAAATTACCAAACATTTGTCTCTTGGAATCTTCTGTTTTAGAGAAAGTAGTTTCATTTTCGGACTTTGGACCTATGTATTCAGAGTAACTATGGATTTTCATGTAGGCTAATACAACTCGCAGGGATAGACTTTTCTTTATTTCCATAGAACGTGATACTGATAAAGGCTAAGGAATTCTTTGTCTATCTCAGAAGCCTTGTTTTGCAACTAATGAACCAGAGGGTTTCAGAGTTGTGATTCCTTTGCCCAGGATCACCCTTGCGTGTGCTACGAGAGCCAGGATGCCGGGCCATCTCATTCCCAGGCCTTGCCTCCTCTGCTCAGCTTTTGTTTTCGGAGGGAAAGAAGGCCAAACTACTGACCTAATCCTGAACAATTTTTTTTGACTAGTTTTTGTTTGTTTACATTGAAAATAAAGCCAGCACTAACTTTTAGTGTTACTGGTTTTCTGCTTAATGTAGTATAATTAGCTTTATTGGTTGGATGAGCAGGTTCTTTTCCTTTTCATATGTACTCTAGGTTCTGCCTAGAGGACTTTTCCCAGAACTGGATAATGTCTTGAATTCAGTTTCCTACTGACAACAGCGTTGACATTTTTCTTTTTTGAAGAGCTCTGAAGTGGCTTTGTAGATTAGAGCGATTGATTTTGAGATCAGATTGGCTTATGGCCTTGAGAGGTCATGGTGGCATCGCTGTTCCCTCTGATCTGTTTTATGCTGGATTTTTTTTTTTTTTTTTTTTTTTCCAGATTCCACGGGATACTGTCAAGACCAGGTGATGAGATGCTGTCAGCCTGCAAGGCTGACTTTGATCTTTACACAAAGTAAAACTAGTGGAAAAAGAAAGGCCCAGTTCTTGTCAAAGGCAGGACATTCACCATTGGGCGGGTAGCCAAGTGGTTGCTTTTGCTATCTTATTCTTCCCCATTGTGGTGTCTCTTAAACCACTGGACAGGACTCTACTCTCTCATTTGAGGTAATATATTTGGCTTCAAAATTACCTCTTGCCTCCTGAGGTGGCAAATTATTCTGAATAGCTGCAGACTTAAACCTTGGCCTGCAAAGACCATGCTGGTAATAATTATTTCACTTTAACCAAACACAAGAGCACATAAGAGGATATCAGTTATCCTGACAGCATAGCTATGATGTGGAAGCCGCCCCGTTAGGGAAGTGCTTAGTGGCTAAAAAGTCACAAATCATTTTTCTCTGTTCTTTCCTCTTTCTTTTGCTCAATAACACCCCCTACCTCTGCTCTGTAATGGAGAGAAATAAAAAGAAGTCTAGATAGCTTACTGTAAGTGGAACTGTATTCATAAATAGCTTCTTGATTGAGAACAAATGCCTCATTAATCTTTAGTGCTTCAACTAGAGAGCACAAGTAAAGTCAAGAAGAATAATGAGTGACATTATAGGGAGCCTAACATACTGTACTACACCCTAGGCTGTGCATGCCTGGAGGTCACTGGGCTGCAAGGCACATCCCTTTTGCAATGAGGAGAGAGATCCCCAGGAAGAGTGTGGAAAAACTGCAGTGCAGGCATCTCTCTTGAGTGGCAAAAATTAATTCAGTGACATGATGAAGAAGTCATGTACTTTTTTTTTTTTTTTTTGGTGGTGGAGCATCAGTTGGTCTCTCTGTCTGATTGTTACTTTTTTAAAAAAATTGTTTTTTAAATTGACATAATTGTACATATTCATGGGTTACACAGTGGTGTTTCAGTACATACAATGTATAGTGATCAGGGCAATTAACATATCCATCATCTCAAACATTTATCATTTCTTGACGTTGGGAACATACAATACCTCCTCCTAGCTATTTGAAATTGTATATTATTGTTAGCTATAGTCATCCTACAGTGGTATAGAACACAGAAATATAGAACTTAGTCCTATCTAGCTCTAATTTTTTATCTTTTAACACATCTTTCCCAATTCTTCCTTTCTGTCTATCCTTCTCAGCCTCTAGTATCTTGTTTTACTTTTTATTTCTAGGGGATCAACTTGTTTCAGCATCCACATATGAGTGAGAATATGCAGTGTTTCATTTTCTGTTCCTGGCTTATTTCACTTAATGTCTTCCAGTTCCTTCCATGTTGTTGCAAATGACAGGATTTCATTCTTTTTATGGCTGAATAGTATTCCATGGTGTATATATGCCACATCTTCTTTATTCATCTCTCGTTGGATACCTCGGTTGATTCCATATCTTAGCTATTTTCAACAGTGCTACAGTAAACATAGAGGGGGCATATATGTCTCTTTAATATAATGATTTCTTTTCCTTTGGATAAATTCCCAGTAGTGGTATTGCTATATCATGTGGTAGTTCTATTTGTAGTTTTTTGAAGAAGCTTCATACTGTTCTCCATGGTGGCTTTACTAGTTTACATTGCCACCAGCAGTGATAAGAGTTCCCTTTTCTCCACGTCCTCACCAGTATTTGTTACTTTTTGTCATTTTAATAATACACATTCTAACTGGGGTGAAAGGATAACTCATTCCGGTTTTGATTTACATTTCCCTGGTGATGTTTACCCTTTTTTTTTGTATATTTGTTTTCCATTTGTATGTGTTTTGTGAAGTGTATGTTCAGATCATTTGCCCGTTCTTTGTTTCTTTGTTTTTGAGACAGGGTCTCACTTCCATAGCCCAGGCTGGAGTTCATTGGTGCTCTCTCAGCTCACTGTATTCTCGACTTCCTGAGCTCATGTGATCCTCCCACCTTTGCTTCCCCAGTAGCTGGGACTACATGCACATGCTACCACACCCAGCTAAGTTTTTGTATTTTTAGTAGAGATGAGGTTTTGCCATGTTGCCCCGGCTGGTCTTGAACTCTTGGGGTCAAGTGATCCGCCCGCCTCGGCCTCTCAAAGTGCTAGGATTATAGGCATGGGCCACCGTGCCTGGCTATTTGCCCATTCTTAAATCAATTTTTTTTTTTTTTTTTTTTGCTATTGAGATATTTGAATTCCTTGTGTATTCCAGATATTAATCCTCTTTTTCAGATGAGTAGTTTGCAAATATTTTTTCCTATTCTGTAGTTTTCCTTTCACTCTATTGTTTCCTTTGCTATGCAGAAGCTTTTTAGTTTCATATATCCCATTTGTTTATTTTTGCTTTTGTTGCTTTTGCTTTTGAGGTTTTATTCATAAAATCATTTCCCAGACCAATGTCCTGAAGTGTTTCCCTTATGTTTTCTTCTCATAGTTTGATTGTTTCGGATCTTAGGTTAGGTCTTTGATTCGTTTTAAGTTGATTTTGTATAGGGTGAGAGGTGGGAGTCGAGTTTCATTTTTCTGCGTATGGATATCCAGTTATTCCAGCACTATTCATTGAAGAGACTGTCAATTCCCTAACGAGTGTTCATGGCACCTTTGTCAACAATCATATGACTGTAGATATGTGGGTTAATTTCTGGGCTCTCCATTCTTTTCCCTTGATGTATGCGTCTGTTTTTATGCCAGTTCCATGCTGTTGTGGGTTACTGCAGCTTTGTAGTATATTTTGATGTCTGGTAGTGTGATGCCTCTAGCTTTGATATTTGCTTAAGACTGCTTCGGCTATTTGGGATCATTTGTGGTTCCATACAAATGTCAGGGTTATTTTTTTCTATTTCTGTGAAGAGTGTCATTGGTGTTTTCATAGAGATTGCATTGAATCTGTAGATTGCCTTGGGTAATACTGTCATTGTAACAATGTTAATTCTTCCAATCCATGAGCTTGGGATGTTTGCCCATTTATTGGTATCCTCTTCAGTTTCTTTCTTCATTTTTTTGTAGTTTCTCTTATAGGGGTCTTTCACCTTCTTGGTTAAATTTATTTCTAGGTATTTGAAATCAGGTACTTTGCTGTTTGTTGTCAGTGGTCATGCTGGGAAGAAAGAATAAGCCAGCTGGGTTTTAATTTGAAAACCAAATGTTGTATAATGTTAACAAAGTTAAGATGTGTGTTCATCTTAGAGTACTTTGCTCAGGATCCTGGAAATACTATTATGTAAATGTAGTAAGCTCCATGTAGAGTACTTCTGACCAGTCTTAAATTATTCATGCTTCTTGCCACTTAATACGTGTCTGGCTTGTAACATAGCTACCAGAGCGGTGCTCTGAACACCTCAAATTAATTTTCATACCATTGTAAGCAATGCCATTAGGAGGATAAATCCAGAAAAAAAATGTATTTTGAAACAAACAGAACATGATTTTCTGTTCTTCTATAAGTTGTTGTCTGATGATATTTAAATAGATAAAATGTAGTAAGTTTACTTGGTTAGTGTTGTAAATTAGATGAAGAAAAACTAAATTTCTAGAATGCAAAAAATACTGAATGAAAATTCAATTTGTGTATTATAACTTTCTCAATATTTTCAGTTGGTTCGAATACAAGCCTACTTCACTTAAAAGATTTGTCTGCACCACCCCCTATATAGGTCAACTGTGAGGGCAGGATCTTTGTCATTCACTGCTGGTGCTCAGGGTCTAGAGCACATCGTGGTGATTAATATTTGTTGAATTAATGAATGAATGTTTTCACTAAGTGAGAGAACTTATTTGCTAGTACAGAATTCATTAGAGGTGAATTTTGGATTTCCAAATTTATGGAATTTCCGTTTAAAAGGTACTGCAGGAAAACTTGTCATTCAATTTTATAATCACTCAGAACTCATACCAGCTCTGTCCTTCGATGAGAGAGCCTGTCCTCTCTCCAGCCCTGATAACGAGCCACATATCCAGAAATGGTTCTCCCATGTCTTGCTGATCAGCATGGGTTTTCTGCTAATGTGATTAATTACTCTTTGTTTTCCCAGCTCAGACAACCCTATTATATGGTTTTGCGTTTCTGTTATGAACATGTCAGATAAATGAGGGTGTGTTTGTGGGGGTACTTCAATCTAATTATTTTTCTACGACACTGAAAATTGGCTTTAGTGGCACTTATGGATATGCTAGCTAAAATGAGAGCTTCCTACAACACAGCTTGAGAATGTTGGTATTGGCATTTCTTTAACTGATGTTTTATAGAAGAGACACTGGAACATGATTTCCCTTGGCTGCAAATAATGAACAACTGTGATAGCCATATTATAACAATGCCGTTCTCACCATTGTTAATGTTGTGTCAGCATTTTGATGATAATACTCTTTTCCATGGTTTAATAACTGAGCCATAAAGAAATCATTCCATGTTATGAATTGCTGTACTAACTGTTCATCTCAGTGGTGATTTTTTATGAAATCAAATTTTAAAAATACCTGGCATTGTTAAAAGGGGATTTTGTCAGTGGTGTTAGGTGAGCAAAAGGGACCTCATCAGGAAAAGTACAAAACTGTTCAGAATATGATCAGATTTTATATTTTTTCATTCATCTTTTAGCCACCCTGAGGAAAAAAATACACAGCAGAATGGCTTTTTAAATGCTGTTCTTTGGAGGCAGAAATAACAGCTGCCTTATAGAGTAATCATGTTATAACAGGCATTTTAGTATATATATTTTTTGTTTTGTTTTAGGGAACATTGGCTGACTAGCAGTATATGCAAATCTTTGTAATAGTGAGTCATTTTACACTGGGTGTTATTGTTCCTGGCAAAGGCATGCTCATTAAACATAAAACAAGGCTGGCAATGAGCAGACTGTTGGATTTTATTTATTTATTTTGTTCTGTAAGGATGAACAGTTTTGATATCGCCATAGGTTAGATTGGAAAGAAGTTATAGTACACTGAAAGAGTCTAGAAGAGATCACAGGTGCCTGTTTTAAATTTTCATCTAAAAGAAAATAGAAAAAAATGATATAAATACCCACAGTCACACTAAGTTTAAATGGCACATTTCTTGTCAAAAGGTTTAATTTCTTTTTGTGTGTGTCTGTGAGTTTGCTTTCTTTAATACAAAGAAACTAGATATTATCAGGAAAGTCTACCGTTTCCAACACTTTCAAAATCTCAAATTTCATTTTTTACAGAAAACTACTTAAGCTGTTTTGTCAATTGGGCTTTCAACTCTTTTCTATGTATTACAATCTAGTGTTACGGCTTGCTGTAAGGGACCCAAATGGTATCACAATGTATTTAACTTGCCTTAGTGTTTTCCTTCATACTCCTTTTTTTAATTCTTAGTATCCCAGTGGTTATGGATTTACCGTGTTGTTTTCATTACTGTTTGAAATTTCAAGCTTTATTATAAAAATTTGGACATTACAAATAAAATTTAGGCTTCTGATAATTCCAGTTCCCACCAGAGGTAACTATTTTCTCCATTATAAACAGAAATGAAATTATAGTCATTATATAGTCCTTCTCCATAGATTTAAATATTTAAGGTAGATTACAAGAAGTCAACCTGCTGAGTCATTATTTCTGTGCATTTAAATTTTAATGGACAATATTAAATTCTTCTCCAAAACCATCATAGCAACTTACATGCCCCCAAACTAGATATATTCTGATTTTAAAATGTAAGGGTAGATCTCATTCTTTTCTTTTTTCGTTTTCTTTATTCTTGAGGTTGGTTTTCTTTTCGTGTGCTTACTGGCTGGCAATGAAGAGTCATTGAATTTGTTATATATTTTTTGTAACTGTGGGCTTTAAAAAATATTTTCCAGAAAACAATTTTTGATATTTATATTGGGAATATTTTTATGTTATTTTATGTCAATTATATTGTATTTTATTCTTTATGATTTTTAAATTTTGATATGTATCTTTTGTCTTTTAAATATCTTATTAAGGAACCATATTTATCCTAACTTCATCAGTATATTTACCTGTATTTTCTTATAATACTTTTATAGGTCTGTTCTGTTTTTACGTTTAGGTCTGTAAATCAATTGGAATATATTTTTATGAGTCAGGGACATACACATAAAGACATACTGTATTCAGTTGGATCTGGACATTTTGAATACCATTATTGAATAGTTTTTGGTATGAGTTTTTGGTTATTTATTCAGCTCTGTCATTCTGCTCTCTAATTCTGTTCTTAGGAGTAACCTGCTATTCAAAATATTATGTATATTTCTAATTTCAATGTTTTTCTTTTGTTCCTAGTATTTTATTTGGTTGACTTCTGGAAATGTAATTTGTCATTTAGAGTCTTTTAAAATATTTTTAATATACTTGTTTATTTTAAAAACTTACTAAAATACAGCTAACTTTGACCAACATGGGGGTTAGCGGTGCTGACCCCAATGCAGTTGAAAATCTGCATATAACTTTGGACTCCCCCAATACCTAACTACTAATAGCTTACTGTTAACACACAGTTTATATGTTATATTTATTATATACTGTATTTTTACAATAACATAAGCTAGAGAAAAAATGTTATTAAGAAAATCATAAGGAAGAGAAAATATATTTACTATTCATTAAGTAGAGTGGATCATCATAAAGGTCTTCATCCTTGTTATCTTCATGTTGAGTAGGCTGTAAAGGAAGACGAGGAGGGGTTGGCCCAGCTCTCTCAGGTTGGCAGAGTCTATATGTAAATGGCCGCATGCAGTTCAAACTAATATTGTTCATGGGTCTACTCTATGTATTTTACATTTTGTGGCTTAGATCATTTTGCATCTAATTCCACTATTATTTTTTGCAGATAGAACCGTATTTCTTGTGTTTTTTTAAGTTTTGATTGTGAGCTTATGTTTCTTAGAATTCAATACTGGGAAATATTTAGAGGCCTTTGTTATAAATGGTTGCCAAAAATTACAATTTGCATTTTTGAATGAGCACACTCTGCCTTCAAATAATATCCTACTTCATGAACAATGTAAAAGTCTTAAAACAGTATAACTTCATTAACACTTCCCTTTGATTTTTGGTCTTATCTTACATTTTACTTCTTCATGTACTATACTCCACAGTGTTATTATTTTTGTTTTAAGCATTTGTCTTTTAATGAAATTTGTTCATTCTCTCTTTCCCTTTCCCTTCCTCCCTTCCTCCCTCTCTCCCTCCCTCTCTCTTTCCCTCCATCCCTTCCTCTCTCCCTCTCTGCCTCTCTCTCTCTACCCCACTCTGTGTGTGTGTGTGTGTGTGTGTATGTATGTTGAAGATACTAAAACCATGATTTTATATCTACCCAGGTATTTTTGGCGTTCTTCATTCCTTCCTGCTGATCCTCGGTAATGCGTGATTTCATTTTCCTCATTCTGAAGAACTTCATTTTGGCATTTGTTATCATGTGGATATCCTGGGGATAAATTCTGTTAGATTTTTATCACACTGAGAGTGTTTCTGTTTTGCCTTTATTTTTTAAAGGTTGTTTTCTTGGGAAGTAGAATTTTAGGCTGGCAGCTTTTTCTTGTAGTATTTAATAGATATTGTTCCATTGCCTTTTTGCCTTCACAATTTCAGGTTAGATGGTACGTGTAACTCATATAGTTGTTTACTGAATGTGACTTTTTCCCCCTCTGATTTTAAGATACGTTCTTTTTATTTGGTTTCCAGAATTTTGATTACTATGTAGGCAGGTGTGTTTTATTTATATTTATCTGTTTAGAGTTTGCTACAATTTTTTTATCTGTGGGTTGATATCTTTTATCAGTTGTGGAAATTTTTCTGTCAATATCTCTTCCAATATTATCACCCCTTTTCTCTTTTTTCACCTTTTAGTACTCCAATTATACATAAATTGAATATATATATATTTTTTTCCCATAGATCTGTGTTGGTTTTTAAAACTCTCTTTTGTCTTTCAATCCTATACATTTGGCCCTCTGTATCCATGGTTGGATATGTGGATTCAACCAACTGTGGATCAGAAATGTAGTTAGGCCTATAATGGTTGTGTCTGTATTGAACAAGTACATCCTTTTTTTTTCTTGTCATTATTCCCTCATTGATACAGTATAACAACAGTTTACGTATTATTTACATTGTATTAAGTATTATAAGTAATCTAGAGATGATTTAAAGTATACAGGAGGATATGCATGGGTTATATGCAGATACTAAGCTATTTTATATAAGGGACTTCAGCATCTCTGGATTTTGGTATCTGTGAGGGGTCTTGGAACAACTCTCCCTTGGATACTGAGGGATGACTGTACTTCCTATTCATTTGTCTCTTAAGTCATTAAACTTTTACTCTGCCAATTCCAGTTTGCTTCTAAATCTGTCGAATGAAATCAACATTTTATTATTTCCTATCTTGATCATAAATAATTTTTTTTGCTTTTTAGTGTATCTTGTACTTTTTTTATTGTGTGCTAGACATTTTGTCTGTGATGACTGAAATGAATATTATTATTTCCAGAAAGGGTGTGCTACTTTTTTTCTTAGGTTCCTACAGTGGGGTGAAGTCAATCTGATTTATGTTTGAGCTGGGCATGTGCTTTGCTGCAGCTTTAGTTTGATTAAGTCCACTCAGATTTCAGGTGTTTTGAGGGTGGGATTAGGACTTTCCCTTCTGCAGAGTCTGTTATCTGGGCACTGTGGAGATTCTGAAGATCTGCCTGCCTTTCAGAGTTGAGCTGGCAACTTTTAAGAACTATGGAATATCTTTTGCTTTTTAGACCACAGTTGCCTGGATGTTGGGTTCCTGGAATTTTCTTTTCTCTCCAGTTCTGTTTCTTGCTTTTTGTACCTCTAGAGGATTATTCATCACAGATCCGTATTTTTTGTTTCCCACTAAACAGCTACACTGAGGTTATGCACTGACAATGTTATATTTACGTTACCTAGAACCAGTTAATCTTGTGCATGTTTAACTGTTGTACCTTTTGTATTTAGTGCGTGCTTAGGCAGTGTTTTCCATATATTAACTAATTTAGAGAAGTACTATTTTTTTCCCCTATAGGTAAAGTATCTGAAGCCCAGAGGTTGAGTAACTGATCACAATTATAAGAGTAATAAATGGCAGAACTTTGATTTAAACCTGGCTATCTGCTCTATATTAAACACTGTGATATGGTATGGCTGTCCAGTTTCACTGTTCTTCTTCTCAGTTAAATTTGATTCATTTAGCCTGAGGTTATATTGCACAGCATAACTAAAATGTTGGTTTGTTTCAAATGGTATCATTACTTGGAAGGATAAAGTAGGGAAAATTTAATGATGTTATACCAATGAGATGTTTTATTAGTTAGATTAATGAAACAAATAGGAACACAAATTGTTATATGCTGCCGGGAACACAATTTTTTACGATATGGGTTCTTTTGCAGGGATTATGTTTTGAAAAGAAGTTCTTGATTATTTATGGAAATGAGCACATGGAGACTTGGTAATGCCTCTGCCGGTATCATCTTCATGTTTTGTTTAAGTACATACAAGAACTTTCTTCTTGTCAGTTGTGAGCTTCACAGGGCAGGCATTGTTTCTTGTTTATTTTTGCACTCTGCTTTGATACCTTATACCTTGCCTTATACTTTGGGGCAGAAGATGCTAGAGAAAAGGTGCATGGACATTTGGATTAGGCAGACATGAGTTTGAATCTCAATTGTTCTCCTTGCTGATTGGATCATGTCTTGGAAAGCTTTAACCTATGGTCCTGATCTAGCCCACTGCCTATTTTTGTAATTAACAATGTTGTTGGCATATAGACACAACCAGTAGTTTAAATATTTTCCTCCAGTGGCAGAGTCGAGTGGTTACAACTACTCTATAGTTGTGCAAAGTCTAAACTAGTAAATACCTAGTCATTTACAGAAAAAGTTTGATAACCTTTGGGTTGGATAATTTTAGGAATACTGCTTAATCTTTTGAATCTGAGTTTCTTTATTAAGTGAAATAATGAATTACCTAATAAATTTGTGTTAAAGAAGGGAGGTGAAGTATATGAAATTTTTGGCATGGTACCTGGAATGCATTAGGCTTTCAATACATGTCTGTGTTCTTCTAATTTTTATTCTTGATATCAAGTTTAATGACTCAGTGTCTTGATGGATACTCTAGAACTTTCCTACCTTCTCCTTAACTTCTTTCATTGAAAGATTTGAAGGAAAATGATACAGGTACAATTACTCTGTTTTGTGTAGTGCCTTTACAAGTGTTAGGCTTTGGAGATTCTTAAAACTCGGGCTGCTTTTTGAGTGAGAGTTAACTTGTTAATTTTTAGAGATACCAATTCTGTTCTCTGACAGTAAAGTACTATTTAAAAAGGAAAGAAAGGTTAAAAATTGTCTTACAGTAAAGTACTATTTAAAAAAGGAAAGAAAGGTTAAAAATTGTCTTACCTGGTATGTTTTCTACTGGGCTTTAAACATAGGTATATGATGAAACTACAAATTAATGAATGGGCAGGTTGGCATCTTTATGTTTTTACCAGATCAACTAGTTTGACCCTCTGAGGGACATTGAGTCAAACAAATGATGTAACTTGACATGACTTTCATTGTTTCCTACTTTTTTTTTTTTTTTCAAAATTGGGAGAATAGAACAGAAACTGTGATATCATATAAATAACTTACGAGTGTACCTGGTCATGAATATTTTTGTTCTTTACAAAGAAATAAGATTTCTCAAGTAAATCATGGCAAAAATAACTTTGTCAACTCACTAAAGCCTGCAGCATACTTTCCTTAGAAAGTCCCAGTATGTGAAAATGGTCTTTGCATTTTATTAATCCTTTGTTAACTTTCAAGATTTTCACTCTACCCTGTTTTGCCATGTTTTGTTATTAACAAACTCATATTAAGGGTATACTCTCTATTGGATATCATAATAGAGTAAGAGCAATTAACTTGACAGATATTCTCATAGCACTCAGTGAGTTTACAGTTTAGTGACGACAGCAGATAGCATGCAACAAATAGTTGCAAGAGTAATAAAGCTAATAAAAGGGGAGTATCAGTGAAAGTGTCAGTGTGAATGCCTGAGATAGAAGTACCTGAGCCAAGGGATTGGGGATTCTTGTTTGAGGGAGTAACATTTAGGTTGAGATGTCAAGAATGTGCTTAGTTTATTGATGAGTGGCACAGGCTGGCTCTGAAGTGTTTAGTACAGAAGGAACCTCGTGGAGGTCCTTGAGGTGTCTAAACACAGTGAAGCTGGCCAAGACCAAGACCTGATGATTCTAGCCCTCTGAGGCCATTTTAAATACTGAGAAGCATTAAAAACCTTCTCTCATGGGGTTCAGAGTAGCTCTGGGTGGCTATTGCAATAGTTTAGGTCTCGTGAAGGATACTGGGGCTATCAGTGAATGGCAGTGATGATGGAGAGAACAGGGTGGATTTGGAGGTGGGATTGACAGAACTCAGTTGATTAGATCTAAAAGATGAGAGGAGAAATATGTCTTCCAATATGAGCTAGAATGGATAGTAGGCACCACTGATGGAAAACAGTGGGGGAGTACAGGCTTGAGAAGAAGAGAGTTCAGTTTTGCGTGTGTGTTTGAGATGCCTGTGGCACTGTCAGCCAGACACCTCAGGGAATTAAGGTGTGAGCCATTGGCCATAGAGAGTGATCCGAATCAGGGTAGTGGATCAGATGCTCAGCAGGCATGTGTGGAGAGAGAAGTAATAGGGCCTATTACAGAAATTCCAGCATTTGAGGATAGTGAAAGAGAAGCCTGTGAAAGGAAGCTGAGAGTCAACTAGAGGCACAGGAGGACAATGAGGAGTGTAAGGGTCATGGAAACCACAGGGAGAAAATGTTTCAGGAAGGATCAACAGTGTTGTATGGTGCTAAGAGGTCAGGTGAACCAAGGACTTGGAATTGTCTATTAGATTCTGTGACTTGGAGGGGAGGCTAGAAAGAATGAGTTTCTTCTTGTGATGGTGGAGCATCTTAACTCCATTTAAAATCTTGAGCCTACACGTTGTATTTTAGAGGACTTTTTCCTCTTATTAGATTGGTGCTCTAGAACATGTGTACCTGTTAATGATCCTAATCAGGTGCTTTTGAGCAGCTTCCATGCTGCTGCGCCGTATTTAACTTTCCTAACTTGTCCCTTTAGGCTTCTTCTCACTACTAGTTTCATTAATCAGACATCTAATTCTCTTAGAGCCTGAGTGCTTCACAGTCCGCAACTCTTTGCTGCGTTCCCACTTTGAAACTAACATCTTCATGTATATAAGGAAAGCACTTGACCTCAAGTTTTGTTTCCTTTTTCATTCATTCATTTTCTTTCTCACTCCCTCTTTGTTTGTAGAAAGTGTGTTAAATTACTGGAAAAATGCCTAAAATTGAGAGCTTATGAAATGAACTACCAGAGTTCTCATTTTCAGTATTTGGACTGTGAAATTTTGCTTTCTTGGTATGATTCATCAAAACCAGTTATTCCAAGGACCTCTAGGATATGGCTTTGTGGTATGGATAGAGAAAATTCTTCATTGAGTTGTTATTTCCTCGAGCTGGGTTTATAGTGGATTCAAATCAATACACACAATGTATCTTTTACTACTCTGAATCCAGGAATTTTCATATAGATGTACAGAGACTTTTCAGACACACAAGCCTGTTGGACATTTCTGGTTGTTTGCATTTATTACTGCCTAACAAAAGTTACATAGATACATGATTCTTTCCAGTTGTTTTTGTATCGTTTTCCTCAGAAAAGTATAAGCTATGAAGTTTCACACCTCATTAATGGTAGATCAGTTAGGTGGATTCCTCGTAAAGCTAGGCAAAATTGTCAAAATTTGTTAAGGAACATCACTTTAGTGGACAGGGTAAAGAGGTTTTGTATATGCAGTTTGGAGGAAAAAACCCCAAATAACTTCTTCCGATTTAAAAAATGTATTAATGCAGAAAATTGTGAGGACAAGCTTGAAATTAAAAATTTTACTTTGTTTTTTTTTTTTTTTTATTATTATACTTTGAGTTCTAGGGTACATGTGCATAACATGCAGGTTTGTTACATATGTATACTTGTGCCATGTTGGTGTGCTGCAGCCATCAACTCGTAAAAAAAACCAAACAAAAAAAACAAAAAACAAAACAAAACAAAACAAAAACAATAGCTGAGTCTTGGCCAATCCCAGCAGCCATACTTCAACCACTCATAGACTGCTAAGTGTTCAGACTCTGTTCAAATAAGGCAAACACCAACCCATAACCTATTCAGCTGTTTCTGTACTCCACTGCCGATTTCTGTATGTCACTTCTTTTTTTTTTTTTTTTTTTGTCTATACATTTTCTCTGACCACAAGGTATCCCTGGAGTCTCTCTGAATCTGCTATAATTCTGGAGGCTGCTCAATTCGCACATTTATTGCTCAATTAAACTCCTTTAAATTTAAAAAATAAAAATAAAAATAAATAAAAATTTTACTTTGGTATTTAATGTAAAAACAATTTAGGTCATGAGAGGGCAGTGCACTGCTCTCTGGTCCTCCTTATCCTGGTCTTTTTCATGAGAGTGTAGTGAGAAATAACTAGGAAGATCTGTATTTGTAGCTTGGAGTCATCTTGGAGTGGAAAAGTACATTCTAAGCTAAGACACATAAGAATGCTGAGAGGATAAGCTTATGTGGGAAGGATAAAGCAAAACGTTTCTTGATGCTCTTTTCTTGCGCGGGATAGCTGGGGTTGATCAGGACACTTTTTCTAACACTATTTGCCCACAGAAAGAGTGAGGCCCAAGTGTTACTTTGGTGAAACGAGTATCGTTTAAAAATAGCCTCTTGCTTATTCTTGTATTAGAAAAAAGCCTGCCCACACTGCATTCATTAGCCGCCCTGTATCCCGGAGTGAATTCCCAGAGCACAAGGCTACACCGTGTGTGTGCATTCTCTGCTCTAGAATTCTTGCACATACCTAGGTATGCGGACTAGGTTCTCTGGACTGCTGGGTTCTCTGTGTCACAGCTTTCCTTTGATGACAATGTCAATTTAAAATGATACCAGGTTCATGATGGTTCCCTCTGGGAGAATTTTACACCCCGAAATTTGAGGGGCATACCTTTACCATTCCCCGCTCCTCTGTCTTTCTTTTTGAACTTCTCAGAGATAGACCTTCATGTAATTCCTGATGGTTTTAATTTCAGAATGAAAAATCAGGATTTCTGAGAATATTTAGATGAATGGTAATGACTTTTGTTGTGTGGGTCTGGTCATCATGTGGTATTTTCTTTTCCCTCCAGGAATGCTGTCTCTGCAATTTGAGAGGAGGTGCTCTTAAGCAAACGAAGAACAATAAGTAAGTAATACATTAACTGTGTTGAATTTCATTGTTTTTCTTTCTCCATTGTAGAACCTTTGGATGACAGTTCGCTTTACCTCTCATTGTACATGTGGTTTCAAAGCTTTTGCTACTCAGATCTGAGGTTGGAATTCTGTGCTTCAGAGACTTCTACTGTTAGCACTGTCATCTCGGCAGGGCAAGAGTAGTCCAAGTTACGCTTCTGTTCTTTGTATTTGAAGCCATGAAAAATAACCCCTCTTTTACTTACAGAGTTTTAAAAATGAAGGTAGCCCATATCATCCAGGTGCCATTAGAATCCTGGTGTT